>NC_091984.1:120943149-121262387 GCF_044704955.1 Pristiophorus japonicus
GAGTGAGGGAAGTGGAGAGAGGGAGGGAGGGGGGGAAGGGGAGAGAGGGAGGGAGGGGGGGAAGAGGAGAGAGGGAGGGGGAAGAGGAGAGAGGGAGGGGGAAGAGGAGGGAGGAGGGAGGGAGGGGGGAAGAGGAGGAGGGAGGGGGAGGGGGGAAGAGGAGAGTGAGGGAGGGAGGGGGGGAAGAGGAGAGTGAGGGAGGGAGGGGGGGAAGAGGAGAGAGTGAGGGAGGGAGGGGGGAAGAGGAGAGAGTGAGGGAGGGAGGGGGGGAAGAGGAGAGAGTGAGGGAGGGAGGGGGGGAAGAGGAGAGAGTGAGGGAGGGAGGGGGGGAAGAGGAGAGAGTGAGGGAGGGAGGGGGGGAAGAGGAGAGAGTGAGGGAGGGAGGGGGGGAAGAGGAGAGAGTGAGGGAGGGAGGGGGGGAAGAGGAGAGAGTGAGGGAGGGAGGGGGGGAAGAGGAGAGAGTGAGGGAGGGAGGGGGGGAAGAGGAGAGAGTGAGGGAGGGAGGGGGGGAAGAGGAGAGAGTGAGGGAGGGAGGGGGGGAAGAGGAGAGAGTGAGGAGGGAGGGGGGGAAGAGGAGAGAGTGAGGGGAGGGAGGGGGGGAAGAGGAGAGAGTGAGGGAGGGAGGGGGGGGAAGAGGAGAGAGTGAGGGAGGGAGGGGGGGAAGAGGAGAGAGTGAGGGAGGGAGGGGGGGGAAGAGGAGAGAGTGAGGGAGGGAGGGGGGGAAGAGGAGAGAGTGAGGGAGGGAGGGGGGAAGAGGAGAGAGTGAGGGAGGGAGGGGGGGAAGAGGAGAGAGTGAGGGAGGGAGGGGGGAAGAGGAGAGAGTGAGGGAGGGAGGGGGGGAAGAGGAGAGAGTGAGGGAGGGAGGGGGGAAGAGGAGAGAGTGAGGGAGGGAGGGGGGGAAGAGGAGAGAGTGAGGGAGGGAGGGGGGGAAGAGGAGAGAGTGAGGGAGGGAGGGGGGGAAGAGGAGAGAGTGAGGGAGGGAGGGGGGGAAGAGGAGAGAGTGAGGGAGGGAGGGGGGGAAGAGGAGAGAGTGAGGGAGGGAGGGGGGGAAGAGGAGAGAGTGAGGGAGGGAGGGGGGGAAGAGGAGAGAGTGAGGGAGGGAGGGGGGGGAAGAGGAGAGAGTGAGGGAGGGAGGGGGGGAAGAGGAGAGAGTGAGGGAGGGAGGGGGGAAGAGGAGAGAGTGAGGGAGGGAGGGGGGGAAGAGGAGAGAGTGAGGGAGGGAGGGGGGAAGAGGAGAGAGTGAGGGAGGGAGGGGGGGGAAGAGGAGAGAGTGAGGGAGGGAGGGGGGGAAGAGGAGAGAGTGAGGGAGGGAGGGGGGGAAGAGGAGAGAGTGAGGGAGGGAGGGGGGGAAGAGGAGAGAGTGAGGGAGGGAGGGGGGGAAGAGGAGAGAGTGAGGGAGGGAGGGGGGGAAGAGGAGAGAGTGAGGGAGGGAGGGGGGGAAGAGGAGAGAGTGAGGGAGGGAGGGGGGAGAGGAGAGAGTGAGGGAGGGAGGGGGGGAAGAGGAGAGAGTGAGGGAGGGAGGGGGGGAAGAGGAGAGAGTGAGGGAGGGAGGGGGGGAAGAGGAGAGAGTGAGGGAGGGAGGGGGGGAAGAGGAGAGAGTGAGGGAGGGAGGGGGGAAGAGGAGAGAGTGAGGGAGGGAGGGGGGGAAGAGGAGAGAGTGAGGGAGGGAGGGGGGGAAGAGGAGAGAGTGAGGGAGGGAGGGGGGAAGAGGAGAGAGTGAGGGAGGGAGGGGGGGAAGAGGAGAGAGTGAGGGAGGGAGGGGGGGAAGAGGAGAGAGTGAGGGAGGGAGGGGGGGAAGAGGAGAGAGTGAGGGAGGGAGGGGGGGAGAGAGAGTGAGGGAGGGGGGGGGGAAGAAGAGGAGAGAGAGGGAGGGGGGGGAAGAGGAGAGAGTGAGGGAGGGAGGGGGGGAAGAGGAGAGAGTGAGGGAGGGAGGGGGGGAAGAGGAGAGAGTGAGGGAGGGAGGGGGGGAAGAGGAGAGAGTGAGGGAGGGAGGGGGGGAAGAGGAGAGAGTGAGGGAGGGAGGGGGGGAAGAGGAGAGAGTGAGGGAGGGAGGGGGGGAAGAGGAGAGAGTGAGGGAGGGAGGGGGGAAGAGGAGAGAGTGAGGGAGGGAGGGGGGAAGAGGAGAGAGTGAGGGAGGGAGGGGGGGAAGAGGAGAGAGTGAGGGAGGGAGGGGGGGAAGAGGAGAGAGTGAGGGAGGGAGGGGGGGAAGAGGAGAGAGTGAGGGAGGGAGGGGGGGAAGAGGAGAGAGTGAGGGAGGGAGGGGGGGAAGAGGAGGAGAGTGAGGGAGGGAGGGGGAAGAGGAGAGAGTGAGGGAGGGGAGGGGGGGAAGAGGAGAGAGTGAGGGAGGGAGGGGGGAAGAGGAGAGAGTGAGGGAGGGAGGGGGGGGAAGAGGAGAGAGTGAGGGAGGGAGGGGGGGAAGAGGAGAGAGTGAGGGAGGGAGGGGGGGAAGAGGAGAGAGTGAGGGAGGGGGGGGGAGAGGAGAGAGTGAGGGAGGGAGGGGGGAAGAGGAGAGAGTGAGGGAGGGAGGGGGGGAAGAGGAGAGAGTGAGGGCGGGAGGGGGGGAAGAGGAGAGAGTGAGGGAGGGAGGGGGGGAAGAGGAGAGAGTGAGGGAGGGAGGGGGGGAAGAGGAGAGAGTGAGGGAGGGAGGGGGGGAAGAGGAGAGAGTGAGGGAGGGAGGGGGGGAAGAGGGAGAGAGTGAGGGAGGGAGGGGGGGAAGAGGAGAGAGTGAGGGAGGGAGGGGGGGAAGAGGAGAGAGTGAGGGAGGGAGGGGGGGAAGAGGAGAGAGTGAGGGAGGGAGGGGGGGAAGAGGAGGTGAGGGAGGGAGGGGGGGAAGAGGAGAGAGTGAGGGAGGGAGGGGGGGGAAGAGGAGAGAGTGAGGGAGGGAGGGGGGGAAGAGGAGAGAGTGAGGGAGGGAGGGGGGGAAGAGGAGAGAGTGAGGGAGGGAGGGGGGGAAGAGGAGAGAGTGAGGGAGGGAGGGGGGGAAGAGGAGAGAGTGAGGGAGGGAGGGGGGGAAGAGGAGAGAGTGAGGGAGGGAGGGGGGGAAGAGGAGAGAGTGAGGGAGGGAGGGGGGGAAGAGGAGAGAGTGAGGGAGGGAGGGGGGGAAGAGGAGAGAGTGAGGGAGGGAGGGGGGGAAGAGGAGAGAGTGAGGGAGGGAGGGGGGGGAAGAGGAGAGAGTGAGGGAGGGAGGGGGGGAAGAGGAGAGAGTGAGGGAGGGAGGGGGGAAGAGGAGAGAGTGAGGGAGGGAGGGGGGGAAGAGGAGAGAGTGAGGGAGGGAGGGGGGGAAAGAGGAGAGAGTGAGGGAGGGAGGGGGGGAAGAGGAGAGAGTGAGGGAGGGAGGGGGGGAAGAGGAGAGAGTGAGGGAGGGAGGGGGGGAAGAGGAGAGAGTGAGGGAGGGAGGGGGGGAAGAGGAGAGAGTGAGGGAGGGAGGGGGGGAAGAGGAGAGAGTGAGGGAGGGAGGGGGGGAAGAGGAGAGAGTGAGGGAGGGAGGGGGGGAAGAGGAGAGAGTGAGGGAGGGAGGGGGGGAAGAGGAGAGAGTGAGGGAGGGAGGGGGGGAAGAGGAGGGAGGGGGGGAGGGGGGGAAGAGGAGAGAGTGAGGGGGGGAGGGGGGGAAGAGGAGAGAGTGAGGGAGGGAGGGGGGGAAGAGGAGAGAGTGAGGGAGGGAGGGGGGGAAGAGGAGAGAGTGAGGGAGGGAGGGGGGGAAGAGGAGAGAGTGAGGGAGGGAGGGGGGGAAGAGGAGCGAGTGAGGGAGGGAGGGGGGGAAGAGGAGAGAGTGAGGGAGGGAGGGGGGGAAGAGGAGAGAGTGAGGGCGGGAGGGGGGGAAGAGGAGAGAGGGAGGGAGGGGGGGAAGGAGTGAGGGAGGGGGGAAGAGGAGAGAGTGAGGGAGGGAAGGAGTGAGTGAGGGAGGGGGAAGAGGAGAGAGTGAGTGAGGGAGGGGGGGAAGAGTGAGGGAGGGGGGGAAGAGTGAGGGAGGGGGGGAAGAGTGAGGGAGGGAGGGGGGAAGAGTGAGGGAGGGGGGGGGAAGAGTGAGGGAGGGGGGGGGGAAGAGTGAGGGGGGGGGGGAAGAGTGAGGGAGGGGGGGGGGAAGTGAGGGAGGGGGGGGGGGGAAGAGTGAGGGGGGGGAGGGGGAAGAGGAGAGAGTGAGGGAGGGAGGGGAAGAGGAGAGAGTGAGGGAGGGAGGGGGAAGAGGAGAGAGTGAGGGAGGGAGCGGGAAGAGGAGAGAGTGAGGGAGGGAGGGGGAAGAGGAGAGAGTGAGGGAGGGAGGGGGAAGAGGAGAGAGTGAGGGAGGGAGGGGGAAGAGGAGAGAGTGAGGGAGGGAGGGGGAAGAGGAGAGAGTGAGGGAGGGAGGGGGAAGAGGAGAGAGTGAGGGAGGGAGGGGGAAGAGGAGAGAGTGAGGGAGGGAGGGGGAAGAGGAGAGAGTGAGGGAGGGAGGGGGAAGAGGAGAGAGTGAGGGAGGGAGGGGGAAGAGGAGAGAGTGAGGGAGGGAGGGGGAAGAGGAGAGAGTGAGGGAGGGAGGGGGAAGAGGAGCGCGTGAGGGAGGGAGGGGGAAGAGTGAGGGAGGGAGGGGGGGCAGAGAGAGTGAGGGAGGGGGGGAAGAGAAGGGAGAGAGAGGGAGGGTGGGAGAGGGAGGGAGGGGGGGGGAAGAGAGAGAGAGAGAGAGAGAGAGAGAGAGAGACGGTGGCTCGATCGGCTCTTGGGATGGTGGAGGGGAAGGCATTCCTGCAGAAACTCCTTCCGAGCCAGCACAAAGTTCTGGTGGTTTGTGGGATGGCACCTTGGGGTGCAGTGCTGTCTTCCGACACGATCGCATGCCGCAAGGCATCGACGGAGGCAGTTTGCGCATGCATCTCCCGGATCATCTGTTGCATATCCTCCAATATGCGAGTGGATATCCGGGACATGCTTCACATGTAAACCCCGAACACTTGGAGGAGGTCGCGACTTATCGAGGCACTCTCCATGCACAGTGATCAAACCCTCAATACGATCAGCCAGTGGAGGCATGTGCTGACCTGGCTGACTCGACCTCTGTGGGGTCGGCGTGAGCATTACCGACTGCAAGCCGCTTGTTCCCGGTACTACTTCTGTCGAAGACGACGTACTGGCCGCAGTTACCACATGTACAACAGAGAGGCAGAGGGATGCTATGGGCATCCTCCTCCGTTTCCACCACCACCACCACCTCTGGATCGGTTGTCTTGTCATCCTCCTCCTCCTCCTCCCTATCCGTGGTGATTACTACCTGCAACGGTGCAGGTTCAGGTTTGCCTTGCTACGCGACATTGGCGTTGTGGGACCTGCAAAACACAATTGAGCTTATTAGAATGGAAGGATACGGTAGTACATCTATGTGGAATTCAGTGACCGAGAGCTGTGGAGGCAGGATCAGTCGGCGATAGGCACAATGATAAGGG
Organism: Pristiophorus japonicus; assembly: GCF_044704955.1. NCBI lineage: Eukaryota > Metazoa > Chordata > Chondrichthyes > Pristiophoridae > Pristiophorus > Pristiophorus japonicus. The sequence continues at coordinate 120,948,561 of NC_091984.1, forward strand.
AGTGAAGGTTTATGGGGAGCAGGTAGGGAAGGGGACAGATGGCCAGATAGCCTGCTTAGTTTTTATGTTATGATAACCTGGGAGTAGCACAGAGGCTGCACGCATTACATCATTCGTAATTATAATTAAATGACGAGGGTCTCGGGAAAGAGGAACTGGGGGAAATCCTTATTAGTCAGGAAATGGTGTTAGGGAAACTGATGGGACTGAAGGCTGATAAATCCTCGGGGCCTGATAGTCTGCATCCCAGAGTACTTAAGGAAGTGGCCCTAGAAATAGTGGATGCATTTGTGGTCATTTTCCAAAATTCCATGGACTCTGGATCAGTACCTATGGATTGGGGGGTAGCTAAGGTAACCCCACCTTTTTTTTTAAAAAAAGGAGGGAGGGAGAGAGAAAACAGGGAATTATAGACTGGTTAGCCTGACATTGGTAATGTGGAAAATGCTGGAATCAATTAGTAAAGATGTAATAGCAGAGCATTTGGAAAGCAGTGACAGGATCGGTCCAAGTCAGCATGGATTTATGAAAGGGAAATCATGCTTGACAAATCTTCGAGTTTTTTGAGGATTTGACTAATAGAGTGGATAAGGGAGAACCAGTGGATGTGGTGTATTTGGACTTTCAAAAGACTTTTGACAAGGTCCCACACGAGATTAGTGTGCAAAATTGAAGCACATGGTATTGGGGATAATGCATTGACGTGGATAGAGAACTGGTTGGCAGACAGGAAGCCAAGAGTGGGAATAAACGGATTATTTTCAGAATGGCAGGCAGTGACTAGAAGGGTGCTGCAAGGTTCAGTGCTGGGACCCCAGCTATTTAAAATATACATTAATGATTTAGATGAAGGAATTGAAGGTAATTGTTGTCTGTAAAGCATGCACTCCCCTGTACCGCTACCAGGGAGCGCATCTCCTGAAGTCCCAAGGGATCCCAGCATCCCTTGGGAGCACTGTATATAAGCTGGCCCCTAAGACCTGTTCCTCACTCTGGAGTGTCTTAATAAAGACTGAGGTCACTGTTACCTTTAACGTCCCTGTGTGCAGTCTCATCTCTGTTGGGAACACAATAACTGGCAACGAGTATACGAATCCAACGCAAAGATGCAGCAAGCTGTGGGCATCCTGGAGACGTTCTCGGAGGGTGAGGACTGGGAAGCCTGTGTTGAACGGCTAGACCAGTACTTTGTAGCCAACGAGCTGGACGGAGAAGGAAGCGCTGCAAAAAGGAGAGCGGTCCTCCTCACAGTCTGCGGGGCACCGACCTACAGCCTCATGAAGAATATACTGGCTCCGGTGAAACCCACAGATAAGTCGTATGAGGAGCTGTGTATACTGGTTCGGGAGCATCTTAACCCGAGGGAGAGCGTGCTGATGGCGAGGTATCGGTTCTACACGTGCCAGTGATCTGAAGGTCAGGAAGTGGCGAGCTACGTCGCCGAGCTAAGGCGACTTGCAGGACAATGTGAGTTTGATGGCCACCTGAAGCAAATGCTCAGACTTTTTTGTACTGGGCATTGGCCACGAGACCATCCTATGCAAACTTTTGACTGTAGAGACTCTCAGTAAGGCCATTGCGATAGCACAGGCGTTTATGTCCACCAGTGATAACACCAAAGTGCTAGCAATGTTCGTAAATTAACTGGAAATGTGTTTGCGAGCAGAAATGTATAGGGCAGAAACCACGAGTCTGCAACTGCCAACAGGCCTCAGGTGACCCAGATGACTGAGTCCGCAACAAAGGATGAATGCAAGGCAATTCACACCTTGGCGTTGTGGAGGCTTCCATTCAGCCTATTCATGCCTTCAAAGGGTATGTTTGCAAGAGCTGTGGAACAATGGGGCACCTCCAACGAGCTTGCAGACGAGTGGCAAGCTCTGCAAAACCTGCTAACCACCAAGTGGCAGAGGAAGATCGGTCCATGGTGGATCAAAGCAATTTCGAGCCTCAGAGAGGAGGCAGATGCTGAAGTACACGGGGTGCACACATTTTCGATGAAATGTCCCCCTATAATGCTAAATGTAAAATTGAACGGCTTACCTGTAGCCATGGAACTGGACACTGGCACTAGCCAATCCATCATGAGTAAAAAGATGTTTGAGAGACTGTGGTGCAACAAGGCACTCAGACCAGCCCTGAGCCCCATCCACACGAAACTGAGAACATACACCAAAGAGCTCATCACTGTCCTGGGCAGCGTCAAGGTCACCTACGAGGGCATGGTGCATGAACTGCCACTCTGAATTATCCCGGGCGATGGCCTCACACTGGAAGGAGCTGGCTGGGCAAAATTCGCTGGAACTGGGATGACATCCAAGCACTATCACATGTCGATGAGGCCTCATGTACCCAGGTTCTTAACAAATTTCCTTCCCTTTTTGAGCCAGGCATTGGAAACTTTTCCGGGGTGAAGGTGCGGATCCACTTGGACCCAGAGGCATGACCCATTCACCACAAGGCGCAAGCGGTACCTCACATGATGAGGGAGAGAGTGGAAATCGAGCTGGACAGGCTGCAACGCGAGGGCATCATCTCCCCAATGGAATTCAGTGAGTGGGCCCGCCCGATTATTCCAGTACTCAAAAGTGATGGCACGGTCAGGATTTGCGGTGATTATAAAGTAACTATTAATCGTTTCTCGCTACAGGACCAATCCCCGCTACCTAAGGCAGACGACCTATTTGCGATGCTGGCAGGAGGCAAGACGTTCACCAAGCTCGACCTGACTTCGGCCGACATGACATAGGAGCTGGGGGAGTTTTCGAAGGGCCTCACCTGCATCAACACGCACAAAGGACTGTTCATCTACAACAGATGCTTGTTTGGAATTCGGTCGGCTTCAGCGATCTTCCAGAGAAACAAAGAATAATTGGACGGGCCCACTCGCTGAATTCCATTGGGGAGATGATGCCCTCGCGTTGCAGCCTGTCCATCTCGATTTCCACTCTCTCCCTCATCATGTGAGGTACCGCTTGAGCCTACTCAAGTTGGTACCACATACGGTGGTATTTCAGGATGACATATTGGTCATGGGTTGGGACACCGTTGAGCACCTACAAAACCTGGAGGAGGTCCTCCAGCAACTAGATCGCTTAGGGCTGTGGCTGACGAGGTCGAAATGCATCCTCATGGCAACAGAAGTGGAGTTTTTGGGGAGAAAGATCGCAGCGGACGGCATTCGGCCCACAGACGCCAAAACAGAGGCTATCAGGAATGTGCCCATGCCACAGAATGTCACGGAGCTGCGGTCATTCCTGGGACTCCTCAACTATTTTGGTAACTTCCTACCAGGGTTAAGCACCCTCTGAGAGCCCCTACATGTGTTATTGCGTAAAGGTGAGAACTGGGTATGGGGAAAAAAAACAAGTAATTGCTTTTGAGAAAGCCAGAAACATTTTATGCTCCAATAAGCTGCTGGTATTGTATAACCCGTGTAAAAGACTTGGGCTAGCATGTGATGCGTCGTCGTATGGAGTCGGGTGTGTATTACAACAAGCTAACATTGTGGGGAAGTTGCAACCTGTCGCCTATGCCTTCAGGAGCTTGTCTGAGGCTGAGAGGGCCTACAGCATGATTGAGAAAGAGGCATTAGCGTGTGTGTGTTCAGGGTAAAGAAAATGCATCAGTACCTGTTTGGCCTCAAATTTGAGCTGGAAACCGATCACAAGCCCCTCATATCCCTGTTCGCTGAAAACAAGGGGATAAATACTAATGCCTCAGCCCGCATACAAAGGTGGGCATTCGCGCTATCAGCGTATAACTATACCATCCGCCACAGGCCAGGCACCGAGAACTGTGCGGATGCTCTGTCGGCTACCAATGCCCACCACGAGGTGGAAATGGCACAGCCTGCAAACTTGTTGATGGTCATGGAAGCGTTTGATAATGATAAATCACCTGTCACGGCCCACCAGGTTAGGACTTGGACCAGCCAAGATCCTCTACTGTCCCTAATAAAAACAAAAACCGTGTACTGCATGGGAGCTGGGCCAGTATCCCTGTTGAAATGCAAGAGCTAATCAAGACGTTCCAGTGGCGAAAGGATGAGCTGTCCATTCAGGCAGACTGCCTGTTGTGGGGTAACCGCGTAGTGCTACCCAAAAAGGGCAGGGAGACGTTCATCTCGGATCTCCACAGCACACACCCGGTTAAAGTAATGATGAAAGCGATAGCCAGATCCCACGTGTGGTGGCCCGGTATCGACTCTGACTTAGATCCTGTGTACGGCAATGCAGCGTGTGTGCTCAGTTGAGCAACGCACCCAGAGAGGCACCACTAAGTTTGTGGTCCTGGCCCTCCTGACCATGGTTGAGGATCCATGTCGACTATGCGGGCCCGTTTCTCGGTAAAATGTTCCTGGTGGTGGTGGATGCTTTTTCAAAATGGATTGAAGGTGAAATAATGTCAGGAAGCACCACCACCGCCACCATTGAAAGCCTGAGGGCCTTGTTTGTCACCCACGGCCTGCCTGACATACTGGTCAGTGACAACGGGCCATGTTTCACCAGTGCCGAATTTAAAGAATTCATGACCCGCAATGGGATCAAACATATGTCACCTCGGCCCCGTTTAAACCAGCCTCCAATGGGCAGGCAGAGCGGGCAGTACAAACCATCAAACAGAGCTTTAAACGAGTCACAGAAGGCTCACTCCAAACCCGCTTGTCCCGAGTACTGTTCAGCTACCGCACCAGACTCCACTCACTCACAGGGGTGCCCCCGGCTGAGCTACTCATGAAAAGGACACTTAAAACCAGACTCTCGCTGGTTCACCCTAACCTGCATGATCAGGTAGAGAGCAGGCGGCAGCAACAAAATGTAAACGATGGTCACGCCACTGTCACGGGAAATTGATCTGAATGACCCTGTGTATGTGCTAAACTATGGACATGGTCCCAAGTGGATCGCAGGCACGGTGCTAGCTAAAGAAAGGAGTAGGGTGTTTGTAGTCAAACTAGACAATGGATAAATTTGCAGAAAGCAGCTGGACCAAATGAGGCTGCGGTTCACAGACTGCCCTGAACAACCCACAGCAGAGACCACCTTTTTCGAGCCCACAACACACACCCAAAGAATTAACGACACCACCCCGGACCAGGAAATCAAACCCATCACACCCAACAGCCCAGCTAGGCCAGGCTCACCTAGCAGCCCTGCAGGGCCAACAACACGCCAGCCCAGCGAGGGCACAGCCAACACACCAGAATAGACATTTGTACCGAGATAGTCCACCAAGGAAAGAAAGGCTCCCGACCGCCTCACCTTGTAAATAGTTTTCACTTTGACTTTGGGGGGGGGGGGGCGGAGGGGGGAGAGGGGAGGGAAGTGATGTGTATCTGTAAAGCATGCACTCCCAAGTACCGCCACCAGGGAGTGCACCCTGTGAAGTCCCAAGGGATCCCAGCATCCCTTAGGAGCACTGTATATAAGCCGGCCCCTAAGGCCTGTTCCTCACTCTGGAGTGTCTTACTAAAGACTGAGGTCACTGTTACTTTAACCTCCCTGTATGCAGTCTCATCTGTGTTAGGAACACAATAGTAATATCTCCAAATTTGCAAATGACACTAAGCTGGGTGGCAGTGTGAGCTGTGAGGAGGATACTAAGAGGCTGCAGGGTGACTTGGATAGGTTAGGTGAATGGGCAAATGCACGGCAGATGCATATAATGTGGGTAAATGTGAGGTTATCCACGATGGTGGCAAAAACAGGAAGGCAGATTATTATCTGAATGGTGACAGGTTAGTAAAAGGGGAGGTGCAAAGAGACCTGTGTGTCATGCTACATCAGTTACTGAAGGTAGGCATGCAGGTACAGTAGGCAGTAAAAAAGCAAATGGCATGTTGGCCTTCATAGCGAGAGGATTTGAGTATAGGTGCAGGCAGATCTTAATATAGTTGTACAGCCCCTTGGTGAGACCACACTGTTGTGTTGGCATGTCTGTTCACTGTGATGTCTGTAACACTGTCATGCAACATTGAATGTACCCTTGTACTGTACTGGTACACTAGAGGGTGCTGTTGCTGGAGACCCAGGGGTTGCCTGCACACGGCAGGTAACCCAGTATAAAAAGGAACACACAGCTTGTCTGCACTCAGGAGCTGCTAATAAAGGACTGCACAGTTTAAGTACCACACACTGCCTCGTGGAGTCATTACTAAAGGTGCCTACATACACCACAACTGGCAACGGGAATACGGGATCACAAACTACACTCTCAACATGTCTAACCTCAGCAACTTTCAGCATTTTACAGAGGGGGAAGATTGCGATGCTTTTGTGGAAAGATTGGAACACTTCTTTATAGCCAACGACCTGGACGGGGACACACCGGCTACACTACCGAACAAACGCAGGGCCATCCTGCTTAGCAGTTGTGGGCTCACCATCTATGGTCCCATCAGGGAATTACTAGCCCCGGAGAAGACAACCACCAAGAGCTATGAGGAACTTGTAACAATCATATAGGAACAACTAAAACTGAAAGAAAGCATCCTCACAGCCAGGCACCGGTTCTGCACTTACCGGCGACCTGAGGGCCAAGAAATTGCCAAGTATGCTGCACACTTAAGAAGACTAGCTGCACCGTGAGAGTTTGACGACCACCTTAATGAAGCACTAAGGGACATATTTGTCATCGGAATTGGCCACAAAGGCCTCCTACACAAATTACGGTCACCCTGCAGAAAGCAATTCAAGTGAGCCAGGCCTACATGGTTTCGGCCAGTGACTCCAGGCGAATACTGACCCAGGATTCTAAACCGGCGAGTGCAGTGCACCGCATGGACGCTTCTAAAGGCAGAACTGCTGCCCCGAGTCCCGCAACCCTGAGTCCGCCACATGGGGCAAACCAGATGGCCCCGTGCTGACGCTGTGGAGGAAACCACAGGGTCCACCAGTGCTGCTACAAAGGCAATGCATGGAAAGGCTGCAAAGAAAAAGGGCACCTTCAGAGAATGTGCAGAAAAGGTTGGACTCACCGACTCTGATGAGTTGGCTAATCACCGGGGCTCCGACACAGATGAAGATGAAGCTGCTCTAACCCTGGAAGAAGAGTATGGAACCTTTACCTGCTCCACTGGAAGTTTTCCGTGGATGACGGAAGTGGACATCGACGGGGTCCCAGTCTCTATGGAGATCGACACAGGGATGAACCAGTCTGTGATGAGCCAAAAGACCTTTGAAAAAATTAGGAGGAATCCTGCCACTCGACCAAAACTGTCTCCTGTCCAGGCAAAGCTGCTCACCTATACCAAATCGTTGGCAGTGTAGACGTTCAGGTCTTCCAGGGCGGTGTGATAAACAATTCCCCCTGTGGATTGTAGCTGGCGACGGTCCCACGCTGCTGGGCAGGAATTGGATGAACCGGGTCCACATCGGGCGAAGTGGTGCTGTGGAAGAAAAGAGCACCACAGCCTGCCTGCAGCAAGACCACAAAATAGCTGCAGCACCACAAGCATGTGGAAGAAAAGAGCACCACAGCCTACCTACAACAAGACCACAAAATGGCTGCAGCACCACAAGCAGCAGACCTGCATTCAAAATGGCCTCCTCCATGCCACGAGTCAACATGGAAGAGCATCATGTGACATCGCATGGCCAATCGGATTTGAAGGCTCCCTTAAAGGAGACCGGTAACCAAAAAAATTTAAAGGGGAAGTTCCAACTATTTGAGTACACTGACTTTAAAGCTAAAGATGCAATTAAAGGGTGTAAATATGAAAATGTATGTAATGTAACCATGAATTGTGATGCTGGTTTAACTAATGCGACTAATGAGATGAATGCAGCTGTCAGTAAGGTTAAGAACAAGTTTATTATGCTTAACAATAATGATAGAGATTGCGAAATGCCAAATGTAACCATGTTTGTTGAAACCAGGACACCCAAAAGTGATGCAAGTGCTAGAGTATATAATGCAGGCTCGACTATGTGTGATCAGAGCCAAGGTGTCATGTATACCGGTAGGACACTGCCAAAGGACATTGGATCCTACAGGGACCATGCTGATGCCAATGGAATCCCCCTGTGGGGGACCCCCAGGACCAGCAGGCTACCTGACCATGTAGCCTGGACCTTTGGAATGAATGTGATGCCCCTTGCAGGACACACAGGCAGTGGGAGCAGACCCACTACAAGGACAGTGGCTGGGCTGCCCATTGACCACTACCAATGGCAACCTGCACCAGACCAGCCCTGCAGCCCCTGGCCACCAGGGCCAACACCAGAAGCATGAGGCCAATACCCCCCAGCTTCCCTGGGATGACCTGACCCTCATCCCCATTGGTGGACAAGGAGCCCACCCAGGCTTGTGCCTCTGCCCACCACCCCACAACTACCCACATCAGTGTATACACACCACCCACTGCTGCCGTGGCTACCTCCCCGAGGGATCCCACAACTGTGACACCCACTTGGTTTGTGTGTGAGGGTACGAGGCCAGCCTCAAGCACAGGGGTCACATCTGGCAACCCCACAACCCTCACCACAACCTCCCATAGCCCACCACTGATCACGTCCCCTGGTCATGACAACTTGGATATAAAAAATGTTCGGGGGAGTATTGTTGTGTAGGCATGCCTGTTCACTGTGTAATGTCTGTAACACTGTCATGTAACATTGAATGTACCCTTGTACTGTACACATCTTACCGATACACTAGAGGGTGCTGTTGCTGGAGACCCAGGAGTTGTCTGCATATGGCAGGTAACCCAGTATAAAAAGGAACACACAGCTTGTTGTCTGCACTCAGGAGCTGCTAATAAAGGACTGCACGTGTGCACAGTTTAAGTACCACACACTGCCTCGTGCAGTCATTACTAAAGGTGCCTACATACACCACACACACCTTGAGCATTGTGTGCAGTTTTGGTCTCCGAATCTGAGGAAGGATGTGCTTGCTATTGAGGGAGTGCAGCAGAGATTCACCAGACTAATTCCCGGCATGGCAGGATTGACATATGAAGAAAGACTAGATCGCCTAGGCTTATACTCACTGGAATTTAGAAGGATGAGAGGGATCTTATAGAAAGTTATAGAATGATGATGGGACTGGACAGGTTAGATGCAGGAAGAATGTTCCCGATGTTGGGGAAGTCCAGAACCAGGGGTCACAGTCTTAAGGATAAGAGGTAAGCCATATAGGACCGAGATGAGGAGAATCTTTTTTACCTAGAGAGTGGTGAACCTGTGGAATTCCCTATCACAGAAAGTTGTGGAGTCTAGTTTGTTTGATATTTTCAAGAGGGAGTTAAATGTGGCCCTTACAGCTAAGGGGATCAGGGGGTATGGAGAGAAAGTGGAAGTGGGGTACTGAAGTTGCATGATCAGCCATGATCATATTGAATGGCGGTGCAGGCTCGAAGGGCCAAATGGCCTGCTCCTGCACCTATTTTCTATGTTTCTGGCGTTACATTATTTTAACATTGCTTGACACATTACTCACGTGATGCATGGGAGGATTCTGCAACACGGGTGGTGGCCGAGTGGCTGTGGGTCCCCAAAAGTGCTGCTGCTCCCTCCTCAATGTCAGTAGGTGGTTGCAGCTGAGCAGGGCCTCCTTCGGTGTGCCTCTGCTCGGAACTGTTATATGTCTTCCTCTGCAAACGTGAAAAGAGCATGGCATAAGCTAATTGACTAGGTACCATCGTGTAAAGACAACAGTTTCCAACGTTGTATGCCCAATAGGGTTTGTATCCACAATTGATGCATGGGTATAACAAAGATCATGTTCAGGATCTAATGCTTGACACAAACATCTCTCTCGACTACAATCTCCATTGAAGGGCCCCCGGGGGTGGTGGGAATCAGGATAGCTGGTGAACTCAGCAATGTCAGGAGCTAGTGTCCCAGGGCAGACAGTGAGCCAGGGCAGCACTTCCCCCAGTCCAGGCTGGGTCACTATAAATGACAGCAGCCGGAGAGACTGACACAGTGAGACTTAAAAAGGGCACAGGTTCCGAGCCCTGTCCAGATCTTAGCAGGGAATATATGCAAGAATAACAAGCTTAATTTCACTCCAGGAGATTTATATTATATGCATCATTACAATTTAAAATCTATACTTATTCTTGCCGAAGCAACCAGGCTGTTCCAACGCTTGTGGCACTGGTAGGACCTCCTCGCCTTGTGGGATGTCGGCAATCTTGCTCCAGATTTTATGATACGCCCGGGGTGGAGGTTTCCCACGCACACCCTGGGTTAATTGGGCCCACCGGGAGTGCACCTCCTGCACGAGGCCTTGTTCGAGCTTTGCCCCCCTCCACATCTTGCACACTTGCTCCGAATCATCTGACATGTTTATTTCTCTATTGCTTATATTCTCTATTGCTTATCGCTCTTTGATCTCTCCTCTTTCTCTGCCTCTGCCTTCCTCCTCTCACTCTCTTTCTTTCTCTACCCCTCCCTTTGCCTTTTGCGCATGCGTGGATGACCCCTGACCTCCCGAATCGTGGGAAAACTTGCTTGCAAAAAAAAAAAATCGCATGCACAGAAGGCTATTGCTAGGGAAGCTTTGCCTTCCACATCACTGAGGCCCATCTCACATCGCTGGGCAATTGCCCCCCAAAAAAGCCGACAGTAGCGATCCCAAAAATGGCCGATTTTCCAGCGATCCTGAAGGCTGAAACATAGCTCAGGCTAGAACCTCGCCCATTTTTTGGGCCCTAGCGATCTAGGAAAGTCCAGGCCTTGGATAATATCAACGGGATTAGACACAGTCAACATGGATTTACAAAAGGAAAATAGTGTTTGACAAACCTCTTGGATTTTTTTGAGGATGTAACTGATAGAATAGATAAGGGAGAACCAGTGGATGTAGTGTATTTGGATTTTCAGAAGCCCTTTGATAAAATCCCACATAAGAAATTAGTGTGCAAAATTAAAGCACATAGAATTGGGGGTAATACACTGTCATGGATTCAAAATTGGTTAACTGACAGGAAACAGATAGTAGGAATAAACTGATCTTTTTTGGGATGGCGGGCAGTGACTAGTGGGGTACCTCAGGGATCAGTGCTTGGGCCCCAGCTATTCACACTAATATATATATATATATATATATAATAAATGATTTGGATGAAGGAACCAAATGTAATATTTCCAAGCTTGCAGACGACACAAAACTAGGTGGGATTGAGAGTTGTGAGGAGGATGCAAAAACGATTTCAATAGGTTGAGTGAGTTAGCAAACACATGGCAGATGCAGTATAACGTGGATAAATGTGAAGTTATCCACTTTGGTAGGAAAAACATAAAGACAAAGTATTATTTAAATGGTGGTGGTAGTTTGGGAAACGTCGATGTACAAAGGGACCTGGGTATCCTTGTACACCAGTCATTGAAAGCAAACATGCAGGTGCAGCAAGCAGTTAGGAAGGCAAATGGTATGTTGGCCTTCATTGCAAGAGGATTTGAGTACTGGAGCAAGGATGTCTTACTGCAGTTATACAGGGCCTTGGTGAGACCACACCTGGAGTATTGTCTGCAGTTTTGGTGGTCTTACCGAGAAAAGGATATACTTACTATAGAGGAAGTGCAGCAAAGGTTTACCAGACTGATTCTGGGATAGCAGGACTGTTGTATGAGAAGAAATTGGGTCAACTAGGCCTGTATTCACTAGAGTTTAGAAGAATGAGGGGAGATCTCACTGAAATGTATAAAATTCTGACTGGGTTGGACTGGATGCAGGAAGAATGTACCCGATGTTGGGGAAGTCCAGAACCAGCGGACACAGTCTAAGGATAAGGGGTAAGCCATTTAGGACTGAGATGAGGAGAAACTTCTTCACTGAGAGTTATTAACCTGTGGAATTCCCTAATTCCCTACCGCAGAGAGTTGATGATGCCAGTTCGTTGGATATATTCAAGAGGGAGTTCGATGTGGCCCTTATGACTAAAGGGATCAAGGGGTATGGAGAGAAAGCAGGAAAGGGGTACTGAGGTTAAAGATCAGCCATGATCTTATTGAATGGTGGTGCAGGCTCGAAGGGCCGAATGGCCTACTCCTGCACCTATTTTCTATGTTTCTATGGGCAGTCTCTGGATACGGGGTCGGAAATTTAGGACTGAGATGAGGAGAAATCTCTCCAATCAGAGGGTGGTGAACCTGTGAAATTCTCTACCACAGAAGGCTGTGGAGGCCAAGTCACTGAATATATTTGAAGAGATATAGGTTTCTCGAAACAAGGCATCAAGGGGTATGGGGAAAAAGCGGGAATATGGTATTGAGATAGAGGATCAGCCATGATATTGAATGGCGGTGCAGGCTCGAAGTGCCGAATGACCTACTACTCTTATTTTCTATGTTTTTATAGGTCCTTCCATCATGCTTAAAGCAGGTGTCTATCATATAACATGGGGAACTGGGAATTGTGACAAATATTGCTGGTGGGCATTATCTGGAGGCCAGATTGATCATTTTTTTAAAAATTCTTCTGACAAGTGTCGCATTTATTGCCCGTTCTTGGTTGGTCTGAGAGGGTTGATGGGTTCCCTCCTGTAGTGATTGTTTTTACATCTTGGTCAGCCACTTCAGAGGCATTATGAGTTGACCACGGTTGCCACATGTAGAACAGCAGTCACATGCAGACCAGACTGGCATTCGACTGCATTACCATCGTTGCATCCCCTACCATCAACATCCTGGGGGTCACCATTGACCAGAAACTTTCCTGGACCAGCCACATAGATACTGTGGTGAAAAGAGCAGGTCAGAGGGAGGGTATTCTGCGGCAAGTGTCTTGCCTCCTGACTCCCCAAAGCCTTTCCACCATCTACAAGTCAGGAGTGTGATGGAATATTCTTCACTTGCCTGGATGAGTGCAGCTCCAACAACACAAGAAGCTCAACACCATCCAGGACAAAGCAGCCTGCTTGATTAGTACCCCATCCACCACATTAAACATTCACTCTCGCCATCACAGATATACCATGGCCGCATTGTGTACCATCTACAAGATGCACTGCAGCAACTCGCCATGACCTCTACCACATAGAAGCACAAAGGCAGCAGGCACATGGGAACACCACCACCTCCACGTTCTCCAAGTCATGCACCATCCTGACTTGGAAAAATATCACCGTTCCTTCATCGTCACTGGGTGAAAATCCTGGAACTCCCTCCTTCACCACACTGACTCAGCGGTTCAAGAAGGCGGATCACCACAATCTTGAGGGCAATTAGACATGGGTAATAAATGCTTGCCTTGCCAGCGACGCCCACATCCCATGAACAATTTTTTTTTTAAATGGTGGTAGATTTTATTCTGAGACACATCATTGAACCATTTCCGTTTTCACATTAACTTTTGCTCCTGGTGTCCGCCCTCAAATTGCAAAATATACTGAATTAAGTTTCACAGTAACTTCCAATGGTGGGATTTGAACATGATCTGAGTTGCTAGTCCAGTACTATAACCACTACACTATTGTACCCAGGTATAAGAACACCCCCTTACATAGTCAGGGCACAATTTGTGTTGCAGAGTGGCAAGCAGTTGCTGTTGAACCTCCAACAGATGGAACCATAATTCCATGGTCACAAGGATAGTGGCAAAGTATTCTCGCATTTGGTAGTGAGTTGTGCTGTTCACAATGCTGCTCGTAAAGAACTCCTGGGATCCGCTGTCCTTCTCGTCGGGACTCAAGTGTGGGCTCGTCAATTGCTCTAGCCAATCTCCTTGGGGAGAGTTAAGGGGTCTCTTTATGGTCAAAGGGGCCTGACTATGAAAGTTTGGCAGATTCAGTACCTCAATACTTGAACCAGGAAGATCTGTAGGACCCTTGATGACTGACCAGCCAATCTGGAGAGGTAGGCCGGTTACCTGCAGCTGAGATTCTTCACACTGGGCTCCAAATGACGCTGTGAGCCCAACCAGGCCACAGTAGGAATGGAAAGCTTCCTCGTGCTTTGTAATGGTAAGCTGTATCTCACTATAGTTTATTGAAGCCCAGCAGTACCTCCACACACTTGAATCTCTAAACCTTGACTATGCCAATCTGTGTCTAAGCTTGCGAGATATTGGGAAGAGGGAGGGGGTGGGATCTCCTTATGAGGAGAGTTGGTTTTGGGCAAAGACAATTCCTCATTATTTTTGATGCTCTAAAGCATCCTAGTCATTAGTTTATGTACATGTTAGAAAACTACTTGACCACCTGCTCTTTCCCTGCAACCAATGTTGTAGTTATTTATCATCATTTACCAGACTGTTACTAAAGGGCTGCTCTTTGTTTTGTTTAAGCTAAGGAGATGTTTATCAGGATGAAGATCTTGGATGACTGAGGCATCAGATGAGATGACTAATTTCTAAAGATCAAGCAAGCCATCTCTCATGCAGAACTCTAGAGATAAGACCATTATGCTCAACTGTGCAACACTACATGGGTTCTTAAAAATGGCCATGTTCAGTTCTGCACTGGAGAGCATTATGCACTTAATTTTCAGGGGTTTTTTTTTTGGAACGAGGTTTTTTTAGTGCCTTATTTCACAGGGCACATAATGTATACATACCACAGAACTTTAACCACAGCATTGCTTCCTGTTTTTATCTGAGGCAAGAACAAGAAAAATTCTTCTTAATGTACAAGAGCAACATGCTGCAGAGAAAGATTTCATGGACTTGGGTAAGTTCCTGTGAAAATAGATGCAGCTTGATTAAAGAATATATTTATATCAACCTGTCAGTGATTCAAATGTTATCCATTTTAATTGATAACATTTATGAGTTCTTGAGACAGAATCTTTCTTGAAATTATGCGTCCTCTGTAATTGCCTGAGATTTATATCCATAATCGCATGTCCTAAATGTGGCCTTTTCATGGGGGCAGTGGAAGTGTACCTCCCCGCTCACATTGATACTGAAATGTCGCTGCCCCTGTAGGAGTGCGATAATCGCATTACTGATTGTGGTCTGAATAACTTTTTCCGACACTTTCAGTATGAATCTGTCACCTAATTATCTGATCTGATCGGAACAAAGGAACAGGAGTAGGCAATTTAGCCCCTCGAGTCTGTTCCACCATTCAGTGAGATCATGGCTGATCTGTGGCCTAACTCCATATATCCGCCTTTGCCCTATAATCCCTTAATATCTTTGGTTAACAGAAATATATCAATCTCCAATTTAAAATTAACATTTGACCCAGTATCAATTGCCATTTGCGGAAGAGTTCCAAACTTTTACTACCCTTTGTATATAGAAATGTTTCCTAACTTCACTCCTGAAAGGCCTGGCTATAATTTTTAGGCTATGTCCCATAGTCCTAGATTCTCGAACCAGTGAAAATAGTTTCTCTCCATCTATTCTTTCCATTCCCCTTAATATCTTGAAAACTTTGATCAAATCACCCCTTAATCTTTTACATTCCAGGGAATACAGCCCTAGTTTGTGTAATCTTTCCTCATAATTTAACCCTTGGAGTCTAGGTATTATTCTAGTAAATCTACATTGCACTCCCTCCAAGCCTGATCTATCCTTCCTAAGGTGTGGTGCCCAGAACTGAACACTGTATTCCAGGTGTTCTCTAACTAGGGCTTTGTATTGCTGCAGCATGACTTCTACCCCCTTGTATTCGTGTCCTCTAGATATAAAGGCCAGCATTCCATTAGCCTTTTCGATTATTTTTTTTTGTACCTGTCCATGACATTTTAATGATCTACATACATGGACCCCAAGTCTCTTTGGACCGCCTCAGTTTTTCACCATTTACTCCGATCTATCCATTTTAGGTCCAAAGTGGATGACCTTGCACTTGCCTATATTGAAATCCATTTGCCACAGTTTTACCCGTTCACTAAATCTATTAATATCTCTTTAATTTTATGCTTCTATCTACACTGCTTACAATGCCACCTATCTTTGTGTCATCGGCAAACTTGAATATGTGGCTCTCTATCCCGTCATCTAAGTCAATAAAGACAGTGAATATTTGAGACCCCCAAACTGTTCCCTGTGGGACACCACTAATCACACCCTGGCAATTAGAGTACCTGCCCATTGTCCCTACTCTCTGTCTCCTGCCGCTCAGCCAATTTTCTAACCATGTTAATAATTTGCTGTCCAATTTATGAGCTTCAACTTTATCTAATGCCTTCTAGAAGTCCATGTAAATAATATCCATAGACATTCCCCTGTCCACTACTTTAGTCACCTCTTCAAATAAATTCATCCTGTTTGTCAGGAAATGACCTACCCTTTACAAATCCATGCTGGCTCTCTCTTATCTAATCTGTTGCACCCCCTTGTTTTTTTTAAAGCTTCAAAGCAATTCCACTTGTGCATCCATCTCCAGCACCGGGGACTGAGTGCAGCCTTTCATTCAACGTATCAATGCTTGTATCATGGCAATGGCCTTGTATTCCTGACTAGTTTTTTTTTCTAAAGGAAGAGATTTGTGAAACATTGTACAATCATTGAATGTGTCATTGATCACTGGGCAGGTACCAGAAGGTTGGAAACAGACCAATGTGGTGTCTATATTCAAAAAGGGTGACAAAGCTGATGTAGGCAACTACAGGCCCATTAGTCATAATTCTGTTCTATGTAAATGATTGGAATCTATTATCACAAGTAAACTTGAGTATCAAGTGCAGCAATCTAATAAACAGCAGTCAGCAAATGGAAGATCCTGTCCGACCAAACTCCTCTACTTTCTTTAAGGAAGTGACAACCTAGCTGGACTGTGGAAGCCCTATGACATGGTGTACATAGACTTCCAAAAGGCCTTTGACCATGTTCCACATGGTAGGTTATTAATTAAACGCAAGCTGTGAAGATTCAGAGTGTGCCTTGTGCATGGATAGGAAATGGGTTGAAGGGTAGGGATCAGCGAGTACTCATTAGAGGAGTTGTGTCGGAGTTGGGGGTGGTGGAACTGCTAAGTGGGGTGCATTGGGGCTCAGAGCCGGGACCACGGCCACGACCACGACTGTTTCGGATTTACATAAACTTCCTGGATTCGGAAACAAGTGATCAAATCTGCAGACGGTACCAAATTGGGGAGGGCAGTGGATTCTGAAGCGGCAGCTCAGATTACAGAATAAGTTGGACAAGGTGTGCAAGCAAGTGTGCTGGACAATGGCAGATGGTATTTAGCACAGGAAGGTGTAAAATGCTACACATAGGAAAAAATGGGTGACAGGTGAACTCCATGAATGGTGGCAAAATAGCTAAGAATGAACTTGGGAGTTTTCATGGACTTGATGCTAAAATTGTTCAACCAATGCAGAGCAGGAGTCAACAAAGCTAATAGAATATTGAATTACATGGTCAAAACAGTATAATATAGGTCAGAGGAGGTAATGATTCTACTATACAGTGATTTATTCAGACCATGCTTATGAGGTTTCATACGGTGCCAATAAAAAATGAAACTCACCATCTGGCAACTTCCCTGCTCTCATTGCTGGAATAAAATGGAGCTGAGAAAGAATTGTATAAAAGTGAAAGGAATATTTTCTTGGGAATCAGCCCACTGATGAGCTACAGTGAGTGAGAATTTGTCAGCATAAGTCATCATAGACTCCCTCAGTTACTCAATGGGCTCAGAGTTGGTGACTGAGCCTGCCGTGTCCCAATCTCACCCCCCACCCCCAGTCTGTCGTCGTTGCACTGATCTTAGCAGCAGTAGCACTGAGTTAGGAAGAGGCAAATCAGCTCGAGGAACAGCACCTCATCTTTTGTGTAGGCACTTTACAGCCTTCTGGACTCAACATCGAGTTTAACAATTCCCGAGCATAACCTCCGCCCATCTTTGGCTCCCTCTCTTTTCCTCTCCCCCCCCCCCCCCCCCCCACCCACCCGCACCGATCCTATGTTTTTTTTCTCTTTGTCTCCAATGGCAGCTGGTCATTATTGTGCCATTCACACCCTATCTAGATTAGCCTTTTTTCTAACTCCTGCCATTACCATTTCAAGTCAGCCCATCATCCCTTTTGTCTCTCTAATCTCTCCTACCTTCCACCCTATCACAGACCTTCCCTTTTGTTCTTTCTTCCCGTCCCTCTTTCAGTGCTTAATGTATTCTTTTCGAACATTCGCCAGTTCTGACAAAGGGTCATCGACCCAAAATGTTAACTCTGCTTCCTTTCCACAGATGCTGCCTGAACCACTCAGATTTCCAGCATTTTCTATTTTTTCCGGTTCCAGCATCCGCCGTATTTTGCTTTTGTATTGGAGGCAAATCATGTCGGGTTCCTGCTTCTGCTCACTGTCCAGGGACCTTGGTTGAAAGAGCATGTTGGTGTGGTCATTGGGATAGGATCAGGCTCGAATGTGATAACTCCCTGTGCTTTAATCACCACCTGTACTTTGCCCTAGGACTGCTTAAAATACTCGTTCAGATTACAGCCCAGGTTTGGAAGGGCAGGACTTTCAGCTGCCTTGGCCCTAAACTCTGGAATTCCCTCCCTAAACCTGTCTACATCTCTTTCCTCCTTTAAAACGCTCCTTAAAACCTACCTCTTTGACTAAGCTTTTGGTCACCTGTCCTAAAATCTCCTTATGTGGCTGTCAAATTTTGTTTGATAACCGCTTCTGTGAAGCGCCTTGGGATGTTTAACTAGTTTAAAGGTGCTATATAAATACAAGTTGTTATAATTGTACGGTTTTATTTTATAATTCGAGTGGACATAGCATGCAAATTTTACACCCCCACCATTGCACTTTACTCATCATCATAGGCAGTCCCTCAGAATCGAGGAAGGCTTGCTTCCACTCCCAAAGTGAGTTCTTTGGTGGCTGAACAATCCAATGCCAGAGCCACAGACCCTGTCACAGATGGGACAGACATTGGTCGGGGGAAGTGGGGGTGGTACTGATTTACCGCACGCTCCTTCCGCTGCCTGCGCCTGACCTCTTCACACTCGCGGCATTGAGATTCGAAGAGTTCAACGCCCTCCAGGATGCACTCTCTCCACCTAGGGCAATCTTCGGCCAGGGACTCCCAGGTGTTAGTGGTGATGTCACGCTTTACCACGGAGGCTTTGAGGGTGTCCTTGTAAAGTTTCCACTGCCCACCTTTGGCTCGTTTGCCGTGAAGGAGCTCCGCATAGAGCAATTGCTTAGGGAGCCTCGTGTCTGGCATGCGAACTATGTGGCCTGCCCAGCGAAGCTGATCGAGTGTGGTCAGTGCTTCAGTGTTGGGGATGTTAGCCTGGGCGAGGACACTGATGTTGGTGCGCCTGTCCTCCCAGGGGATTTGCAGGATCTTGTGGAGACGTCGTTGGTGATGTCTCCGCAAGATCCTGCACTTTACTGAAATACTAGTGATCACACGCATGTAGTGCTTTTTCCGCCTTGTAAAGTAGTAATGCTAATAAGCCCAGTAACAACAACAATCTGAGAAAACTAGACCTAAATCTGGAAAGTAGGAAATGCTTCACATGCAATGCACCAAATAATTGTAAAACAGAACAAACACGACAGCAAACAAGTAGCAAAGGTCTCTCGACATGAGCAATACTCTGGGCAGTGAAGCTGAGCACTTGGGAATCTCAGCCACGGCCAAACAAAATAAACTGCAACATGCTGCTAGGATGGAGAAATACAGCTGTCCCCTCAGCGAAGGGAAATCCTACAGATAGAAGTGTCAGTCAGTGTGCCCCTGGGTGAAGATGTCTGTGTACTGGTCCACTTGCTACTTGTATTGGTACCATAGCGGCTATCATATTGGACTAGTAATTCAAAGGCCTGGATTAATGATCCGGAGACGCGAGTTCAAATCCCACCACGGCAGCAGGAATTTCAATTCCGTTAAGAAAATAAATCAAGCTTGTGTCAGTACTGGTGATCATGAAGCTACCAGATTGTCGTAAAAACCCATTTGGTTCACTAATGTCCATTTGCGAAGGAAATCGGCTGTCCTTGTATGTGACTCCAGATGCACAGCAATGTAGTTGACTCTTAATTGCCCTCTGAAATGGCTTACCAAGCCACTCAGTTGTTTTCAAGGTCAGTTAGGGATGGGCAAGAAATGTGGGCCTTGCTGGCGACGTCCATATCCCGTGAATGAATTAAAACAAAAAAAATGTGGTGTTCAGTTCTAGTCACCAAGACACCCGAGATACTCGAGCACTGAAAGCAGTGCGGAGAAGAGCCACAAGCCTAATGCCCAACGTCAGGGTTATAAGTTATGAGAAAGGAGGTAATATGTCCTTACTATACAGTACAAATGCACACGAGGCCCATACTTAAGAGAAGGTCACTCTGTGACCAGTAACCTTTATTAGCCAGCACTGAAGTGAAGAAGGTGGGTGAAGCTTCCCCTTTTATACCTGAAAGTCCAGGTTAGGAGTGTCTCCCACAAGTTCACCATCTAGTGGTCAGTGTTCTCACGGTGTACAACTTAGGACAGTTTATACATGGGTTACAATGACAGTTGAATACATGACATCACCTCCCCCCCCAAAGTCTTATTGGGATCACAGATTAAGTCTCTCTGGTGGTTTACGCTCCCTTGTAGGGCGCCTGAGTTGGGGCTCCGGTTGTTGGGCACTGGCCTGAGTGTCTGCCTCAGGCCTGTCCGGACTGCCCACAGTGACTGGGCTCTCCTCCACTTGGTTCCGGTGTTCGGTCACCTGTGGTGGAGTGAACTCTACATCGTGTTCTTCCTCTGCTTCTTCTATGGGGTTGCTGAACCTCCTTTTTGTTTGATCCACGTGTTTGCAGCAGATTTGTCCATTGGTAAGTTTAACTACCAGAATCCTATTCCCCTCTTTGGCAATCACAGTGCCTGCGAGCCATTTGAGCCCTGCAGAGTAGTTGAGGACAAAGACAGGGTGATTGACATCAATACATTGTGCCCTCGCATTCCCGTCAAGGTAGTCACATTGTGACCGGCGCCTGCTCTCAACAATTTCTTTCATGGTGGGGTGTAAAAGGGATAACCTGGTTTTGAGCGTCCTTTTCATTAGCAGCTCTGCGGGTAGAACCCCTGTGAGCGAGTGTGGTCGGGCCAACAGGAGGCGTGATGAGCGGCTTTGTAGGGAACCCCCTTGGATTCTGTGCGCTCCCTGTTTGATTATCTGCACTGCTCGTTCCCCCTGGCCATTTGAGGCCACCTTGAATGGTACAGTTCTGACATGGTTGATACCATTTCCTACCATGAAGTCCTGGAATTCAATGCTTGTAAAGCACGGGCCATTGTCGCTGACCAAGACATCTGGTAGACCATGGGCGGCGAACATTGCCCGTAGACTTTCTACCGTGGCAGAGGATGTGCTTGAATTGCCAATGTCAGACTCGATCCATTTGGAGTAGGCGTCTACTACAACCAAAAACATTTTTCCCATGAAAGGACCTGCGTAGTCCACATGGATGCGTGACCATGGCTTGGCGGACCAGGGGCTAAGGGGGGCTTCCCTGGATGCATTTGCCCAGCTGGGTACACGTATTGCAGCTGTGAACACAAAGTTCCAGATCTGCATCTATCCCTGGCCACAAAACGTGTGACCTGGCAATTGCTTTCATGACCATGCCTGGGTGCTCATTGTGGAGTTCTCGGATGAACACCTCTCTGCCCATCTAGAGCATGACTACTCGGTTTCCCCATCGTAGGCAATCGACCTGAATCGAGAGTTCATCCTTGCGCCTGTGAAATGATTTAAATTCCGCAGGGCATGCCCCGTACGAGGCTGCCCTTCCCCATTCAGGACACATTTCTTGACTAAGGACAGTAGCAGGTCTCTATTTGTCCAGACTTTGGACGGGCTGTCATGGGTGAGCCTTCGCTTTTGAAAGCTTCAACAGCCATGACCATCTCAGCAGCATGCTTGGTTGCCCCCTCGGTGGTGGCTAGTGGGAGCCTGCTGATGCATCGGCGCAGTTTTCTGTGCCGAATTGTATAGTCATAGGCGGCTAACGTGAGTGCCCATCTCTGTATGCGGGCCGATGCATTTGCATTTATGGCCTTGTTGTCGGTCAAAAGGGACGTTAGGGGTTTGTGATCTGTCTCCAGCTCACATTTCCTGCCAAACAAGTAATGGTGCATTTTTTTTACTGCATATACACATGCAAGCGCTTCCTTTTCTACCATCCCGTAGCCCCTTTCTGCCTGGGACAGACTTCTGGAGGCATAAGCTACCGGCTGTAACTGACCCTTGGCATTAACATGCTGCAACACACACCCGACTCCATAGGACGACACATCGCACATTAAAACAAATTTCTTACATGGGTCATATAGCGTTAACAGATTGTTGAAGCACAACAAATTGCGTGCTCTATCAAAAGCTCATTCCTGGCTGTCCCCCCAGATCCATTCGTGACCTTTGCATAGGAGCACGTGTAGCGGCTCTAACAGCATGCTCAATTTGGGAAGAAAGTTACCAAAATAGTTTAGGAGCCTCAGGAACGAGCGCAGCTCTGTCGTGTTACGGGGTCTGGGTGCTCTCTGGATTGCTTCTGGTTTGGACGCAGTAGGTCTGATCCCGTCTGCTGCTACCCTCGTCCCCAGGAATTCTACCTCTGGAGCTAGGAAGACGCACTTCGCCTTTATCAGTCGCAGACCTACCCGGTCCAGTCTGCGTAGCACCTCCTCCAGTTGTGGAGGTGTTCTTCAGTATTGCGACCTGTGATGAGGATGTCGTCTTGAAAAACCACCGTCCTTGGAATCGATTTAAGGAGGCTTTCCATATTTCGCTGAAAGATCGCGGCGGCCGAGCGAATCCTGAACGGACATCTGTTGCACTCAAACAACCCCTTGTGTGTCGTGATGGTGGTCAGCTTCTTTGACTCACTCGCCAGCTCCTGGGTCATGTAAGCTGAGGTCAGGTCCAATTTTGAAAAAAGTTTGCCATCGGATAGCGTCGCAAAGAGGTCCTCCACTCTCGGTAGCGGTACTGGTCTTGGAGTGACATCCGATTGATGGTGGCCTTGCACTCGGCACATATCCTGACCGACACATCCGCCTTGAGCACCAGCACAATCAGGCTCGTCCAGTCACTGAATTCGACTGGTGAGATGATGCCTTCCCTCAGCAGGCGGTCCAATTCGCCTTCTATCTTTTCCCGCATCACGTACAGCACCACTCTGGCCTTGTGGTGTACTGGCCTGGCGTCTGGGTTTATGTGAATCACTACCTTGGTCCCCATGAAAGTGCCAATGCCGGGTTGAAATAGTGAGTCAAATTTGTCCAGGACCTGTGAGCATGATATTCACTCCACAGAAGAAATTGCATTGACATCGCCCCATTTCCAGTTCATGACAGCAAGCCAACTCCTCCCCAGCAGTGCGGGACTGTCCCCCGGGACAATCCAGAGTGGCAACCTGTTCTCCAAATCTTTGTGGGTCACGACTACCGTGGCGCTGCCTCGCACCGGAATGATCTGCTTTGTATGTGTCGGTAGATGTGCGTCAATCGGCAATAATTTCCGCCTCCTGGCCTTGGACACCCAAAACTTTTTGAACTATTTTGATACTCATCAGGGACTGGCTGGCCCCGGTGTCAAGTTCCATTGATCTGGGATGCCATTGAGGAGCACTTTCATCATTATTGGTGGCGTCCGGTGTATGAACTGTATATATGCTCCACATGAACTCGCTGAACTTCAGCTTCCAGCGATTTCCCCCAGTGTCCATTTGGCCTTGTAGGGCTTACACCGGTCTCGTCCTCCTCGTACATCAACCTGGCTGCAGGCTTCCTGCACTTGCGCGCCAAGTGACCGCTGACGTTGCAGTTTCTGCAGGTATATTGCTTATACCTGCAAGCTCTGGCTGTGTGTTTGCCTCCACGCCTCCTACATGAGCCGTTGTTGGAAACAAAAGGTCCATTACCAGTTGATCGTCTCTGAATGTCTCTAACTGTCCTTAAATGCACCATTGACAGGTGATGATGTCCCCATTACTGGCTGCATTGTCTCTTGCGATGGCATGAATTGCCGTTCAGCTAGCCATTTTTTCTGTTAAATTCCCCCTTTAGGTTCAACTACATGCTCGGGCATATCCGATTGCTCTTGTCTGCCTGGAGAACTGTGTGCCACGTTAACAATGTTGACTCTCTGTCCATTTGCTGCATTTAAACCAAGATTTTTGTCAAACATTATTCTGGTCTCTTCCTCCCCTGAGATAAATGTCTGGGCCATCAAAGCCACCATTTCCAGGGTCAAGTCTTTGGTCTCGATCAGTTTCCTGAAAACCCCAGCGTGCCCGATGCCCTCAATAAAAAAAGACTTGCAGCATCTCCGCTCTGCATGCATTTGGGAACTTACATAGGCTCGCCAGTCGCCGGAGGTCTGCCACGAAGTCTGGAACACTTTGCCCTTCTCGCTGCCAGTGCGTGTAAAACCGCTGTCTCGCCATGTGCATGCTGTTCACTGGTTTAAAGTGTTCCCCGATCAACTTACTGAGCTCTTCAAAAGTCTTGTCCGACGGCCTCTCTGGCGCTAGAAGGTCCTTCATCAGGGAGTACATCCTGGATCCACAAACCGTCAGGAGATGAGCCCTCCGTTTGTCGGCCGAATCCTGTCCCAGATTGATATGTCCTTACTATACAGTATAAATGCACACGAGGCCCATGCTTGAGAGGTGGTCAGTCTGTGACCTGTCCTTTTATTCCTTACCACTCAAGTGCAGGAAGTGGGTGGAGCCTCCCCTCCCATATCTGAAGATCCAGGCTAGGAGTGTCTCCCACAAGTTCACCACCTCACGGTCATTGTTCCCACAGTGCACAACCCAGGTCAGACCACACATGTGTTACATTGCTGGTTGAATACATGACATCACCTCCCCCCCCCCCACCCCCCCCTCCCCCAAAGTCTTATTGGGATCACAGGTTGAGTCACTCTGGTGGTTTATGCTCTCTTGTAGAGCGCCTGAGTTGGGGCTCCGGTTGTTGGGCGCTGGCCTGAGTGTCTGCTGTTTGCGGTGCCTCAGGCCTATCCGGACTGCCCACAGTGACTGGGCTCTCCTCCCTTTGGTCCTTGTGGTGGAGTGAACTCTATATTGTGTTCCTCCTTTGTTTCCTCCATGGGGTTGCTGAACCCCCCCTCCTGTTTGATCCACATGTTTGCGGCAGATCCGTCCATTGGCAAGTTTAACTACCAGAATCCTATTTCCCTCTTTGGCAATCACAGTGCCTGCGAGCCATTTGGGCCCTGCAGCGTAGTTGAGGACAAAAACAGGGTCATTTACATCAATACATCGCGCCCTCGCATTCCTGTCATGATAGTCATGTTGTGACTGGCGCCTGCTCTCGACAATTTCTTTCATGGTGGGGTGTAAAAGGGACAACCGGGTTTTGAGCGTTCTTTTCATTAGCAGCTCTGCGGGTGGAACCCCTGTGAGCGAGTGTGGTCGGGATCTATTGGCCAACCGGAAGGGTGATAAGCGGCTTTGTAGGGAACCCCCCTGGATTCTGAGCATCCTCTGTTTGATTATCTGCACTGCTCGATCTGCCTGGCCGTTTGAGGCCAGCTTGAACGGTGCCGTTCTAACATGGTTAATTCCATCGCTTGCCATGAAGTCCTGGAATTCGGCGCTTGTGAAGCACGGGCCATTGTCGCTGACCAAGATGTCCGGGAGACCGTGGGCGGCGAACATTGCCCGTAGACTTTCGACCGTGGCAGAGGATGTGCTTGAATTTAAAATGTCACACTTGATCCATTTGGAGTAGGCGTTTACTACAACCAAAAATATTTTTCCCATGAAAGGACCTGCGTAGTCCACATGGATGCGTGACCAAGGCTTGGTGGGCCATGGCCAGGGGCTAAAGGGGGCTTCCCTGGGCGCATTGCCCAGCTAGGCACACGTGTTGCACCTGCGAACACAAAGTTCCAGATCCGCGTCTATCCCTGGCCACCAAACGTGTGACCTGGCAATTGCCTTCATCGTGACAATGCCCGGGTGCTCATTGTGGAGTTCTCTGATGAACACCTCTCTGCCCATCTGGGGCATGACTACGTGTTTTCCCCACAGTAGGCAATCGGCCTGAATCGAGAGTTCATCCCTGCGCCAGTGAAATGGTTTAAATTCCTCAGGGCATGCCCTATACGTGGCTGCCCAGTCCCCATTCAGGACACATTTCTTGACTAGAGACAATAGCGGGTCTCTATGTCCAGACTTTAATCTGACGGGCTGCCACGGGTGAGCCTTCGCTTCCGAAAGCTTCAACAGCCATGACCATCTCAGCAGCATGCTCGGTAGCCCCCTCAGTGGTGGCTAGTGGGAGTCTGCTGAGTGCATCGGCGCAATTTTCAGTGCCCGGTCTGTACCGAATTGTGTAGTCATAGGCGGCTAACGTGAGTGCCCACCTCTGTATGCGGGCCGATGCGTTTGCATTTATGTCCTTGTTGTTGGCCAAAAGGGACGTTAAGGGTTTGTGATCTGTCTCCAGCTCAAATTTCCTGCCAAACAGGTACTGGTGCATTTTCTTTACCGCATATTGACATGCGAGCACCTCCTTTTCTACCATCCCGTAGCCCCTTTCTGCCTGGGACAGATTTCTGGAGGCATAAGCTACCGGCTGTAACTGACCCTTGGCATTGACATGCTGCAACACACACCTGACCCCATAGGATGACGCATCGCACGTTAACACAAGTTTCTTAAATGGGTCATATAGCGTTAACAGATTATTGGAACATAACAAATTGCGTGCTCTATTAAAAGCCCTTTCCTGGCTGTCCCCCCAGACCCATTTGCGACCTTTGCATAGGAGCACATGTAGTGGCTCTAGCAGCATGCTCAATTTGGGAAGAAAGTTACCAAAATAGTTCAGGAGCCCCAGGAACGAACGCAGCTCCGTCGTGTTACGGGGTCTGGGTGCTCTCTGGATCACTTCCGTCTTGGACGCAGTAGGGCTCATCCCGTCTGCTGCTACCCTCACCCCCAGGAATTCTACCTCTGGAGCTAGGAAGATTCACTTCGCCTTTTTCAGTCGCAGTCCTACCTGGTCCAGTCTGCGTAGCACCTCCTCCAGGTTGTGGACGTGTTCTTCAGTATCGTAACCCGTAATGAGGATGTCGCCCTGAAAAACCACTGTCCCTGGAATCAACTTGAGGAGGCTTTCCATATTTCGTTGGAAGATCGCAGCGGCCGAACGAACATCTGTTGTACTCAAACAACCCCTTGTGTGTCGTGATGGTGGCCAGCTTCTTTGACTCACTCGCCAGCTCCTGGGTCACGTAAGCTGAGGTCAGGTCCAATTTTGAAAAAAGTTTGCCACCGGATAGCGTCGCAAAGAGGTCCTCCGCTCTCGGTAGTGGGTACTGGTCTTGGAGTGACATCCGATTGATGGTGCCCTTGCACTCGGCACATATCCTGACCGACCCATCCGCCTTGAGCACCGGCACAATCGGGCTCGCCCAGTCACTGAATTCGACTGGCGAGATGATGCCTTCCCACAGCAGGCGGTACAATTCGCCTTCTATCTTTTCCCGCATCACGTATGGCACTGCCCTGGCCTTGTGGTGTACTGGCCTGGCGTCCGGGTTTATGTGAATCATTACCTTGGCCCCCATGAAAGTGCCGACGCCGGGTTGAAATAATGAGTCAAATTTGTCCAGGATCTGTGAGCATGATACTTGCTCCACAGAGGAAATTGCATTGACGTCGCCCCATTTCCAGTTCATGACAGCAAGCCAACTCCTCCCCAGTAGTGTGGGACCGTCCCCCGGGACAATCCAGAGTGGCAACTTGTTCTCCGAATCTTTATGGGTCACGACTACCATGGCGCTGCCTAGCACCGGAATGATCTCCTTTGTGTATGTCCATAGCTATGCGTCAATCGGCGATAATTGTGGCCGCCTGGCCTTGAACGCCCACAACTTTTCGAACTGTTTGATACCCACCAGGGACTGGCTGGCCCCCGTGTCTAGCTCCATTGATACTGGGATGCAATTGAAGAGCACTTTCATCATTATCGGTGGCGTCCTGGTGTATGAACTGTATACGTGCTCCTTATGAACTCGCTGAACTTCAGCTTCCAGCGATTTCCCCCAGCGTTCATTTCTGCAATTTCTGCAGGTATTTTGCTCATCTCTGCAAACTCCGGCTGAGTGTGTGCCTCCACGCCTCCAACATGAGCTGCTGTTGGAAACAAAAGGTCCCTTGCCAGTCGATCGTCCCTGACTGCCCCTGTTATTGTCCTTGAGTGCGCCATTAACAGGTGTTGATGGCCCCATTACTGGCCGCATTGTCCCTTGCAATGGCGTGAATCGCCGTTCAGCTTGCCATTGTCTCTGTCGAATTCCCCCTCTGGGTTCGACTACATTTTGGGGCATGCCCGATTGCCCTTGTCTGCCTGGAGAACTGTGTGCTGCTTTAATAATGTTGAATTTCTGTCCCAACCATTCCTTAACACAGTACCTCTCGTCTGTTCTGCTCGTGGCCATGCTCGCGTGGTTTAAATCCCAGTTTCTCGTCGCCATTGATACGTCCTTACTATACAGTATAAATGCACACAAGGCCCTTGCTTGAGAGAAGGTCAGTCTGTGACCTGTCCTTTATTCCTTAGCACTCAAGTGATGAAAGTGGGTGGAGCCTCCCCTCCCATATCTGAAGATCCAGGCTAGGAGTGTCTCCCACAAGTTCACCACCTCGCGGTCATTGTTCCCACAGTGCACAACCCAGGTCAGACCACACATGGGTTACATTGCTGGTTGAATACATGACACCAGCCATTCCTTAGTGATGAAACTTTGCTGTAGTCTCTCAATAAAATCGTCCCAATCAAAACCAACACAGTACCTCTCGTCTGTGCTGCTAGTGGCCATGCTCGTGTGGTTTAAATCCCAGTTTCTCGTCGCCAATAATATGTCCTTACTATACAGTACAAATGCACACGAGGCCCATACTTGAGAGAAGGTCATTCTGTGACCAGTAACTTTTATTAGCCATTACTGAAGTGAAGAAAGTGGGTGGAGCTTCCCCTTTTATATCTGAAAGTCCAGGTTAGGAGTGTCTCCCACATGTTCACCACCTAGTGGTCAGTGTTCTCACGGTGTACAACTTCGGTCAGTTTATACATGTGTTACAATGCTGGTTGAATACATGACAGAAATCATGTTTGACAAATTTTCTGGAGTTCTTTGAGGATAAGGGGGAACCAGTGGATGTGGTGTATTTGGATTTCCAGAAGGCATTCGATAAGGTGCCACATAAAAGGTTACTGCATCAGATTAAAGTTCACGGGATTGAGGGTAATATATTAGCATGGATAGAGGATTGACTAACTAACAGAAATCAGAGAGTCGGGATGAATGGGTCATTTTCCGGTTGGCAAACAGTGACTAGTGGGGCGCCGCATGGCTCGGTGCTGGGTCCTCAACTATTTACAATCTATATTAATGACTTGGATGAAGGGACTGAGTGTAATGTAGCCACGTTTGCTGATGCTACAAAGATGGACGGGAAAACAAATTGTGAGGAGGGCACACAAAATCTGCAAAGGGATATAGTCAGGCTGAGCGAGTGGGCAAAAATTTAGCAGATGGAGTATAATGTGGGAAACTGTGAGGTTATCCACTTTGGTAGAAAAAATAGAAAAACAAATTATAATTTAAATGGAGAAAAATTGCGAAGTGCTGCAGTACAGAGGGATCTGGGGGTCTTTGTGCAGGAAACACAAAAAGTTAGTATGCAGGTACAGCAAGTAATCAGGAAGGCAAATGGAATGTTGGCCTTTATTGCAAGGGGGAGCGTATAAAAGCAGAGAAGTCCTGCTACAGCTGTACAGGGTATTGGTGAGGCCACACCTTGAGTACTGTGTACAGTTTTGGTCTCCATATTTAAGGAAGAATATATTTGCATTGGAGGCTGTTCAGAGAAGGTTCACTGGGTTGATTCTGGAGATGAAACATAGAAACATAGAAAATAGGTGCAGGAGTAGGCCATTCCGGCCCTTCTAGCCTGCACCACCATTCAATGAGTTCATGGCTGAACATGCAACTTCAGTACCCCATTCCTGCTTTCTCGCCTTACCCCTTGATCCCCCTAGTAGTAAGGACTTCATCTAACTCCCTTTTGAATATATTTAGTGAATTGGCCTCAACAACTTTCTGTGGTAGAGAATTACACAGGTTCACCACTCTCTGGGTGAAGAAGTTTCTCCTCATCTCAGTCCTAAATGGCTTAACCCTTATACTTAGACTGTGACCCCTGGTTCTGGACTTCCCCAACATTGGGAACATTCTTCCTGCATCTAACATGTCGAAACCCGTCAGAATTTTAAACGTTTCCATGAGGTCCCCTCTCATTCTTCTGAACTCCAGTGAATACAAGCCCAGTTGATCCAGTCTTTCTTGATAGGTCAGTCCCGCCATCCCAGGAATCAGTCTGGTGAACCTTCGCTGCACTCCCTCAATAGCAAGAATGTCCTTCCTCAAGTTAGGAGACCAAAACTGTACACAATACTCCAGGTGTGGCCTCACCAAGGCCCTGTACAACTGTAGCAACACCTCCCTGCCCCTGTACTCAAATCCCCTCGCTATGAAGGCAACATGCCATTTGCTTTCTTAACCGCCTGCTGTACCTGCATGCCAACCTTCAATGACTGATGTACCATGACACCCAGGTCTCGTTGCACCTCCCCTTTTCCGAATCTGTCACCATTCAGATAATAGTCTGTCTCCCTGTTTTTACCACCAAAGTGGATAACCTCACATTTATCCACATTATACTTCATCTGCCATGCATTTGCCCACTCACCTAACCTATCCAAGTCATTCTGCAGCCTCATAGCATCCTCCTCGCAGCTCACACTGCCACCCAACTTAGTGTCATCCGCAAATTTGGAGATACTACATTTAATCCCCTCGTCTAAATCATTAATGTACAGTGTAAACAGCTGGGGCCCCAGCACAGAACCTTGCGGTACCCCACTAGTCACTGCCTGCCATTCTGAAAAGTCCCCATTTACTCCTACTCTTTGCTTCCTGTCTGACAACCAGTTCTCAATCCATGTCAGCACACTACCCCCAATCCCATGTGCTTTAACTTTGCACATTAATCTCTTGTGTGGGACCTTGTCGAAAGCCTTCTGAAAGTCCAAATATACCACATCAACTGGTTCTCCCTTGTCCACTCTACTGGAAACATCCTCAAAAAATTCCAGAAAATTTGTCAAGCATGATTTCCCTTTCACAAATCCATGCTGCCTTGGACCTATCATGTCACCTCTTTCCAAATGCGCTGCTATGACATCCTTAATAATTGATTCCATCATTTTACCCACTACTGAGGTCAGGCTGACCGGTCTATAATTCCCTGTTTTGAAAGATATATTACAAAACGGGGAGACCAAGTAGCTGTCAGATTGCAAATTGCATCCAAAGCAGAAACTCTATCCTAAATTGCTTATTTAAGGACAAACAAGAGTTACAGATTCTGAGCTGTGGAATGGAGGCTGAAGGCTAGGTCACCTGAGAAGTGTAGAGGAACAAAGGGACCTTGGAGTGCATGTCCACAGATCCCTGAAAGTAGCAGGCCAGGTAAATAAAGTGGTTAAGAAGGCATACGCAATGATTGCCTTTATTAGCCGAGGCAAAGAATGCAAGAGCAGGGGAGTTATGCTTGAACTGTATAAAACACTTGTTAGGCCACAGCTGGAGTACCGCATGCAGTTCTGGTCACTGCATTATCGGAAGGATGTGATTGCACTGGAGAGGGTACAGAGGAGATTTATGAGGGTGTTGCCGGGAGTGGAGAATCTTAGCTATGAGGACAGATTGGATAGGTTGGGTTTGTTTTCCTTGGTGTATAAAATTATGAGGGGCCTAGATATGGTGGATATAGTCAACAACCAGATATAGTGGATATAGACAAGAACCAGGGGGCATAAATTTAAAGTAATTGGTAGGAGATTTAGAGGGAATTTGAAGGGAAATGTCTTCACCGAGAGGGTTATGGGGGTCTGGATCTCACTGCCTGAAAGGGTGGTAGAGACAGGAACCCTCAGCACATTTAAAAAGTACTTGGATGTGCACTTGAAGTGCTATAACCTACAGGGCTACGGACCTGGAGCTGGAAAGTGGGATTAGACTGGATAGCTCTTGGTTGGCCTGCGCGGACACGATGGGCCGAAATGGCCTCCTTCCGTGCTGTAAATTTCTATGATTCTATGATAACTACTTCCTGCAACAAATCAATGCAAACTAACCCATTTCTTAAGATACAATTATTTACAATGTGAACAACTCCACATGAGCTCAAACATGAGCCTTAATGGCTCTTGGAAACACTTTCCCCTCCCATCCCATCAGACCCCTCCCATGCCTGCTGCTGCTCCTCAGTTAAGCCTCAGTGCCTACAGCAAGGCTCCTGGAGGACTGCTGTGTTGGGGGGGGACAGACAAAGCAGACTGTATCTGAGGATGCCCTGGACCAGCTCTTGGCTTGGAAAGCCCAGCTACAGACTGCTGCACTTCATCATCGGCGGAAGCAGTCACTGGTGGCTGGTGTGTCAACCGTGTATGGTGCATGGTTGACGAGTGAGTGGTGAGAGCCGAATTGCTGTCATCCTGAGGAATGAGACCAGCTGCCATTTCCCTTGAGTCACTGACTCTCTGATAGGACTGGGCCTTAGCAAGCAGAACATGATGTCTATGCACAACTTGCTGGCCTGGTTTGGCACCGTCACTTCCCCATGGGACAGTGGGAACGCAGAGTATGGAACCTGACATGGTCTGCATCACTTGCCCGAGTTGAAGCAAAGCTTGTGCCTGTGATGCTCGCGAGTCTGCAATATGATTAAGGGCATGTGCCACATGCTCTGGGACGCCACTGTCGCTGCTCGAGGCCACCAGCCTCTGAGTGTGGGCAATGATGGCCTCGCTGGACTCGCGACTTGCAGTGACAATCTGCGATGCTGCCTGCTCAACAGTCGCAGTGAGCTTGTCAATGCTCATGGGGATCCGTCCCAATGCATCCATAAGATCATGGTGGATCACTGTGGCTTCCCTGGACATTTTCACCAGGTCCAGTTCCATATCCGCCTGTCTTTGAGCAGGCCGACTTACCTTCCGGAGAGCTGGCCTGCGGGATTCCACCCCGGCACTGTGTTACTGTACGCCACTGGGCCCAGGAGGGTCCGAATCCTCAAACTCCAGGAAGTCAGCTTCGTTGCCAGATGAACTGAGTACCGACGGGGCAACTGATGGCCTCTGATGTTCCACTGGAGCAGTCTCTCCCAGTCCCTCGTCGTTTGCAGCATAGCTTGAAGTGGAGGTCACCCTCGAGGGATGCTGCGCCTCTGGTTGGTCGTCTAGAAGTAGAAAACAACAGACAAGTGGTTAGCAGCAGAGAAGGGGGCAGGGTGGCATTGCACAGGTTCATTTGAAGGGCCGCCGCAACTCCATATTATCTCAGTGCAGTGTATTCAGTCGCGCAGTGCAGTTACATACCCGAAGGGGGCTCAGCATCGCCCCTGGCAACTGTCCGAGCTGGGACTCCAATGAGGGCAGAGACCCTCTCCTCCACATCCGTCAGCGGGGTTGTTTGAGGTGGACCCCCGCCTGTCCGCAGCTGCTCCCTTCGATTATGGGAGTACTTGGACTGCAAAGAGAAAAATAGGGAGGGTTCAAAAAGGGTTTCTCTGCTATTTTGCTACATATGTCTACCACAGTAGAATAGGTGACAGTGTGTGAATATTCTAGTGGTCTCCGTTCAGTCTGTTTGGATCTTGCATGTGCTTTGTTGGTATGTATTCGCAGGTTAGAGGCATCTAACATGGCTGTTAAGTGATCTTTCAAAAAGCGATAGGAGCAGTTGGAGTGTATTGCGCGGGACAACGTTAATGATACAAATAAGGTGCATTGATCATTAAAAGGCAATGGGTGCCGAAGTAAGCCTTCATCTTTGTTGTGCATTGTGAAAGCCACCCCACAGAGAGTTGAGTGGGACCAGATGCATGACAAACTTTACGTGGTGTGTGAATTAATGATAAAAGTCATGGAGGCATGCATAGATGCAAACGGTACTCACCCTGATGAGCCTTGTGATGTCGTTGAAACTTTTTTCTGCACTGTGTGCCAGTCCTGAGCACAGTGTCTGCAGCAGACATCTCCTGTGCAATGTCCCTCCATATGCGTTTAAACACAAGAGGGAGTGGTCTGGCTCCCCCAGCAAGATG
Organism: Pristiophorus japonicus; assembly: GCF_044704955.1. Lineage (NCBI taxonomy): Eukaryota > Metazoa > Chordata > Chondrichthyes > Pristiophoridae > Pristiophorus > Pristiophorus japonicus. The sequence goes on from NC_091984.1 coordinate 120,982,620, forward strand.
GAGTGAGGCCCACCTCCTCTCCACCGCGCTCACCAACACTTCACTAGCCTCCTGGCTGAAGTGTCTGGCATGCTGCCTTCCTTCCTGTTCCTCCATCTCAGCAGAAGTGGAGCGGTTTAAATGCACATGTGCTCAGGAAGCTGGCGCACCGTGCAATAGCGTTTGTGACCGGAATAGAAGTCAAGAAGAAAAAAAATTTTTCAATGTGCTTGCGCAAAATGGCCGCCTTCTTCAAAGCCAAAAGTGTCGGCTCCGTCGCACAGTCAGTCGTGCAACGCCTGGCTTAACGCCAATGCTCCTCCAGATCACCTTTTTGCTGAAAATGTCTGACAAGGGTGCAAAATATTTTCTGGCGCTAACTTTTGTGCCCCGCCGTGAATAGCGCCCCGAAATGCAAAAAGCCGAAAGTCCAGCCCTTAGTCTTTTATTTTCAGGAAAATGATGTACATAAAGGAGATAAAAACAGAAAATGCTGGAAATCTCAGCAGATCAGGCAGCATCTGTGGAGAGGAAGCAGAGTTAACGTTTCGGGTCGATGACTCGACATAAAGGAGAAACGCGATCAAAGTAATGTATCAAACTGGTAAACCGAACAGAAGAGCTGACATAAGAAACTGCATTAGCCAACAGACTTGTACTTTTTAAAGCTTCCAATTGTTTCTTTTTAAGCATTTTATTCAATTGTAACATTTTTCCCAGGATATCCCATTAATTATTATATCTACCACAGGAATCCTATCTTGTAATGGGAATAGCCAACAAAAAAAATATGTATGTCTCGTTTGTGTATAATCAAATAAAAGTTGATCTTAAAAGACATGGAAGAAATGGTTTTAATGGATCTGATCCACCAGATATGTAACTGGGCAGCCTTCTCTGAACTCATTGATAAACTGAAGAATACGAGAGGAATTTGAGTCTTACCTGCCCAGCAGAAACCGAGCAGGTGGCTGGTTAAATTGCCCAGGTTACTTGCCCGTCCTGGAGGTGCCGGGAACTAATGGTTCCTGACTTTAATCTGCTCTACAGGCAGCAAGGACACCTACTCGAAGCTGGTGGGGTCCTTTATTTTTACATATGCATGTTGGGTCTGGATGTCCCGGTGACCTGGCCTTCAGCCTCCATTCCACAGCTCGGAATCTGTAACTCTTGTTGGTCCTTAAATAAGCAATCTAGGATAGAGTTTCTGCTTTGGGTGCAATTGGCAATCCGACAGCCTCGTGGTCTCCCCGCTTTGTAATATATCTTTCAAATCAATTTGTAGTAGCCTTATAGCTGGGGACACCAGTCAGTCAGTTTGTTTCTTTAAGATGCACTTGGATGTCAAGTCGATAGATATGTTAGCTTTATTTGGTATTCTGTGGTTTTTGAAGAGGGCACATGCTATAGTAGAAAAGACCAAGTGAGGTGGAGATCTGGTAGCTGATAGTGGTGCCTGTCACTGACAACCTACCAGCTGGTAAGTTTTGAGAATATAAAGTCAAATCGCACAGGCGGAGGAAGGTGTGAGCTTGACAAATGCAAGAGATCTTGAGGGTAAAGTCATTGTATTTGGTAAAAATTTGCAAAAGTAAAGCTGAATGCAATTTTCTTTTTGTAATATGCAAATGTTGCTTCCTTTGCTTGGGTGTCAGGAGAACATCTAATGGTAGTTTATTATCATGCCTTGTTTTTTTTTACAGGTCATGCAAATGGAGCTTAATCTGTTTAACACTGACCTGCCACTATGCTTGTGCAAGAAAAAGATTGTGTGAAATAACTATTATTCCCGTTAGACAGGGAGTTCCAGGATTTTGACCCGGTGACGGTGAAGGAACGGCAATATATTTCCAAGTCAGGATGATATGTAACTTGGAGGGGATCTTGGAAGTGATGGTGTTCCCACTCGCCTGCTGCTCTTAGCCTTCTAGGTGGTAGAGGTGGTGGGTTTAGGAGGTGCTGACAATGAAGCCTTGGTGAGTTGCTGCAGTGCATCCTGTAGATGGTACACACTGCAGCCACACTTGAAGGAATTGAGTGACCACGTTCACTACACAAACCTGTTCTACAGGTCCACTATTCTTTGGGAAAGGAAGAACTACCTAACATCCAACCCAGTTCTGGTCCTACATAACTTGAGATTGTGATGGAGGGAGTGAATGTTGAAGGTGGTGGATGGGGTGCCAATCAAGCGGACTGCTTAGTCCTGATGGTATCTAGCTTCTTGAGTGTTGAAGCTGCACTCATCCAGGCAAGTGGAGAGTATTCCATCACATTCCTGTCTTGTGCCTTGTAGATGGTGGCAAGGCTTCACTGGCGCAGAATGCCCAGCCTCTGACCTGCTCTTGTAGCCGCAGTATTTAAGCTGTCGAAGCTTTGGTGAGTTGCTACAATGCAACCAGATTAAAACCCTAGGTCAATTGTAGGGGTGGGGGGAAATCTGGAAAATTTCCCTCAGACCCCTATAGGTGATTAAAAATAGTCCAGGAGACCACTCTGTCTCTGATTAATGTTGTACTGTGTCTCCTTTTGTAAGAGGTGATGTCAGCCCCAGCCACACAGGTCCAGCTCTCGCTTGAAAGAATTGAGTGACCGCGTTTACTACACAACCCTGTTCTACAGATCCACTATTCTCCGGGAAAAGAAGAACTACCGAACATCCAACCCAGTTTTGGTCCTACATAACTTGAGATTGTGACCCTGGTCACGAACATAAGAACACAAGAAATAGGAGCAGGAGTAGGCCATTTGATCCCTCGAGCCTGCTCCACCATTTAATAAGATCATAGCTGATCTAATCATGGACTCAGCTCCACTTCCCTGCCCGCTCCCCATAACCCCTTATTCTCTTATTGCTCAAAAATCTGTCTATCTCCGCCTTAAATATATTCAAAGACCCAGCCTCCACAGCTCCCTGGGGCAGTGAATTCCATAGATTTACAACCCTCAGAGAAGAAATTCCTCCTCATCCCAGTTTTAAATGGGCAACCCCTTATTCTGAGACTATGCGCCCCCTAGTTTTCATCATGAGTGGAAATATACTCTCTGCATCCATCTTGTTCAGTCCTCTCATTATCTTGTGTTTCGATAAGATCACCTCTCATTCTTCTGAACTGCAATGAGTATAGACCTAACCTACTCAACCTATCTTCATAAGTCAACCCCCTCATCTCTGGAATCAACCTGGTGAACCTTCTCTGAACAACCTCTGAACAATGCAAGTATATCCTTCCTTAAATATGGTTCTCCCTAACCTATTTAGTTGAAACAAACTGTCTACATAAACAATCTATTATTATTATTAATATTATTTTTAATAATAATCTTGATCACCCCATATAACTTTTATTTATATAGTGCTTTTAACGTAGTAAAACATCCCAAGGCACTTCACAACGCAACTAAAGTGTACAGTACCAGCTTTTTAAGCCTATGTTTGTAACTAAGATGCTTTAAACTAATGCAGCGCAAATCAAGAACCCTCTTGATCCGTATCTGTATGATAAACCCAGCTATAATTTAGTGTCTTTTTCTTTTCACAAACTTTGATGTGAATCTTTAGCTCTCTCTACACCAAGTGAAATTTACCCAGAGAATGAATTGGGGTGAGGGGAATGGGTGAGGAAGGGGGCATTGGGGATGGGTGAGAAAGGGGGTGGAACTTGGTCCTAGGTCTTCGCCAGAGCTACTCTAACACTTAACCAGGAGTTGCACCAGCGTGACCTGATGTGATATTTTTCTGCTGAGTTTTCCTCTCCTGCCCTACGGGGAATGTCCCCAGTTTCCACTTGCTCCCTCCTAGTGATGGGATAGCTGCAAACTGGAACACCGTGTGTGACCCATCACAGGGCAAAACTTGTTTCTTTGAAGAATACTTCTAGCGAGGAATGCTTTGTGAGTTTTGAGCATCTAGAAGTGGTCATTTGTAACCTTCTACAAACCTACAGAACATCAATTGCGAAGTCGGAAAACCACAAAAGAATGCAAACACATCGAATTGGTTAAATGAAAAAGCACATTGTGACTCAATTAGTTTCCAGGCAGATAGATACTAGCGGATCTCGTGTAACATTGTTCTTTGGAATTGGAGGATTGCTGTTTAATGTATGCTTGCTAAACCCCAATGGTAATCATTGATCCTGCCCCTACGCTCCCACCCAGATGTCCCTGCAAGGAGATTCTCTTTCTTCTTCCCCCCCCCACCCCCCATTTCCTCTCCAGTTTATGGGAACATCTGATTAATTTATTTGTGTATGATGAATGTTACTTTTAGTGGGCTGGGTGAGGAATCGTTAGATGCTTTTCCTGAAAGAATGTGATTTGGGAGAGTATTTTGAGGGGCACAGTTTATGCATAACCTGATTGGGTCAATAACAAAGTAAATAATTTAGGAGAAAAACATCGACTTATTAAGGAAGGAAAAGGGAAGCTGGTTAACACGGAAGAATAAATTGACATTCCCTCATAACAATCACTGAGGCGATGTTCACTGTAGGCACACAACTTATAGCGATTTGGCAGATAAAAGTATAAAATATTGAAGAGACTCCCAACTGAAGATTATTACAACCTCTCCAAAAATTAGTCTTTGCTAATTTTTTGTCTGTGCTTTCCATTATTAGCAACACATAAGACTGGGGGGGAAAGGGTGCAAAGGAAGAGGTCACTGAGATCTGAATGTTTGACTATCACATTATTTGAGCTATTATAAAATCCGTTCTACGTGGATTTTGTTTATGTACAAGAGACCTCCAGCTCTCCAGCCATTTTAAATATTCCTGGAGAGACCAGTCTGACTCACTGTATTACTCTTTCCCCATTCAGCCATCTCCACAGAGCATGCACCCTGCATTTGGAGGGGTAGTAGGAGAAAAATGCAGTGAACTGCTCCCACGTCATCCACACGGAATCAGATGTGAGAAGAAACTTTAGAGCAGGCTGCTTCTGTGGAAAGTGCTCAGCCTCTGCTGTATCAATGTGAGAACCGGTAATCGGGGTTGGGGAACTCCAAAATGTCCAGTGTTTCAGGCGCAAACTCACTCCAGTAAAATATTATTTACATTTTGGAAACACAGTTCCTGGTACAACATTTACAGCTAAGTGTTTGAGAATTAATTTAAAACATAAATACTAACAAGGAATGGTTAATGGGACAATGCAGCTCCTATTAAGGTCAAGGCTTTGGGCCTACACAAAAACAACTGATATTTATATAGCACCTTTAACGTAGCAAAACATCCCAAGGTGCTTCAGAGGAGTATTAAAAGACTAACAATCTGACACCGAGCCACATAAGGAGAAATTAGGACAGATGACCAAAAACTTGGTCAAAGAGGTTGGTTTTAAGGAACATCTTAAAAGAGGAAAGTGAGGTAGAGGCGGATAGGTTTAGGCAGGGAATTCTAGAGCTTGGGGCCTAGGCAAAAGTAGGCACAGCCACCAATGTTTGAGCGATTTATAATCAGGGATGTTTGAGAACAGAATTAGAGGAGTGCAGATATCCCGGAGGGAGGAGGGGGGTTTGTGGGGCTGGAGGAGATTACAGAGATAGAGAGAGGTGAGGCCATGGAGGGATTTAAAAACAAGGATGAGAATTTTGGCCTACTATTTCTTCAATGCATCCAGGGTTTTTGCCTCTCATTTTACCTGGCAATCTATTCCAAGTGTGGATCACTCTCTGTATCCAGAGGAACTTCCTGATATGCAGAGTTTGATCATGACTTTCTCTGACTTGTGTTCAACTGTTTTGGCTATGTAGTTCCATATTCTGTTGGCTTTCCTGATTGTTGCTCTACATTGGTTTAGCATCGAGTCTACGAAAGTTATGGTTCTATATCCACTTCATCCTTTGCTATTTCCATACCACTCATGGAGTATGTTGCTCATCTTTCCACCCCATGCACAGTACTTTGCATTAAAAACAGAAAATGCTGGAAATCTCAGTGGGTCAGGCAGCATCTGTGGAGAGAGAAACAGAGTTAACGTTTTAGGTCGATGACCCTTCGTCAGAACTGGCGCATGTTCGAGATGAACAGATTAAGAGCAGAACTTCTTCAAGGTAGGCATTGCTAGAAGAGAAATGGGAGTGAATTAAACACTGATACAAAAGCAAAATACTGTGGATACACTTGTCTGCATTAAATTTCATCTGTTTCTGTGCTAGCATACTTATTCTTTCTAACTCATTCTAATTGTTGAGCTTCTTCCTTTAATTCTACTGCTCCTCCCAGTTTGGTGGTATCATCAAAGTTGACCACTTTGCATTTAGTTTGAGTCTGTCATTTATGTCAATGAGAAGCAACAGTGGTCCCACATTTCTCATTCAGTAATTCCCTGTCCCAACTGACTGAGTAGTTATTGCTTTCTACCTTTCAGCCAGTTCCTTATCCATTCCTAGCATTGACCGAGTCCCCATTGCTTTGAATTTGTCAAGTAAATATTGGAAGTCTAAGCACACTACATCCTAAGACTTTCCACTGTCTGCTTGGCATGTTACTTTCTCAAAGAAGTCGAAGAGGTTGGTCAGGAAGCATGTGTCCCTTTTGAATCCATATTGGATACTATTTACGGGGTTATTACACAGATACTCCTGAAGTTTACTCCTGATTAATTCCATTATTTTACATGGAATGTAGACGGGACTGATAGATCTATAGTTGCCTCAGTTTGTATTATCTCCCTTTTTGAATATGGGTACTACAGTGCTTGCGGCCAATGATCTGTTACCTCTGCAGTGTCTAGTGACTCCTTCATGATGGTAGTCAGTGGTGTACATGGTTCCTCCCCTTCAGCACCCCGGGCTAAACTATCTGTCCTTGTTTAGTATAAAGAAACTCATTTAGTTTCTAATTCAAACATAAAGTGCTGCACCTGAAAGCTTGCTAAAGCTGATGGAGCTGCTCTAATTCTTCTTCTTAGGCAGTCCCTCGGAGTCGAGGATGACTTACTTCCACACTAAAAATGAGTTCTCAGGTGACTGAAGAGTCCAATGCGGCACCTACAGTCTCTGTCACAGGTGGGGTAGATGGTGGTTGAAGGAAAGGGTGGGTGGGGAGCCTGGGTTGCCGCATGCTCCTTCCGCTGTCGACTCTCGGCTTCAGCTTGCTCCCAGCGAAGAGTCTAGAGGTGCTCAGTGCCCTCCCAAATGCTTTTCCTCCACTTTGAGCGGTCTTGGGCCAGGGATTCCCAGGTGCCTGTGGGGATGTTGCACTTTATCGAAGAGGCTTTGAGGGTACTGTTGTAGGAGGTAGGCACCTTTAGAATATACCAGAACACTAGGCATTAGGCACCTGCTAGATATATCTAAATGCATATAAGTTTAAAGTGGCCACACATAAAATGGCTGCCCAGGCATGATGGGAAATCAGGTAGTCAAGCTGTGAACTGTTGAATGTTCAATGACCGAGTAATAACCCTGTGAGGCCCACTATAGGAATGCCTTGGATGCAGGATAAGAATAATGAGGAGAGAACCCATCTCCTGTAAACAAGGTCATAAACCAATTATTTCCCCAAGAAGAAAGAAATAGGGAGAGAACCTATCTCCTGTAACAAAGTCATCAATCAGCCCGAGCTGACAATAACCGAACATATGGTTCCTGAGGCACCAGGGGAATTCTATTGGGTTAAAAGAACCTATATGTAATCTATAATCGTTGTGATTGGCTTGTGTCCAGCCGTGATGGGCTGTGTAACTGTAGTAAACTGTTTGTAACTGTTGTGAAACATATAAAAGTGCATGTAACCCTTTGTTCTGTGGAGAGAAGCCTGGACTCAGTCTTGTGATTTCCTCCCCGCTAGCGTTAATAAAGGCCGCGACGGCGTTGGAACCGACTCTGAGTGTTGAGTGATTCTTCTGAGAAAACATTCACACTAACAGTACCATTGAAGCGTTTCCTCTGCCCATCTGAGGCTCACTTGCCTTGTCGAAGCTCAGAGTAAAGTGCTTGTTTTGGGAGTCTAGTATCAGGCATGCGGACAATGTGGCCCATCCATCGGAGCTGATTGAGCGGGATCAGTGCTTCGACGCTGGGGATGTTGGCCTGAGCGAGAACACTGATGTTGGTGCGCCTATCCTGCCAATGTAATTGCAGGATCTTGCAGAGGCAGCATTGTTGGTACTTCAGTGTTTTGAGGTGCCTGCTGTACATAGTCCATGTCTCTGAGCCATATAGGAGGGTGGGTATCACCACTGCTCTGTAGACCATGAGCTTGGTGCTGGGTTTGAGGTCCTGGTCTTTAAACACTCTCTTCCTCAGGTGACCGAAGGTTGCACTGGCACACTGAAGGCGGTGTTCGACCTTGTCGATGACAATTTTTTATTTCAACATTTGTCACTTCTAGCAATTCATTATGCAGCAAAATAGCACTTCTATTACTTTCGTATGATAGTAGCAAAGCAAATCAAATGTCAATATCTAAGTCAGACATCCAGCCAAAGCAAAGTGTAACAGTATGGATATCTTGAAGGCTGCCTGAGAATTTTCTCCAAGGGCAGTGCTCCAGGCTCTGATTAGAAGCTCCATAGTTGCCTGATGGGGATACTTTAATCTTCCACCTATGGATAAGGTGGCAGCATCAACCATGGCCAGTTCTGAGGCGGTTGATGGTCGTCCACTGTTTGCGAGGAATGTTTGATCATTCAGGTTTACAGTGGGGTCCTCTAAGGAATCCATTCCATATGTTGCAGTTCTTCCAAGCATTTTACCATCGGTCATCAAGGCTGAGGGGAGATCGCAGAAGGGCTTCGGCGACGGTCTAAAATGGCCTTCTGGATTTGAGACGGGTTGGTGGTAGGTTGTTCAAGTCGGCCTGAATTGGCTGGTGTAGTGGTTGTGATTCTCTGGAGACTACATATTCGCAGAGTAGGTGTCTGGTGGTACGATGTTTGCAAGCACGGGCAGTCAATGTATTGGCGTCGATAAAAGAGTAGCGGTGATAATTCTCATAGTAGAATTCAGATGAACATCAACGGATTTGACTTGCTGATTTGGCAGCCATGCCAGAGAGCAGTACTCGCTGTAGTGTACACCAGGGCGAGTGCTGCCTTACGGAGGGTTTGAGCGTCTGCTCCCCATGCAGATCCGGCGAGTTTCTGGATCAAGTTGACCCTACTCTTTAGTTTCTACCCAACGTTCTGGAGATGTTGTTTATACGACAGGGTACCAGTGAGCGTGACTCCTAAATAGGAGGGGGTTTTGACATGGTTTACCTCTGCGCTGTAAAAGGAGACTTTCAAAGCTTAGTTTGCTTGATGGGTGTTGAGGTGATGGTCTTTTGCAGATTTAGCCGAAGTCAAAATCGGCAGTGTTATATATGTGGACTTATATTTACTCTGTACAGCCACCAGAGGGCTCATTCCCCGGAGTCCCAAGGGATCCCATAATCCCTTGGGAGCACAGGTATTTAAGGAGGCTTCACAGGTTGGAGAGGCATTCTGGAGACCTACAATAAAAGACTAAGGTCACATGTTACTTTGAGCTCACAATGTTCAGTCTGACTCTTTCTCCATACACAACAGGTGGAAAATGGCCTTTTCAACCATCTCTGTGCCATACTGAATGGGTAAAAGGTTCCTCTTTACATTGAGTTGCCGGAATACGCTAGTTGTGCCACTTGACCACTTCATCCTGAACAGTAAAAATGCCTATTTTAAAATATTTTTCTGATTTATCCTTTTCCGGTTCAGTCTCTCACCAAATCAATCTGATGTCCTTTGCCTCGTCATACCGTCACAATTTGTCTTGCAAGGGGAAGTTCCCTCGTGGGGCTAAACGCTCCATCAAAATTCTCAGAATACCATGAAGTATTTATATACTTGATCATTTCTATGACTCTTCACATTGATTTTATCACTCATAGTTTAAATGTTGAAACTTTTAATTGTTCGAGAGCTCTGATTTAGTGGGCTAGGCTAGCATTGCAAAGTACACACCAAGCCACTCACATTCTATAATACTTATTTAAGCACAGTCACTAGAAAAGACCTGCCCCTGGCAGGAATGTCCAGGCTTGGGCTGGTAAGTGGCAAGTAACATTCACCCCACACAAGTGCTTGGCAATGACCATGTCCAACAAGAGAGAGTCTAACCACACATTCAATGGCATTACCATCATTGAATCCCCCACCATCCACATCCTGGACGTTACCATTGACTAGAAACTTAATTGGACCAGTCACATAAATACCGTGGCTACAAGAGCTGGTCAGAGGCTGGGTATGCTGCGGCAATTGTCTCACCACCGGACTCCCCAAAGCCTTTACACCACCTGCAAGGCACAAGTCAGAAGTGTGATGAAATACTCTCCATTTGCCTGGATGGGTGCAGCTCCAACAACACTGAAGAACTCAACACAATCCAGGACAAAGCAATCTGCTTGATCAGCACCCATCCACCACCGTGGCTGTAGTGTGTGTACCATCTACAAGATGCACTGCAGCAACTCGCCAAGGCTTCTTTAACAGCAGCTCCCAAACCCGCGACCTCTACCACCTAGAAGGTCAACGGCAGCAGGCACATGGGAACACCACCACCTCCAAGTTCCCCTTCAAGTCTCACACCATCCTGATTTGGAAAAATATCACCGTTCCTTCATCATTGCTGGGTCAAAATCCTGGAACTCCCTACCTAACAGCACTGTGGAAGTACCTTCACCACACGGACTGCAGCGGTTCAAGAAGGTGGATCACCATCACCTTCCCGAGGGCAATTGCAGATGGGCAATAAATGCTGGCCTTGCCAGAGATGCCCCATCCCGAGAACGAATAAATAAAAAAAATTAAAAATTCATCTATATTCAGTTATGTTTACTGTACACAGTTGTTACCACCAGTCTTTGGGTTGCCGCTTTATCTCATTTTATAGATTATATTTAATATAATATAATCTTTGTATGTACCTTTCTTCATTATCTTTTACTCACAGCTTCCCTTTGTTGGGCTGGACCACATTTTGTGCTGAGCCCTTTCAATTACGCCACAGAATGTCTTCCAGATGTTTGGACAATTTTCCAGTGTGCTTGTACTAAATTTCGGTCAGCTTCTACATGTTTGGCAAGTACATCCAGCTGTACCTCTTCCCCCACCTCTCTCAATCCCTCCACTGCCCTCGAAGCAGTCAGATAGCTTGTCCCACATCTGTATAAGTTATTGAAGCAACAAATTAGATTAGACGCTAGGAGGTTTCTCTTCTCACAGACCGTTGGAACAAGTTGCCGGCTTGTGTAGTGAGTGCGGAACTGAGCGAGTTCTTTGCTGTGGGTGATATCACTGCACAAAAGGTAGGTGGGTTATGTGCATCGTGGTCACTGTGATCTCCTGGAACTTGTTTTAATTGTCTTTGGGCATCTTGTATTTAGCTTCACCTTGAATACATCAACTCTAAATTGACCTAGGGTTTCTTTTTTAATTATATTTATTTTTTTGCCTCTCCCAGGAGATTACAGGAGGTATTGGTAGCTGGAGAGCTTTGGGGATCATGATGCTCAGTGTAGGTTCAATGGACAAGTTGGTCTTTTCTGGTCTGCTATTTTTGTGTATTTATAAGATCCTGTGGCATGATTCCTGGAACAGCAAGAGTTCTTCCAGTGTCCTGGCCAAAATTTATCCTTCAACCAACATCACTTGAACAGTTTAATTGGATATATATTTTATTGCTGTTTTGTGGGGTGTTGCTCTGTGCAAATTGGCTGCCGTGTACATCACAGCAGTGACTAAACTTCAAAAGCACTTCATTGGCTGTAAAGTGCTTTGGGAGATCATGAAAGGTGCCATATAAATGCAAGTTCTTTTCTTAACGTCTAAGTAAAGAAATGATTCATACATTCTGACACTTTAATCAACCATTAGATTCAATTTTTTTCTTCATAGTCTGTCTGGCCATCAACTGCCCACCACATCCTGGAGAGCCAAGAATGACATGGGTATCAGAAGCATGAACTAATTTCCATCACCATAGTCAACTTGCAAGCTGAATGATCGATTTACGTGAGTCTATCTAGGCTTGCAACGATGAAAGGAAACAAATAATTGTCAAGAGACTGTAAAGAGGCAACTGGGAAGAGAAAAGCCATAAGTGAGAAACTGTAGTGCAAGGCTGAGGGAAGAGAGGAGAGCAAACAGTCATGGCATACTGTGTTATGTCTTTAATACTCTTATGAATGACTTCACGAGGTCTAGTATTGTACTTGAGCTGTTGTGACCTTAGTCCCATTTATTGTAACTCCAGAGTGAGGCACAAGCATGGTGGGCAGCCTTTTATACTGGGCCCTGCACACCTATGCAGGTGACCCTCAGGGCTCCCACCGCAGTGCCCTCTGATGGCACACCTTATGTGACTATACAGTTAGTATACATGGTCTACATACATGTCATCACTTCCCCCCAAGTCTTTAATGCAAATTGACTCGTACATTGACTCTTTGCTCTTCCTGGTTGACCATTGGAATGTCACTTCTAGCTTGGTTGGGTTGGTAGTGAGATTTGTTGCCAGTGAAGGTCCCGTGGTTTCTGGTTGTGAGTCCATGACTACTACATTCTCCCCCCCCCCCCCCCACACCACACAGATCATGCTGATGGCCCGTTACATGCAAGTTGCATTCAAGTTCATCACATGGGTTTTACATTTACACCTTGGTACATTTGTTGGGTGGATTACAGTTGTGTTTCTTTTTGTGAGGTACATTTACATGATCAGTACAGGTATATCAGTACAGGTACACAAGAACAGTCTCGTTCCAGTACGGCCGGATGAGATCCGGGTCGTCTGGTGGCGGCACAGCACCCCATGCTAGTGGGTCTATGGGCGAGGTGAGCTCATTTTGCTCGAGTTGCCGGAGCTCAGGGCTCTTACTCCTAGTGTCGGGCAGGCCCAAAGACAGCTGATGTGTCTGTGACCTCCCTGTCCTTTTGGTTTGCACAGTGTCGCTGCTGCTCACTGGGAAGCAGTCTGAGTGAGTGAGCGTTTCGTCTAAGCGACGGTGGGGTTGCCTTGTCTTGTCTAGCAGTTCGCAGGGGACTGCTGACTCGCTTTCCTTGAGGTCACCGTTGTGAGCACTTTCTAGTTTGGGATCCTGGCTGGTCCAGGTCCCGTTCGGAGGAGCCGTTGCGGGTGACCCTTCGCTCTTGTGCATTGCCATGGTGGCGAGTGGGTTTGTGGGCTCCACTCTTTCCACCCGGGTGGTGGACGACGGTAGCCGACTGCGAGCACAGGCGCAGTTTACTGTTTCTGGCCCGTGGCGGTTCATGCCATCGGGTTCCTGCAATGTTAAACCGATCTGAGACAGGGCATCGCTACCGGTGCCTCTGCTCTCTCATTTACTCTGTGGCTTGTCTACTTCTGTCAGCTGTGGGGGACACTTTGATACATCGTTCTGGTTCCGGGGTTGCAGGCTACATCATTGGGTAGCCCGCTGGATCTGTATACGACCGTTAAGTGTTTGCCCGCTATGTCGGCTGATTGCAATTTGCACCCGACATCGCTCAACAACATTTTGCTCGTTACAGCTGGACTTTTACATTGGTTACCAATTTCAAGCAGTTCATTCAAAAATGGCAGGTTGCTGGCTTCCATTAAAATGGCCTTAATACTTTTACTCCAATCGTCTTCCTTGCGTGGAACCACGTGTCGTTGCTCCAATAGCACTGCACCTCGTGGTTTGGATGCCATCTTTTCCCTGTCCATGATGTCGACTGCCGCGATCTTCTTTCCCAGGGATTCTACCACTGAAGCTGGGAAGGCGCCCTCAGATCCAATCTTCCTCCCCAGGAGGCCTGCCACTGAAACCGGGAAGGTGCGATCGGGTCGCCTCGGCCGGATCATCGCCACGCAGCCGTGATGAGCAGTCTGTGCCTCGGGCTGCGCGGATCTGCTCTCTGGTACCTGGTCCAACCAAAGGTGGGGTCTTGCTCTGCCTCTGAGCAGGGGGACGTCAATCGCTGGAGGGATGAAGTCTTTCCACTTCCAATGAATCTTCCCCATCCATCTTCTTCCAAGTAGGATTGGTCCATCACCTGAAACAATCCACAAAGATAAATTGTGCAGCGCGCCATCATGGGATACACTTACATTCCCACTACCAACAACTGATATAATTTCCTTGGTGTAAGTGCGCAGCTTTGCCTGAACTGGGACCAGCTTGGGTCATTCAGCTTGATCATTCCATAGCCTCTCAAAGGCTTCCTGGCTCATTACTGACTGAGTCGCCCCCGCGCCCACTTCCATGAAGACTGGAACGGCATTTATCTCGACTTCCATTATCACTGGAGGACAATCTGGTGCAGGTATATACTCCATACACTTCGTCCTGAGACTGAGCTGCTTCTCTAGCCATCTCCTCGTAATCCAAACTGGATTCACAGCCATCTGCTGACTCCTTTTCCACATGGTAAGTCACAGCTCTTTTGCACATTCGCTGGAGCCTTTGCACCTTTGCACACATAGTCTCTGAACCGACACTGATGAGTCCTGTGATTACCTGTGCAATGCCAGCATGATGTTACTCGACTTATGTTTGCACTCCTCGGCGGACTCTGAGTTAAAGGGCTCGGGGGCCTGTATGTTCTGCCCTGGGCAGATTCACGTTCAACAGTTCTGCCTGTGAAAGGAGCCATTCTATTTACAGTACTGGCCGGGTTTGCGTCCTGAGAGTGAGTCGTCATCTGCTTGGAGCTGCAGCTTGAGGTCATGAACGCCTGATGCTAATGGCCTTCTGCAGAGTGACGGTGGTTTTGGCAGACAGTAGCCTTTGAGAAAGGTCCTCATGACCGATGCCAATTACAAAGACGTCCCGCAATGCATTGGCGAGGGATGCGCCAAATTCACACGGTCCTGCCAGCCTCCTGAGGTCGGCAGCGTATTTCGCGATTTCCTGGCCCTCGAGGCGGCGGTATGTATAAAATCGATGCCTGGCCGTGAGGGTGCTCTCCTTCGGTTTGAGTTGGTCCAGAATTAGCACTTTCAGCTCCTCGTATGACTTGGTCGTTGTTTTCTCTGGTGCAAGCAAGACCCTGACGAGGCCGTAGACCGCGGGCCCACAACTGGTCAACAGGATAGCTCTGCGTTTATCTTTCATTGTGGCCGGATCATCGCCTACCAGGTCGTTTGCTACGAAATATTGGTCGAGCCGCTTCCCAATCTACCCCCTCAGAACTTTTCTAATGCACCAACATTAATCATTTTTGCATGAAAGTTCATAATCTTGTCGCCAGTTGTTATATCTTTAATACTCTTATGAATGACTCCACGAGATCTAGTATTGTACATGAGCTATTGTGATCTTAATCCCATTTATTGTAACTCCAGAGAGAGGCACTAGCATGGTGGGCAGCCTATTATACTGGGCCCTGCATACCTATGCAGGTGACCCTCCGGTCTTCCACCGCAGTGCCCTCTGGTGGCACACCTTATGTGACTATACAGTTAGTATACATGGTCTACATACATGACATACTGGAGTGGGAAGAACTCGCAATTTGAGAATACAGAATCTCTTTCAGAAACCCCTCTTCCCATAAACATTTAAGAACATAATGGCCCGTATTTTGTGGTCAGTGGCGAATGAACGGTGTTTGCCATTCATTACACTTGCACTTGTGCACAGACCTTTCATGGGCTTTTGCACTGGAACTTGCAGTGATTAGAAAGTCATTTCAGCATGGTGCCCTTTACAGGGGATCTGGGACCTGTGTGAACAGGTCAAGCAACTGAGCATCTCCTTAACCAATCAGATAGAAGAATTCTTAATGAGTAGGGCTAAGTGTCTGAACCAGGAAGTGCAAGTTCGTGTAGTTAATTCAATGCCAAATCATGCACCGAAAGTGAAATAAAGAGAGGGAAAGAAAGGTGGGATTAAGAGAGCAAAAGTTTTTTCTTTAAATCTCCCACAATAATTAAATGAAGTAATGAGACTCCACATTTGTAAAAGTTAATTTTCAGTGCCAGAGAGTTTGTTTGGCAGTGTGGCAGTAATTGAGACTTATCACTACGTTAAAAATGTACTTGCACTGGAATGGACAAGCCCTAACATTTTCTGGCAAGTTTAGTGGGTATGCATTTAAGTACAGTATCTTCACACTGTTCTATATATGTCAATGCTGAGACCCTTGGCGAGATACTGTTACAGAAGGAGAAAGGCAACTCGGACAGCAGCTTCCTGATTTCTGCACAATGGACGCTAATGGCCTCACCGTTATTTTTACTGCAAAATCCGGGTCAATTTTTCTGGTCACTTATTGTGCAAATTTTGCTTAATTATTTGACATTACCCCTCGCCTCTGTTTTTCTAAGTTATTTACTTCCTTTTCCATAAATCCTCTTACACCACATTAGCTGAATATTTTAGGGACCTGTTTCTGATCATTAAGTGGCAGCATGAGTGAGATTAGTTGACTGAAGCCCAGATTGGTTCCTTCTTTACAGTGAGCAAATGCCTCGGCTCCACTTGTTGTGCGATGGCCCGACTGAATGTATGGTATTTCCCATGGTACAGGGCTGTGGTAACAGGTCATCTTATTGTATGCAATGTACCCTGTTTAAATAGGTTATAGTTATTGCAGTCCACTCATATCTCCAGTGAACGGTAATTACCTCCGGATTTTCCACTCTCTCTATAAAACACTGTACGTGGAAATAATACACAAATGTATACATCCATGGGCTCAGCCAGGTATCCAACAAGCAAATGCTGGATAGTCTCCAAACTATTGAACAATCCACATAAGTAGCTTATTAGGATACGGGCAGCAGAGATTTACAGTATATTCCAATGTAGATAGCTCATTTGTTGTCAATAGACAAGACTGACCGTACTTACAGCTCATTCCACAGACATACCTCTCGTCATTGATCAGTGGAAAGTTGAAGAGATCTTCAATCTCTTTCAGGACAGAGAACATGACTTCGAGGTAAAGTCAGGCCTGCTGGAATTCTGGACACACAATACTGCTGTGACTACAAGTGTTTCCCAATCCTGTGACAGTACAATCTATATTCTGCAGCAATTAATTTATGGGCAAAATATATCTCACAATATGAAGCACAAGTACCGAAGAACACTGCTGTTGTGAAGTGTGTTTTAAGTTATGTAAGGGTTACACCTTTCGTGATCAAGGCACAGCAAGAAGCCACGGACTAAAATGGTTTAAAAGAAAACCTGTGGGACTGTTGGGCGGGAGAAAGAGCGCCAGCCCGGGACAGGTGGTGACTCATAACTGATTAATGCAATTTCTGCGGTCAGGGGCGAGACCCGATTAACATCGAGATAAAGGGTTTTGATACAAAGCAGAGGAGCCCATGGATTAATTGGCCAGAGGGGAAAAAACAGTTCCCTTTGGAGACTACAAGTCTGCGAAAACCGAGGACCACAAAGGATCCCACAAGGCGTGCATTTTTGGATAGCGGGGCACAAAAGATAAGAAGTTACCTTTTGCCCTGCCAATTCCATGCACAGAACGAGGTGCAAATTGTGGCCATCCAAACACATCCAGATCCATCATCACAGCCATTGAGACTCATCCAAATGCTTTAACTTATAATCGAATGGAGATATATATGAAGGAGCTCACATGTAAAATGGGTCAGAACAACAAGTCGAAGAAAGGGCTCAGAACAACACTGCGGAACAACAGGTCAAAAGAACAACGACCACGAAGGGGAACAACGGAAAGAAGACCAAGAAGAGAGAGACGATGAAAAGGAAACACAAGTAGAGAAGCAAGCAGCTGGGACCCAACATCTTCCCTAGCTCCATGAGCCTACAATCGACAACAGCAGCAACTGGCTGGATGGATGATTGTATGTCTTCGATCAATTTCTAAGAAGTCTTGTTCTATAAGTTTTAGTTGGTTTTTGTGTAATAAACTAACAGTTGGGTTTAAGCCTAAACTTTGCGTTACGTGAAGTCCTTCTTGTAATTCCCGAGGTCTATGAATCAAAGTCGAGTGGAAAATGAACACCTTACAGTTATTCAAGGTAAAATGATATTGCAGTGAGTTTACAATATACAAGAGAGGGCGGGAAATATAATGCTGGTAAGCAGTTATACCCAGAAGACTCTAGGAAATACCGGATTGCGGTATTTTCATGTTGCGTTCTCTGATACCCAAGACAAGTCCTGTATTTAATCAAGTTGCAAGTTCTGCTGGAAATATCTTGAGGCAACTGCAGCCTCATCACCTCCATCAAAGAGAGTGTCATATTTTCCACTATTTGTGCTGAAATCTGTGGCGGGGATTAAATTCTACAATCACCGGGTCCCACATGCCAATAGAAAGATTTGATATACTCGCAAATTGAAGATAACAACAATACCATAGCATTTTAAAATTATTAATAAAGTATTTTAAGTTACTGATACTTTGTAGCCTGACCCTTCCCCCGCCCCCCACCCTCGTGCATGTTTCTATTTACTGCCTTAAAACTTTCCACTGTTACCTCAGTACCCCCTTCAAGGAAAAATCAAACTCCATGTAAATATCTTTTTTAAAATACATATTTTTGACTTTTATTGAGTCAAAGTATTAGTAAAGGTATGCAAGGATCTGGCTGGGTGAATATCAGTAGTTGCAATCTTTAAGCCAGGGTGCTACAGTGATCTCGTAATTCCATCCATATGTTAATTCAGTTGTCAAGTTGTAAGTTTCCAAGATGACTTACTCAGGACTCACGATGGAAACACATCTTTTTTAAAAGAGAAAAACAAATGTGAAAATGAATCATCTTTATTTTTACATTTAGGAGTTGACGTATTTTATTACACAAATTACACGAATTGATATTTTCAGACAGTTGTCCACATTTAAACAGCACTGCATTCAATCAACATAACAGAAACAGGTTATCTGGTCATTATCACATTGCTGCTTGTGGGAGCTTGCTGTGCGCAAATTAGCTGCCATGTTTCCCAAATTACAAAAGTGACTACACTCCAGAGAAACATAGAAAATAATTGCAGGAGTAGGCCATTCGGAGCTTCAAGCCTGCACCAACATTCAATATGATCATGGCCGATCATGCTACTTCAGTACCCCATTCCTGCTTTCTCTCCATACCCCTTGATCCCTTTAGCCGTAAGGGCCACACCTAACTCCCTTTTGAATATATCTAACGAACTGGCCTCAACAACTTTCTGTGGTTCACAATTCTCTGAGTGAAGAAGTTTCTCCTTATCTCGGTCCCAAATGGCTTACCCCTTATCCTTGGACTGTGACCCCTGGTTCTGGACTTCCCTAACATCGGGAACATTCTTCCTGCATCTAACCTGTCGAATCACGTCACAATTTTATATGTTTCTATGAGATCCCCTCTCATTCTTCTAAATTCCAGTGAATATGAGCCTAGTCGATCCAGTCTTTATGTAGTCCTGCCATCCCAGCAATCAGTCTGGTGAACCTTAGCTGCGCTCCCTCAATAGCAAGAATGTCCTTCCTCAGATTAGGAGACAAACTGTACGCAGTATTCAAGATGTGGCCTCACCAAGGCTCTGTACAACTGCAGTAAGACATCTTTGCTCCTATACTCAAATCATCTGGCTATGAAGGCCAACATGCCATTTGCCTTCTTCACCACCTTTTGTACCTCATGCCAACTTTCAATGACTGATGAACCATGACACCCAGGTCTAATTGCACCTCCCCTTTTCCTAATCTGTCACCATTCAGATAATATTCTGCTTTCCTGTTTTTGCCACCAAAGTGGATAACCTCTCATTTATCTACATTATACTGCAACTGCCATGCATTTGCCCACTCACCCAACCTGTCCAAGTCACCCTGCAGCCTCTTAGAATCCTCCACACAGCTCTCACTGCCACCCAGCTCAGTGTCATCTGCAAACTTGGAGATATTACATTCAATTCCTTCATCCAAATCATTAATGTATATTGCAAAAAGCTGGGGTCCCAACACTGAACCTTGTGGTACCCCACTAGTCACTGCCTGCCATTCTGAAAAGAACCCGTTTATTCCTACTCTTTGCGTCCTGTCTGCCAACCAGTTCTCTATCCACGTCAATACATTACCCCCAAAACCATGTGCTTTAATTTTGCACACTAATCTCTTGTGTGGGACCTTGTCAAAAGCCTTTTGAAAGTCCAAATACACCACAGCCACTGGTTCTCCCTTGTCCACTCTACTAGTTACATCCTCAAAAAATTCTAGAGGATTTGTCAAGCATGATTTCCCTTTCATAAATCCATGCTGACTTGGAGTGATCCTGTCACTGCTTTCCAAATGCGCTGCTCTTACATCTTTAAGAATTGATTCCAACATTTTCCCCACTATCGATGTCAGGCTAACTGGTCTATAATTCCCTGTTTTCTCTCTCCCTCCTTTTTTAAAAAAGTGGGGTTACATTAGCTACCCTCCAATCTATAGGAACTGATCCAGAGTCTATAGAATCTTGGAAAATTACCACAATGCATCCACTATTTCTAGGGCCACTTCCTTAAATACTCTGGGATGCAGACTATCAGGCTCTGGGGATTTATCAGCCTTCAATCCCATCAATTTCCCGAACATAATTTCCTGACTAATAAGGATTTCTTTCAGTTCCTCTTTCTCGCTAGACCCTTGGTCTCCTAATATTTCCGGAAGGTTATTTGTGCCTTCCTTAGTGAAGACAGAACCAAAGTATTTGTTCAATTGGTCTGCCATTTCTTTGTTCCCCATTATAAATTCACCTAATTCTGACTGCAAGGGACCTACATTTGTCTTCACTAATCTTTTTCTCTTCACATATCTATAGAAGCTTTTGCAGACAGTTTTTATGTTCTCTTTAAGCTTACTCTCATACTCTATTTTCCCTCTCCTAATTAAACCCTTTGTCCTCCTCTGCTGAATTCTAAATTTCTCCCAGTCCTCAGGTTTGCTGCTTTTTCTGGCCAATTTATATGCCTCTTTCTTGGATTTAACACTATCACGGTTGAGCCACCTTCCCTGTTTTATTTTTACTGCAGTCAGGGATGTACAATTGTTGAAGTTCATCCATGTGATCTTTAAATGTTTGCCATTGTCTATCCACCATCAACCCTTTAAGTATCATTCGCCAGTCCATCCTAGCCAATTCATGTCTCATACCATCGAAATTACCTTTCTTTAAGTTCAGGACCCTACTCTCTGAGTTAACTGTGTCACTCTCCATCTTAATGAAGAATTCTACCATATTATGGTCACTCTTCCCCAAGGGGCCTCGCAAAATAAGTTTGCTAATTAATCCTCCCTCATTACACAACACCCAGTCTAGGATGGCCTGCTCTCTAATTGATTCCTTGACATATTGGTCTAGAAAACCATTCCTAATACACTCCAGGAAATCTTCCTCCACCGTATTGCTACCAGTTTGGTTAGCCCAATCTATATGTAGATTAAAGTCACCCATGATAACTGCTGTACCTTTATTGCACGCATCTCTAATTTCCTGCTTTGATGCCATCCCCAACCTCACTACTACTGTTTGGTGGTCTGTGCACAACTCCCATGAGCATTTTCTGCCCTTTGGTGTTCCGCAGCTCTACCCATACAGATTCCACATCATCCAAGCTAATGCCCTTCCTTACTGTTGTGTTAATCTCCTCTTTAACCAGCAACGCTAGCCCACCTCATTTTCCTTTCTGTCTATCCTTCCTGAATATTGAATACTCCTGGATGTTGAGTTCCCAGACTTGCTCACCCTGGGACCATGTCTCCGTAATCTCAATTACATCATATCCGTTAACAGCTATCTGTGCAGTTAATTCATCCACCTTATTCCGAATGCTCCTCGCATTGAAACACAGAGCCTTCAGGCTTGTTTTTTAACACTTTGTCCTTTTAGAATTATGTTGTACTGTGGCCCTTTTTGATTTTTGCCTTTGATTTCTCTGCCCTCCACTTTTCCTCATCTCCTTTCTACCTTTTGCTTCTGCCCCTATTTTATTTCCCTCTGTTTCCCTGCATAGATTCCCATCCCCCTGCCATATTAATTTAAACCCTCCCCAAGCACTAGCAAACATTCCCCCGAGGACATCGGTTCCGGTCCTGGCCAGATGTAGACTGACCGGTTTGTACTGGTCCCACCTCCCCCAGAACCGGTTCCAATGTCCCATTGAATCCCTCCCTCTTGCACCATTCCTCAAGCCACGTATTCATCTTAACTATCCTGCTATTTCTACTCTGACTAACACGTGGCACTGGTAGCAATCCTGAGATTACTACCTTTGAGGTCCTACTTTTTAATTTAACTCCTAGCTCCCTAAATTCAGCTTGTAGGACCTCATCCCGCTTTTAATCTATATCGTTGGTACCTATATGCACCAAAACAACTGGCTGTTCACCTTCCCCTCCACAATGTCTTGCAGTCGCTCCGAGACATCCTTGACCCTTGCACTCGGGAGGCAACATACCATCCTGGAATCTCATTTGTGGCCACAGAAACGCTATCTATTCCTCTTACAATAGAATCTCCTACCAATATAGCTCTCCCATTCTTTTTCATGCCCTCCTATGCAGCAGAGCCACCTTTGGTGCCATGAACTTGGCTGCTGCTGCCTGCCTCTGATGAGCCATCTCCCCCAACAGTATATCTGTTTTGGAGGGAGATGACCGCAGGGACCCCTGCACTACCTTCCTACTCCTGCTCTACAAAAGTACTTCATTGTCTGTAAAATGCTTTAAGACGTCTGGTGGTCGTCAAAGGCGCTATATAAATGCAAATCTTTCTTTTCATTCTTTTCGAATATGTGGATGCTGTGCGAGGTAACCCCCGTAATTCTACATCTTGATGGTGGAGAGCTTATTGCCCTGGGTGTCTTCATTTTGAGGGACTGCCTATGATGATGATGATGGGTGTCGAAGGTTCTTTTGTGGCAATAGAAGTGAATATAGTGGAGGTTTCTGAGTTATGGAGGCATAGCTATAAAGAGTGTCAGGATAAGTTTGTGTTGCTCCAAAACTGTTATTTGAACTGATTTCAATGATTGGCTGCATTTTACAGCTACAGTGTCTACTGTATATGGTCCACTATATAGGAGGGCGGGTATCACTACTGCCCGGTAGACCATCTTGCCTCTCTCCGCAAGATCCTGCAAATTCACTGGAAGGATAGACACACCAACGTCAGTGTTCTCGCTCAGGCCAACTTCCCTAGCATTGAAGCACTGACCACACTTGACCAGCTCCGTTGAGCAGGCCACATCGTCTGCATGCCTGACACAAGACTCGCAAAGCAAGCGCTCTACTTGGAACTCCTACACACAAGTGAGCCCCGGGCAGGCAAGGACATCCTCAAAGCCTCCTTGATAAAATGCAACATCCCCACTGACACCTGGGAGTCCCTGGCCCAAGACCACCCTAAGTGGAGGAAGAGCATCTAGAAGGGCGTTGAGCACCTCAAGTCTCGTTGCCGAGAGCATGTTGAAATCAAGCGCAGACAGTGGAAAGAGCATGCAGAATACCAGACTCCCCACCCACCTCTTCCTTTAACCACGGTCTGCCACCAGAGACTGTAATTCCGTATTGGACTGTACAGTCACCTGAGAACTCACTTTTAGAGTGCAAGCAAGCCTTCCTCGATTTCAAGGGACTGCCTATGACGATGACAGCTACGGTATGGACTATCCATGAATAAAGTTGCTTGCTGATACAAAAGTGCCTGGTGTAACTGAGTTGAATTGTCCTTAGAACTTGTGTAGATGTGAAGCAGAAATTCTTTGTTAATCCAGAGAATAAATGGGTCAACTGCTCACCATCCAAGATTACCCTCTGCATTCAGTGACACTTTGGATTGTGCTTGCGTATGAAAGCAGGCTTTTGTGTTAGGTACGAGAAAAGCATCAGCTGTGAGCTTGCACCTTAACGCCAGGGTCCTGGAGCTGATCTGTACTAGCCCAGTGTAAGACCTCCACGCCCCTCCCCCCCCACGCCCCATATCATGTGCCACATGTTTTGATGGGCTGCCTAGGCCCTAAGCTTTGGAATTCCCTCCCTAAACCTCTCCATCTCTCCTCCTTTAAGTCGCTCGTTTAAACCTACCTCTTTGACCAAGCTTTTGGCCACCTGTGCTAACATCTCAGTGGCTCGGTGTCAATGTTCGTTTGATTGCGCCCCTTGGGATGTTTTTGCTATGTTAAAGGCACTATATAAATGCAAGTTGTTGTTGTTGGGGAAATATGCTTCAATTTTCAGACATCGAGTTGTCCCTCTCACTGTGCCTCTAAAATGGTATGAGGCACAGTAAAGGCAGCACCCAGATTGTTTAATTTATATTGAGGAGCAAGCACTAATTGCACTTTATCAACAGCAGAAAGAGTTTGAATAATATTACAGCGTATCCCCGGTTATATAGATGATACACAGTGCCAGCT
The DNA here is from genome assembly GCF_044704955.1 of Pristiophorus japonicus. NCBI lineage: Eukaryota > Metazoa > Chordata > Chondrichthyes > Pristiophoridae > Pristiophorus > Pristiophorus japonicus. Next base: position 121,006,934 of record NC_091984.1, read on the forward strand.
AGCCTCCAGTTATTAGTATATTCAGTCCTTTATACTTCATCTGCAGATTGGATGCCGGCTCCAAGTCTTAGCTATGCAATGGAAGTGTGAATGGAACAATGTAAACTGTGGCGTGAGAGAGATAATTGTGTTAATGGGTTTTGTTATTCAGGCGGCATGTTTTCTGAGCTATTCCATGCTATCAACACTCTTTCATTTTACATAAGTTCCCTTTTCACATTTAAATATTTTAAAAGCTCATGCAGTGAAGGGACTTGCTCTGCCCCCATGATTCCACACATGATGAGTCACTGACCTCCGCCAAACCGTTGGGGCCCGTGTCACCGAGCGGCGCTTCGCAGGGAACAGAAGGAAAAAATCAGGAGGCAAGTCACCTGAGCTGGTCTTGGGGGAACCTCTCCCGATGGCTGGTTTCAGAGAGGCTTTGGCAGGAGACCGAGGGCCAGTTTGCATTCGGCTCCCTCGAAGCACAAGGGGAACTGAAAGTGTGAAGGACGTCATTTACATATGGGGGCTGGAGAGTGGGCGAGAGAAATTGCAGTTAAACATTTTTTGCTTAGCAACAAGCATTCGATTTTGTGTAGCTGGTAGGTTTCCCATCCGATTTTTGGATGTCTGCTGTAGTTCTTTGTGATGTGGGGGCAAAATAATTCAGCTCCTTTGGCCATTTTATGTAAATGAGGGGCGGATTGTTAGTAATCACCAACTGCTGCTGATTTAGAAGAGCAGTGTTCAATTATTCTTGGTTTAGCTCTAGAGACTTAAGGGGGAGAAATTAGGGGACGTGGACTTTAGAAAGTTGGAAAAAAATTAGTGCCAGGCTCGAATGTTTTGCAGCTTTCAAAAAGTTCGGTGTTTGCGCTCCAGGAAGGAAGTGGAGTGCTAAATCAAGCCTTCCTGGAGCGCAACAGGACTCAGACGGGGCGGTGAGTGGAGCACTACACACTGGGCCATGCAGCCCTGCCACATTGGAAGGCTCCTTCCTTCCCTTAAAGGGAAGAGCCATCGCTGCAGGCTCCACGTTGGGACCAGTGAGCTGGTCCCTGACGGCAGCCGCAATCCAGCCCGATCAGCCCCACGCGCTCCAGCAGAGTGCCGGGCTGATCGGTTGCGGCCGAAGAGGAATCAACAAAACTTGAACAGCACCATTTTTTAAAGGTTGTACTTGCCTCGGCCACCTCCCCTTTAATCATCGACCCTGAAGCACCCGGCTTCCCGATTAACGCCTCCCGCAGCTACCGGTGCTTTCGCCCGGCGATGCTGCAGCGGGGCGGAACCGAGGTTCAGGTCTGGGGCAGCGCACAAGGCAATGAAATCCCGATCTCCGGGCGAAGGATATCGGGGCGCAATGTCCTACCGCTGCCGCAAACCTCTCGCTGAAGGTAGCGGGAGTCGTTCTTCTCGTCTGGTCAGTATGTCGTTAGCGCCCCCGCCCCCCCCCCCCCTGGAGGCGATAACTGAAGGCACTAAGGAAACCAATTTCTAGACCTTACTCTTTCGGATGAAAGGTTATCGATCTGAAACATTGCGGGGGCGGGTGTTTAAACCCTACTCACTCGGCATAAACCTAGCAAGTGGGCAAGTAAAATTGCCCTGGCTCTTACCTGTTCAAACGCCGCCTTGATCGCAACACCTGCAATTTTAACCTGCTCCCCTGAGCAGACAGCAAGGACATGCGTCCGGAGCCAACAGTGTCCTTCTTTACATGTGCATGTTGTAGCCCAGTGACATAATTGAGACCTGACTGTAATTTTAACTTGGGCCTGAGCGGGGAATCCAGCTGACGTTAAAATTGGGGCTAACTCTGTTTCCCTCTCTCTCCGCTGCTGCTGTCTGACCTGCTGAGTGTTTGCAGCATTTTCTGGATTTATGGCAGGACTCCATCATGTCAAGTGACAGCAATGGAGGGCAGGGCCGAGGGGGTGGAGTGATCTATTGTCTGTACTTTGGAGGGTGAGTTTTAGAACCAACATTTTATACCCGGATAGACTGCCATTTTGCTGGTTGGTTGAAACGTCAGCACATTTAAAACAAAATCACGCGTCATTATGAGGAAAATAAACAAAAATCATGAAAACAAATGGAGAAAAAAACAAAGATTATAGTTACTTGTAACAAACGACAGCAAATCTCATTTCTGGATTCTGGTTCGATGATTTAACCACAATGTCAGCTATATTTCTTAATTACCTCCAATGGCATATTACCTTACCCAGCATGAAATAACTGGCACACAGTCTTTTGGCATTTTTTGTAGAGCAGCAATGCCATAAAACCCCTAGTTAGCTCAATATACAATCCCAAACCCCTTGGGTATTCATTGATATTATGTACAAACCATTGTGTCTTTAAAAAAAAATACATCGACTTCTGGTCTCGAGTGGTAACTTGATTGTTCCATGTGACTTTTGGGAACAAAACTGTCAACTATGCGTTTCACTCACCCACTGAGTTACCTCTGCTGTTGTCTGAAATGCCTTGCTGAGTTCTAGTAGTAATATCGAAAATGTTGCATTTTGGAAGAACAACAGAGTTCAATTGTGTCAGACTGGTTACATTGATAGAATATGTCATGAATTTCTGTTTCTTTTTAAATTGAGAAACCAAGGTGAAAATACGTTGCACAGGAAACCACCAAGGAATGAGAGGAGACAAAGCATGAAGCAGCGAATCGGTGACCCTCAACTTGGGTTTTAACACACGAGTAATTCTGGGAAACTGAAGGGAGGTAAGGAGTTCCATAGTTTTGAGGCTCCAAGGAAAAGAATGCATTGGCAGATATTAAAATCTGACTTGGTAGATGCCAAAATGGCCTATCCCTTTGGGAAAGTGTGAGGAATCAGGAAGAGTACAGTTAAGTACTAATCTTTTCAGGAACCCGGCAGCATCTTTGTGTGGTCACCATTATTGAATCATAGAATAGTGCAGCACAGAAGTAGGTCATTCGGCCCATCGAGTCTGCGCTGGCGCTTTCAAAGAGCAATCCAGTTCGTCCCACTCCCCTGCTCTTTCCCCACATCCCTGCAATTTTTTCACCTTCATGTATTTATCCAATTCTCTTTTGATGGCGACTATTGATTCTGTATTCATCACCCTATCAAGCTGTGCATTCCAAATCCTAACCACTCATTGCGTAAAGTTTTTCCTCATGTCACCTATGATTCTTCTGCCAATCACCTTACATCTGTGTCCTTGTAAACAGCTTCTCTTTATTTACTCTATCTAAACCCGTCATGATTTTAAACACCTCTCTCAAATCTCCTCTTAGCCTTCTGTGCTCTAAGGAGAACAACCCCAACTTCTCCATTCTCTCCGCATAACTGTAATCCCTCATCCCTGGAACCATTCTAGTAAATCTCTTCTGTACCCTTTCTAAGGCCTTCACATCCTTCCTAAATTGTGGTGTCCAGAATTGGACACAGCACTCCAGCTGCGGCTGAACTAGTTGTTTCATTTAGGTTTGGCATAACTTCCTGGCTTTTGTATGCTGGCTTTTGGGGTTTTTCGGCGGAAACGGTAGCAATATGTGAAACTTACCGTTTTCACTGCACTACCGTTTTTAGCCCGAACGTTTGGCCTTTACATCTACACTAGGCACATCGGTAAGGGAGGCGTTGCACAAGCATTCGCAGTGCAAACCGAGAATTTCGGCAACTTTAGTCTGGGGCCGGGAGTGCTGCGAGAGGCCTTAGGAGGGGGGAAAAAAAAGAAAATTCCAAAAAACATTCCAAAAATGTTTACAAGACCCTTAACTATGTAATCGGTACAAAAAAAATAAAAACTTTAACTTACCTTTTTTGTAGGTTTTCACACTCACCGCTGCTGGCAGAGCTGCACCAACAGGTCTGACCTGTCGCTATTCTGGGCGCGACTTACAGGTTGGGAGAGTGCCCAAAACTCAATTGCAAACACAATCCGAGTCATTGCATGTTGGCGCTCTTCTCCCCGGTGGTAATTGAAGATGTCACCGCAAACAGGTACTCGAGGATCCCACCCGGGCTTTGCGATCGGGTTTTCATCGCGGCGAAAACCCGATCGCAAACCTGCCGAAAATCCAGCCCCATGCCTCTATTTATAAAAAGAAAGACTTGCATTTATATAGCGCCTTTCACTACCACCAGATGTCTCAAAGCACTTTACAGACAATTAAGTACTTTTGAAGTGTAGTAACTGTTGTAATGTAGGAAACGCGGCAGTGAATTTGCACACAAGCAAGCTCCCACAACAAACAGCAATGTGATAATGACCAGATAATCATGAAACAAAAACTGGAAATGCTGGAAACACTCAGCAGGTCAAGCAGCATCTGTGGCAAGAGAAACAGAGTTAACGTTTCAGGTCGATGACCCTTCGTTAGAACTGTTCTATGAACCCTGAATGCCCAATGCCAGCATAATCATATTCCTTAATTCTCCCAAATCTGTTCCTGTGGAATTACAATAGAGGTTCAATGTTATGAATGCACTGTGCACATTAACAGAGCACAATAGTGTGCATGTTATTTACTGCATAGCTCTCCTTACCAGGCATCACCTTTTAAAAGTACATGTACGTATTGTATTACAGTACAACAGTATACACAGTGATATGTCCTTACTATACAGTATAAATGCACACGAGGCCCATACTTGAGAGAAGGTCACTCTGTGACCAGTTACCTTTATTACCAAGACCTCAAGTGATGAAGGTGGGTGGAGCTTCCCCTTTTATACCTGAAAGCCCAGGTTAGGAGTGTCTCCCAGAAGTTCACGCCCTTGTGGTCAATGTTCTCAACTTAGATCAGCTTATACATGGGTTACAATGATAGTTGAATACATGACATAACCTCCTCCCCAAAGTTTTATTGGGATCACAGGTTAAGTCTCTCTGGTGGTTTACGCTCCCTTGCAGAGCGCCTGAGTTGGGGCTCCGGTTGTTGGGCGCTGGCCTGAGTGTCTGCTGTTTGCGGTGCCTCAGGCCTGTCCAGACTGCCCATAGTGACTGGGCTCTCCGCCACTTGGTTCCGGTGTTCGGTCACCTGTGGTGGAGTAAACTCTACGTCGTATTCTTCCTCTGCTTCTTCTATGGGGTTGCTGAACCTCCTTTTAGTTTGATCGACATGTTTGCGGCAGATTTGTCCATTGGTAAGTTTAACTACCAAAACCCTATTCCCCTCTTTGGCAATCACAGTGCCTGCAAGCCATTTGGGCCCTGCAGCGTAATTAAGGACAAAAACAGGGTCATTGACATCAATACATCGCGCCCTCGCATTCCTGTCATGGTAGTCACATTGTGACTGACGCTTGCTCTCAATAATTTATTTCATAGTAGAGTGTATAAGAGATAACCTGGTTTTGAGCGTCCTTTTCATTAGCAGCTCTGCGGGTGGAACCCCTGTGAGCGAGTGTGGTCGGGATCTATTGGTCAACAGGAGGCGTGATAAGCAGCTTTGTCGGGAACCCCCTTGGATTCTGAGCATTCCCTGTTTGATTATTTGCACTGCTCGTTCCGCCTGGCCGTTTGAGGCCGGCTTGAACGGTGCCGTTCTGACATGGTTGATTCCATTGCCTGCCATGAAGTACTGGAATTCAGTGCTTGTGAAGCACGGGCCATTGTCGCTGACCAAGACATCCGGTAGAACATGGACGGCGAACATTGTTCGTAGACTTTCTACCGTGGCAGAGGATGTGCTTGAATTTAAAATCGCACACTCAATCCATTTGGAGTAGGCGTCTACTACAACCGAAAACATTTTTCCCATGAAAGGACCTACGTAGTCCACATGGATGCGTGACCATGGCTTGGCGGGCCAGGACCAGGGGCTAAGGGGGGGCTTCCCTGGGTGCGTTGCCCAGTTGAGCACATGTGTTGCACCTGTGAACACAAAGTTCCAGGTCTGCATCTATCCCTGGCCACCAAACGTGCCTTTTGCCTTCAGTTAAATGTTCAGCCATGAACTCATTGAATGGCGGTGCAGGCTAGAAGGGCCGAATGGCCTACTCCTGCACCTATTTTTTATGTTTCTATGTTTCTATCATGACAATGCCCGGGTGCTCATTGTGAAGTTCTCTGATAAACACCTCTTTGCCCATCTGGGGCATGACTACTCGGTTTCCCCACAGTAGGCAATCGGCCTGAATCGAGAGTTCATCCTTGCGCCTATGAAAAAGTTTAAATTCCTCAGGGCATGCCCCGTACGTGGCTACCCAGTTCCCATTCAGGACACATTTCTTAACTAAAGACAGTAGCGGGTCTTTATTTGTCCAGACTTTAATCTGACGGGCTGTCACTGGTGAGCCTTCGCTTTCGAAAGCTTCAACAGCCATGACCATCTCAGCATCATGCTCAGTTGCCCCCTCAGTGGTGGCTAGTGGGAGCCTGCTGAGTGCATCGGCGCAGTTTTCAGTGCCCGATCTGTGCCGAATTGTACAGTCATAGACGGCTGACATGAGTGCCTACCTCTGTATGCGAACCGATGCATTCGCATTTATAGCCTTGTTGTCGGCCAAAAGGGACGTTAGGGGTTTGTGATCTGTCACCTGCTCAAATTTCCTGCCAAACAGGTACTGGTGCATTTTTTTTTTTTTACTGCATATACACATGCTAGTGCTTCCTTTTCTACCATCCAGTAGCCCCTTTCTGCATGGGACAAACATCTGGAGACATAAGCTACCGGCTGTAGCTGACCATTGGCATTCACATGCTGCAACACATACCCGACCCCATAGGATGACGCATCGCACGTTAAAACAAGTTTCTTACACGGGTCATATAACGTTAACAGTTTGTTGGAGCATAACAAGTTGCGTGCTCTATCAAAAGCCCTTTCCTGGCTGCCCCCCCCAGACCCAATCATGACCTATGCGTAGGAGCTCGTGTAGCGGCTCTAGCAGCGTGCTCAATTTTGGGAGAAAGTTACCAAAATAGTTCAGGAACCCCAGGAACGAACACAGCTCCGTCGTGTTAGGGGTCTGGGTGCTCTCTGGATCACTTACGCTTTGGACGCAGTAGGTCTGATCCTGTCTGCTGCTACCCTCCTCCCCAGGAATTCTACCTCTGGAGCTAGGAAGACGCACTTCGCCTTTTTCAGTCGCAGCCCTACCCGGTCCAGTCTGCGTAGCACCTCCTCCAGGTTGTGGAGGTGTTCTTCAGTAATGCGACCCGTGATGAGGATGTCGTCTTGAAAAACCACTGTCCCTGGAATCGACTTGAGGAGGCTTTCCATATTTCACTGAAAGATCGCGGCGGCCGAACGAATCCCGAATGGACATCTGTTGTACTCAAACAACCCCTTGTGTGTCGTGATGGTGGTCAGCTTCTTCGACTCACTCGCCAGCTCCTGGGTCATGTAAGCTGAGGTCAGGTCCAATTTTGAAAAAAGTTTGCCATTGGATAGCGTCGCAAAGAGGTCCTCTGCTCTCGGTAGCAGGTACTGGTCTTGGAGTGATACCCGATTGATGGTGGCCTTGTAATCGCCACATATCCTGACCGACCCATCTGCCTTGAGCACCGGCATGATCGGGCTTGCCCAGTCACTGAATTCGACTGGCGAGATGATGCCTTCCCTCAGCAGGCGGTCTATTCGCCTTCTATCTTTTCCCGCATCACGTACGGCACCGCTCTGGCCTTGTGGTGTACTGGCCTGGCTTCCGGGTTTATGTGAATCACTACCTTGGTCCCCATGAAATTGCCGATGCCGGGTTGAAATAATGAGTCAAATTTGTCCAGGACCTGTGAGCATGATACTCTCTCCACAGAAGAAATTGCATTGACATCGCCCCATTTCCAGTTCATGACAGCAAGCCAACTCCTCCCCGGTAGGGCGGGACTGTCCCCCGGGACAATCCAGAGTGGCAACCTGTTATCCGAGTCTTTGTGGATCACGACTACAGTAGCGCTGCCTAGCACCGGAATGATCTCCTTTGTATATGTCCGTAGCTGTGCGTCAATCGGCAATAATTTTGGCCTTTCGAACTGTTTGATACTCATCAGTGACTGGCTGGCCCCCGTGTCTAGCTCTATTAATATTGGGATGCCATTGAGGAGCACTTTCATCATTATTGATGGCGTCCTGGTGTATGAACTGTATATGTGCTCCACATGAACTCGCTGAACTTCAGCTTCCAGCGATTTCCCCCAGTGTCCATTTGGCCTTGTAGGGCTTACACCGGTTCCATCCTCCTCGTACATCAACCTGGCTGCAGGCTCCCTGCACATACGTGCTAAGTGACTGCTGACGTTGCAGTTTCTGCAGGTATATTGCTGATATCTGCAAGCTCTGGATGGGTGTTTGCTTCCACACTTCCAGCATGAGTTGGAGGCCCCGTTGTTGGAAACAAAAGGTCCATTACCAGTCGATCGTCTCTGACTGTCTCTGTAACTGTCCTTAAGCGCACCATTAACAGGTGTTGATGGCCCCATTACTGGCCGCATTGTCCATTGCGATGGCATGAATCGCCGTTCAGCTAGCCATTGTCTCTGTGGAATTCCCCCTTTTGGGTTCGACTACATGCTGGGGCATGTCCGATTGCTCTTGTCTGCCTAGAGAACAGTGTGCCGCGTTAACAATGTTGACTCCCTGGACGTTTGCTGCATTTGAGCCAAGATTTTTGTCATATATCATTCTGGTCTCTTCCTCCCCTGAGATAAATGTTTGGGCAATCAGAGCCGCCGCTTCCAAGGTCAAGTCTTTGGTCTCAATCAGTTTCCTGAAAACCCCAGCGTGCCCGATGCCCTCAATAAAAAAGTCTCGCAGCATTTCCGCTCTGCATGCATCTGGGAACTTACATAGGCTCGCCAGTTGCCGGAGATTTGCCACGAAGTCTGGAACGCTTTGCCCTTCTCGCCGCCGGTGCGTGTAAAGCCGGTGTCTCGCCATGTGCATGTTGCTCGCCGGTTAAAGGTGTTCCCTGATCAATGTACTGAGCTCTTCGAACGTCTTGTCTGCTGGCTTCTCTGGCGCTAGAAGGTCCTTCATCAGGAAGTACGTTCTGGATCCACAAACCGTCAGGAGATGAGCCCTGCGTTTGTCGGCCGATTCCTGTCCCAACCATTCCTTAGTGACAAAACTTTGCTGTAGTCTCTCAATAAAGTCGTCCCAATCATCACCAACACAGTACCTCTCTTCTGTGCTGCTCGTGGCCATGCTCGCGTGGCTTAAATCCCAGTTTCTGGTCGCCAAAGATATGTCCTTACTATACAGTATAAATGCACCGAGGCCCATACTTGAGAGAAGGTCACTCTGTGACCAGTTACCTTTATTATCAAGACCTCAAGTGATGAAGGTGGGTGGAGCTTCCCCTTTTATACCTGAAAGTCCATGTTAGGAGTGTCTCCCACAAGTTCACCCCCTTGTGGTCAATGTTCTCAAGGTGTACAACTTATGTCAGCTTATACATGGGTTACAATGATAGTTGAATACATGACATACAGTACACTGAAATAATACTGTACTGTCCACAATGTCTTACAAGCTAAATCCTTACATAACCTCTGAAAACTTTCAGTTCCAGTCTATTCAAATATACTCTAAAGAAAGAAAGACTTGCGTTTATTTAGCGCCTTTTGTGATCTCGTTCGGTCCCACACTGCTTTACAGCCAATTAAGTTCTTTTGAAGTGCAGTCACTGTTGTAACACCTTTTGGTCTTGAGGTGATTTAAATTTTGCAGTGCTAGTGTGGGTTATGTCACTTCCTTTTCTGAGGAAAAAGATGCATTAATTTGTGGGGTATTTTGATCTGACAATTTGCACGTAAATTTCTACTTGAAATTTGTTGTTTACTGTTGAGAATTGTCGTTGTCTCAGTGAGGAGCTGCCGACTTTTGCACACAGGAACTCAAGTCTTGTTTAGATGAATCTAATTTCAGATTAATACATCACAGTACTGGTATATCCCTTGTTGTTGAAGTTCAAAGCGACGGAAAGTGAACACCAGGAAATCTCTGACACCCACACAAGCTACGATGAGAAATTATTCGGGGTGTTTACTATGTTGTTCTTGTACTATTGCAGAGATTTGGGGTTTTCACCTTTTTGAACTGAATGAGACATTAACATGCCACTCAAACCCTGCTTAATGTGAGAGCGTTGATGCTTGAAGTAGAATTCATAAATATGCTTCTGCATGGTGCGGATATGTTCAACAACAACAACAACAACTTGTATTTATATCACACCTTTAACATAGTGAAACATGCCAAGGCATTTCACACGAGTATTAAGAGACACAAAAACTGACACTGAGCCACATAAGGAGAAATTAGGGCAGGTGACCAAAAGTTTGGTCAAAGAAGTAGGTTTTAAGAAGCTTCTTGAAGGAGGAAAGAGATATAGAGAGGCGGAGAGGTTTAGGCAGGGAGTTTCAGAGCTTAGGGCCTAGGCAACAGAAGGCACGGCCACCACTGGTTGAGCGATTATAATCAGGGATGCTCAAGAAGGCAGAATTAGAGGAGCAGACATTTCAGGGGATTGTGGGGCTGGAGGAGATTACAGAGATAGGGAGGGGCGAGGCCATAGAGTGATTTGAAAATAAGGATGAGAATTTTGAAATCAAGGGTGAGAATTTTGAAATCGAGGCATTGCTTAATCGGGAGACAATGTAGGTCAGCGAGCACAGGGGTGATGGTTAAGCAGGACTTGGTGCGAGTTAGGACATGGGCAGCTGAATTTTGGATCTCCTCTAGTTTACGTTGGGTGGAATGTGGGAGATCAGCCAGGAGTGCGTTGGAATAGTCAAGTCTGGATGTAATGAAAGCATGGATGGGGCTTCAGCAGCGGATAAGCTGAGGCAAGGGTGGAGACGGTCGATGTTACGGAGGTGGAAATAGGCGGTCTTAGTTATGCTGTGGATATGTGGCCAGAAGCTCATTTCACGGTCAAATATAACACCAAGATTGCAAGCAGTCTGGTTCAGCCTCAGACAGAAGTTGGGGAGAGGGATGGGGAGGTTGGGGAGAGGGATGAAAGCAATGGCTTTGGTCTTCCCTATATTTAATTGGAGAAAAATTATGCTCATTCAGAACTGGATGTCAGACTGTGGAGGGGTTGAGAGAAACATACACACACAAAGATTGTTCTGCTCTAAAATCCTTTTGGAAATTCTCCAGTTGTAGAAGAATACCAACAGAATTTCTCAGTATTCTGCCTCTCAATGAGCAATGAACATCAGAGCTGCTGCTTTGTAAATTCTTGTCTCACATTCCTTCACGCACTGACTCTACCCACTCCCACCCCACCCCATTGGCTCCATGTCAGGTGCACTCCTCATGAAATAATATAACATTGTAAAATAGCAGTGAGTACAAAACTATCATTGTGAAACATACTGAAGAGAGGTTACTTTTCTTATCACTAAATGACTTATCACTAGATTAGAGGTAAAAGGAGAAAAGTTTGCATGATTCAAATCCAGTTATTTGCCTCGTACCTTATTAGCATCCCTCCCCCGCCTCGAGTTGAACCAAACAAGTAAGCAGTAAACAGTTGAATACTTTTACACAACATGCACAATAGACCCTTTATTATTGCCATATATTATCCCCAATTACACTTTTTGAATTCACTTCAAAAAGTACCTCATTGACTGTACAGCACAGCATTTTGGGACATCCGGTGGTCGTGATCGGCACTGAATTGCAAATCTTTCTTTCTTTCTTTATCTATTTATCTATCTATTTATTGTTGGAATATCATACAATGGATGGAAACTTGCCCCTTCCTAATGCAGAATGAAAGCTGTTGAACTATACAGTCCCCCTATGCTTAATCTGATACAGGCTATTTTTTCTTTCTGATTTCGAATCAATGTTCCCAGCATGTGCAAATAAAACCTTTAACTTACCAATACTTAAACGTGAGATGTTTTTAGAAAAGACTGTTGGCAGCCCAACTGCTGTTGGTCTATTGGGTCCATATGTCCTTATTCCCATCTTTTGATTGATTTCATCCTGTGCACCAACCATCCCTTTCCTGCTGCTCCCTCTCCCACACCCCAGCTCCCTCTAACCATTATTATGGAGTGGCAAAAAAAACTTCGCTTCTGGCAAAATTTCCTCTGATTCTTCCCAGGTAATCAGGCAAGTCTCAGGAAGTTATTTTCATGTAGACTGGGAGAAGCAAAACAGCTCAAGTCCCAAATGCAGTGAATTTCTTGAGTGTATTTGAGACAGTTTCCCTGGAACAATAAACCAACAATAGGATAGGCCATATTGGTTTTAGTGATGAGTTACAAGGCAGATGTTGTCAACAATCTAACGATAAGGGAACACACAGTGACCATAACATGACTTTTTTCAATAGTAGGCATGGGAGGGAGAAGGGTGAGTCACGAAGCAAGGTTTTAAATTTAGGTAAGCCTGATAATGACGGGATGAGGCAGAAATTGACCTCGGTAAACTGGACAGAGCTGTTAACGGATAAAATGACAGATGAACAGTGGTACAAAAGCAAAATACTGCGGATGCTGGAATCTGAAATAAAAACAGAAATGCTGGAAATCTCAGCGGATCAGGCAGTATCGGTGGAGAGAGCAACAGAGTTAATGTCTCAGATTAATAGTTTGAAATGTAACAATGTAACAGATTCTTAAGGAAGTGCTGGGGCCCTGAAAAGTGTGTGGGGGGTGGGGGGGGAGGGATAGAAAGAACAAAAGGGAAGATCTGTGATAGGGTGGAAGGCAGAAGATTTGAGGGACAAAAGGGATGATGGGCCAAATTAAGATGGTAATAGCACAAGTTAGGAAACAAAAGATGAGTCTAAATGGGGTGTGAATGGCGAAATAATTACCAGCTGCCATGGGAAACCGAGAGAAATAAAAATAAAAAACGGGGAGGGGGGTCCATGTTGCAGTCAAATGGGGTAGGCAAAGGCAAAGGCACACACAAGACAGTTAGAAGAAAATGCATACGGGTGATGAGTTGATTTCTTGATGTCATATTGGATGGATAGATGTATAAAGTTGGATTGGAAATTTTTCTTTGTGGTGGCTTTTATTTCAGCCTCGTGACCAAGAGGACGTTGTGATGGTCAGTAACAGAGGGAAGGTAAGATGTGGGACTAATGTTGAAAAGGAAGTTGGGATTATGATCACTGTGACCGCAGGTGGAAGATTCCATCCTGGATATCCCAGCCAGAAAGGGTCTGTCTGGGTTGTATCCTCCTTTCCTGTTTCCTACTCTCCTGTTTCCTTCTCTCCTGTTTCCTCCTCTCCGGCTTCTTCCTCTTCTGTTTATTCCTCTTCTGTGTCTTACTCTTCCCTCTGCAAGCGGATGCTGTAAAGCTGAAATGACAACATAAAATGCTGGAAATACTCAGCAGGTCAGGCAACATCTTGACCTGAGATATTAACTCTGTTTCTCACTCCATGGATGTTGCTTGACCTGCTGAGTATTTGCAGCATTTTCTGTCTTCTCAGAGGCCTTCCTTTACCATCCGATGCCCTTGCATGCATCCAGCAGCACTCCCTACACATTTAAAAACTTTTAACATGTATTACAGCAAGCCACTACTTAAATAAAACAAAAATATATCCAGTCTAAAAGCTTAAATGCAAACTTACCTGAAAGATGCATGCATCCCTTTAAGAGATGCTGACAGTGCCTCTATCTATCTGCTGCATGCTAGGTTTACATGGCAAGGTTAGACCCCAGCACTTAACTCAGCACGTAGGTCCAAGTTCGCCGTGGTGATAGTCGGCATGCAACGCCAACTTGACGTCACCCCACCCTCATTTTAATTTGCAGGGTGATGGATCTTACCGGCACAACTGCTGGGCCTGGGGAAAAAAAGAGGACGCTGCGAGACGTGCCATCAGTTGGTGAAAGAGCAGCAGCTGCCCTCTTTTTGCTACTTTTTGCTGGCAATGGGTAGTGTAAAGCCCCTGAATTTTTAGCCCTCGAGTAACTAAGGGCCCCTTCTAGACAGATGCAGGTGATACTGTACTTGAAAATCATAAAAGAAGATAAAGTACCAGAGATATGAGGAAAACAAAAATAAATCAAAGAGAGGAACTTACTAGATTTAATGTAAGTTTAAAAATGGTACTGGAGCAAATAATGAGACTGAAGATACGACAAATCCCCAGGGTATTAAAGGAAGTGGGTGAGGAAATTGTAGATGCTTTAATCATGATCATCCAGATTAAATTGGAAAATTGCCAATGTCACTCAATTATTTAAGATGGGTTGGAGAGATTGTTGGGATAAAAGAAGACTTCTCCACCTCAAGGTGGACGCCCTGATATAAGGAATCGACACCTGCCCGTATTGTATAGCCACCACGGAATCACGCAGACGAAACCTCGGTTAACCAGTTTTATTCGAACATGCTCAGGAAATGTTCCGATGAACACTTCAAAGTACAAGAGTTCTACAAGCACAGTTATACGATTTTTCGATTTGTGCGACCATCCTACAAAACTACCGATTGGCCTGCTGCTCAGACTAGCTCTGACTAGTTCTCCCCCACCTGTCCATCCCCCATCACATGTCACCCTTCTGGAATGTGTTGAACTTTGCCTCAGTTTCTCATGACATGTTGATTGACCTTGCTTTCCAGGGTATGCTATCTTTCTAGGCTGTTGATTCTCCACTGCCCTTGTTATTCAGTACTGAGTGTATGTTTTCATCTTCTATTTTCTGTGCTAAGGGTCAATGCAGTGTTGGCTACTTATGATGGTTCATTAACCATCAGGCATTGCTGCCTCCCTCTTCATAACCCAATGTAAGCGAGTGTATAAGTGTGCTTTACATACATAAGCGACTTTTACATAATCGGTCAATATTACAATCCATACCGTAAGAACTCCCGATTTCTCAGAACCTCCTAATTCCTTTATGCTTCTTACTCGAGTGTACTTTTTACCCCCTTACAAGATTAACCAGGAAATGATAGACCTGTTAGTCTAATGTCTGTTGTAGGGAGGTTATTCGAATCTGTTATTAGGGACAGAGTGACTGAGCACTAGGACAAATATGGGCTGATCAGAGAGAACCAGCATGGATGTGTAAAGGTTAAGTCATGTTGAAGGAACCTAGTTGAATTTTTTGAATAGGTCACTAATATGGTAGATAAGGGAGTGACTATGGATGTTATTTACATGGATTTCCAGAAAGCATTCAATAAGATTCCATACAAGAGATTGTTGAGGGGAAAAAACTTGCATTTGTATAGCACCTTTCACGCCCTCTGGACGTCCCAAAGCGCTTTAACGCCAATGAAGTACTTTTGAAGCGTAGTCACAGTTGTAATGTAGGAAGCACAGCAGCCAATTTATGCACAGCAAGCTCCCACAAACAGCAATGTGATAATGATCAGATAATGTGTTTCTTTTTAGTGATGTTGATTGAGGAATAAATATTAGCTAAGACACCGGGGAGAACTTCCCTGCTCCTCTTCAAAATAGTGTCATGGGATCTTTTACATCTACCTAAGAGAGCAGATGGGACCTTGGTTTATCTTTACATTAAAAAGACGGATATGAAATATGGAAGCACATAGAATTAGAGGCAACCTTTCCACATAGGTAGGGAATTGGTAAGGAGGTTGGAGACAGATAATAAGGATAATGATAATGTACTCCCAATTGGGGGGTTGTGACTAGTGGTGTCCACCAGGGAATCTGTACTTGGGCCTCAGCTTTTCACTATTTGTATAAATGAGTTAGATGAGGGAATAGATAGCCATATATCCAAGTTTGCTGAAGACACTAATTTAGGTGGCATGGTAATTAGTGTAGATGGGAACAGATAGCTGCAAAGGGACATTGATAGATTAAGTAAGTGGGCAAAATTGTGGCAGATGGAGTTGAACATGGGGAAGTGTAAGATCATCCACTTTGAACCTAAAGAAAAAAAAAAGAAAGACTTGCATTTATATAGTGCCTTTCATGACCACCGGACATTTCAATGAGCTTTACAGCCAACAAAGTACTTTTGGAGTATAGTCACTGTTGTAATGTAGGAAACGTGGCAGCCAAGTTGCAAACAACAATGTGATAATGACCAGATAATCTTTTTTTGTTATGTTGACTGAGGGATAAATATTGGCCAGGACACCGGGGATAACTCCCCTGCTCTTCTAAATAGTGCCATGGGATCTTTGACGTCCACTTGAGAGGGCAGACAGGGCCTCATCCAAAAGATGGCACCTCCAACAGTGCAGCACTCCCTCAACACTGGAGTGTCAGCTTAGATTTATGTGCTCAAGTCACTGGAATGGCACTTGAACCCACAACCTTCTGACTCAGAGGTAAGTGTGCTACCCACTGAGCCACAGCTGATATTCAGATAGATAGATCAGAGTATTTTCTAAATGGTGAAAAGCTAGGAATTGTGGAGCAAGCAGAGATATTTAGGGGTCCATGTACAGTAATCACTCAACAAGTGGACAGGTACAACAAATAATATAAAAGGCTAACTGAATGATAGCTTTCATCTCAAATGGGTTAGAATACAAAGGGCTGGAAGTTATTTTACAGTTGTATAAAGCTGTGGCTAGACCACATATGGATTACTGCGTTCAGTTCTGGGCATCGCATCTCAGATCTCAGGAAGGATGTACTGGCCTTGGAGGGGGTGCAGTGCCGATTCACCAGGATGATACCGGGGCTAAAAGGGTTTAATTATGAGACATAGCTATTAAGGGATATGGAACCAATGTGGATAAATGGAATTGAGCTACAGATGTACAGGCTCGAGGGGCCAAATGGCCTACTCATGTTCCTATGTTCTTAAAGAGGAGTAAAACAAGGTAGTTTATAGCCTAATTCTTAGCACTTTCCATAATATATTGCAATACTACAATGAAACAAATTGTTTTTTAAAATTGTTCTACAGGAAAGAATGTCATGAAAGCTGTAATGGCCCTGAGATTGTGCGATATTGGGATAACACCAATCAGAATTGAGATGTCTATAGGTTACAGTTTCACTCCGTACTGAAAAAGTCATTTATCGAGTTTCCATGGTAGATTGTTTTTAGTTCAGGTTTGCAGGCTTACACAGATTTACCACTGGCTCCTTTCTGCATTGTTTCCACCACAAGAACCCCCACATCCTCGCCACCACCTCCGCATGTAGGGTCCTTGTCAGAAAAATCATTTGGAAACATAAAACGTTGTCTTTAATGCCTTTACAGTAGTTCAGGCTGACATGTAAGAATGAAATCGT
The DNA here is from genome assembly GCF_044704955.1 of Pristiophorus japonicus. Lineage (NCBI taxonomy): Eukaryota > Metazoa > Chordata > Chondrichthyes > Pristiophoridae > Pristiophorus > Pristiophorus japonicus. Next base: position 121,024,079 of record NC_091984.1, read on the forward strand.
GGAAAGGAAGGTTTAACAATGTGAATGACACAGTAAGATGATGGGAAATGTTACATTGTTTGGTACTGTCACATTTGTCTCCAGATCCCACCTTGGACTATCGTTATTTTTCTGGCTGCATCTTAATATCCAAATATCCAACACTTTACTGCCTTTCCCATCCTCACTTGAGACCCTCGTCATCTAAAATACACCATAAACGCCTCTCATCCCAAATCTCTGCTTCCTGTCTGCCCTCAGTCTCTCAACCAAGTGACCTCTCAATCTCAACCTGAAATCATTCTCCACCACCCACCCCCCATTCCCTCCCACCCCCACCCTCGCCCTCCTGACTGCCCACAAGCTCACTTTCCACATGGAGTCCACCATCCACACATGACCACATGTAGCTTTAATATCAGATGGCTTTATATTACTGCGGGGGAGGGTGCTCTCCCTTCACTTTCTTATCTGCTTGGTCCATCAGTTACTTCAAACCTCCTCACCATCATCTGACACTTCTCGAAAAATTGTCGCTCTCTCATGCTCCAATCCACCCCCATCCTCTGCCCTGCCAGCCATTGACGCTTCAATCTTCTCCACAGCTGTCTTGCCTCTGCCTTCAGTGTCCTTGTTTCTATTAGAGTTCAAGTGGTCTTCCTTTTAATCTCCCCACCCCGTGTATCCCTAGTACCCTCAAATACAATAAACTGTAACCTTGAATATATTTAAAGTGATTGTCCTGTCTATTATCTCTACTGCCAGATATGGCCTGCCTGTTTATCTTGGGCTTGAACCCAAGTTGAGCTTCTTTTCTCAAATGGGGCCAATATTGCCCTCTGCCCGAAACGGGGCGCACCTACCGTTTTTTAGGTGCTCCGTCTGCCCCGATGCATGGGGCGGACATTCCGTCGATTTTCAGCTCTTTGGTTTATGTTTCCGGTTGGAGCGCTGTTGGTGTGGGGAGAGGTGTGGAAGTGGGGGCGAGTCTGAGCGGCCAACGCTCCAAGTCATCAGCTATCAGTTAAAGGGGAGGGCCGCTGCAAACTCTGCAGCCGCTTTAGTGGCAAACACTGGGCCCCCAGGGAGGGTTTCGGCCGGGCCAGTGGCCTGGCGCGCAAGAGGGGGTGCCAAGCTGCCTGTTTGCGGCTCGGCCGAACCCGGGGGGATAACAACCTGGCAGTCGGCCAACAATAAAAAATAAAATGGAGTCGCCGGAAGCATCACCTCCCCTTTAAGAGTGCCCGTGCCGCCCAGCCACAGAAAGGGTACCGACAGAAAAAGCTGTCGGGGACACCGACCGGTGGTAGTGCCACTCCCACGAGGTGATTCCGCATGGGGCAATTTCCTGCGGGGTAATTTCGGAAAGGGGTAGTTGCCGGTCGGCACGTGCATGACGAGGCGGGAAACTGAGCGGGGCAGTACCCTACACCGCTCCAAAACTAAAGGAGGGCATTATACAAAATGGCGGCCTCTCCACGGCGACTCGGCGGTCAGTCCGCACCGACCTGTTCCCGCCGCTTTTGGGCAGCCAGGGGCCTTATAGAAAGGGGCAATTTTTGGCCCCATAATCTGTTAGCAAGACTTCTTTCATCTCCAAAACACTGCCTGTCATCACCCCGTCTCTTCCCCCATTGCTGCTAAAGACGTAACCTCTGTCTCGATCAGCTCTAGATTTGTCTCCACAAATGCTCTTTCCCACCTCCCCTCCCCACAAATTGCAACTCACCCAGAATGCTGAGGGTCACATCCTCACATCCCCACATAAAGCTCCCCATTCCCATCACTCCCTTCCTTGCCAAGCTCCCAGTGCCCTGATAAATTGACTTGGAAATCCTTCTCTTTGCCTCCCAAATCCCTTTGTAGCCTCACCACACTGTGGCTCAACAATTCCCCACATGCACATCATTCCTCTGACACCACTTTATTCCTCATTCCCGATTCACTCCCATCTACCACTGACAGCTGATCTTTCAGCAACTTTTTCTCTTTAACTCGCTTGCTCAACCCCTCCAAGCTCCCTTGTGCCGAGCATCTATTTTGTCACTCCCCTGTAAAGGACGTCCTTTCTGTACGGGGGTCACTATAGAAATGTAAGTTGTGATGTTCATGTGAAAATGTCGCTGTTTTGTCCTCAAGGTTGCTTCACAACATTGTAAGGCGGTGGTGTCTCATTAATGACAGCAATCCTAATGGCAATTCTGCTCCCTTACGTTGTGGAAGCACTTTCCCCAATAATGCCAACAGCACTTAGCCCTTTAAAGACTCCTTAGATAATGGAGCAGTCCATGCCCACATGCAGCAAGACCTAGCTGACATTCAGACTTGGGCTGATAAGTGGCAAGTAACATTCATGTCACACAAGTGCCAGGCAATGTCTATCTCCAACAAGCGAGAGTCTAACCATCGGCCCTTGACATTCAACGCCGAATCTCCCACCATCAACATCGCAGAGGTCACCATTGACCAGAAACTTTCCTGGACCAGCCATATAAATACGATGGCAACAACAGCGGTTCAGAGGCTGGGTATTCTGCAGCGAGTGTCTCACCTCCTGACTCTCCAAAGCCTTTCCACCATCTACAAGGCACAAGTCAGAGTGTGATGGAATACTCTCCACTTGCCTGGATGAGTGCAGCCCCAACAACACTCAAGAAGCTCGACACCATCCGGGACAAAGCAGCCCACTTGATTGGCACCCCATCCACCACCTTCAACATTCACACCCTCCACCACCGGCTTACTGTGACTGCAGTGTGTACCATCTACAAGACGCCCTGCAGCAACTCACCAAGGCTTCTTCGGCAACACTTCCCAGACCCGCGACCTCTACCACCTAGAAGGACAAGGGCAGCAGGCGCATGGGAACACCATCACCTCCACGTTCCCCTCCAAGTCACACACCATCCTGACTTATATCGCCGTTCCTTCATTGTCGCTGAGTCAAAATCCTGGAACTCCCTCCCTAATAGCTCCGTGGGAGTACCTTCACTACAAGGGCTGCAATGGTTCAAGAAGGCAGCTCGCCATTGTTCTTCTCAATGGCAATTGGGGATGGGCAATAAATGCCAGCCTTGCCAACGATGCCCACATCCCAGGAACTAAAAAAAATACATTTCTTAATTTCTTACAAAATTGTCAGTTTTTGTCTGAAGTGCCTTGAGATGTTTTACTATATTAAAGGCACTACAGAGACGCAAGTTTTATTTTTTTTAAGTCTTTCTTTCAAATGTATGTTCCTTCCTGACTATTTTGACATTGATCGTAATCATCTAAGTAGGGAGTGCTTCTTCTCTGCTGACAAAAAAACAACATCAAAGTTTGAATTGGCTTCAAAAGCATCTATTGATCATGCTTCAATTGCTTGTTGGGGGTTTGGCCCAACGCCTGTTTGACTTGTGTTTTGTTAGCCTTCGGAGCAAGTTGTTGTTCCAGGCTTCTCGGGAGCCGCTGGCAGTATTAGGGTTAAGTATTAAATAAGGCCGTTTGAGCTACATGTTTCATCGGTGCGTCACTGAGCTGGTTTGAATAGTGAACTCTTCTCCTTTTGAGAAAAACATCCTGAAATTTGAATATATTTTTGAATTAGTCACTGGCAGCTGTGCAGAAAATAAAAAGAGCCCCTCTTGCTTCAATTCAATGCAGCAGATCATGAAATGTATCTGAAGATGGCATGTTTATGGCAGTGATGGCAAACCTGATGCGTGGAATTGAAATAGTAGACGCGTCTTTGAGAAGATATTTAGATACCGAATTTAGCTCTGCTGGAGGCAAACCTCTCGACTGTGCTGCTTCAGATAGGACAATGCAATAGTGCATATGTTTTGCCTGCAGCTTGTGGGAAATGGCTCAGATGACCCAGAATCCATTCAGAAAGCTCAAGTTACACTCTTCAGATTGCTCATGGACCAGATGCTATTCAAGGCTGAGCTGGCTTGGATATGATTAACTGCAACATCACATTTTCAGATTTCCCTTCTCCTACAAAATAGGCAACAATGGCGAAAGCTCACAATCCAATGGTATTGTTGGTGGAAGTTTGTGTAAATTCTATCTGGACCTCAGTGTAAGCAGGGCAGGTCCTCGGTCAAGGGACTGCAAAAATGGGATGGAAAGAGGTTGTGCCTGGATTCCATCCTGTTTCTGGTGAGGAAGTGATCCTGGACATGTTGTCATTCATGCCCGTACAATAACTGGCTATAACTTACTGTACCAGAGAATTGGCTCCTGTTACAGCCAAAGATCCCTTGAGAGAGATATTTTCCTTGACCCGGAAAGACCTCTGGGTGACCGAGCAGAGTAGCTGTGTACTGCTCCCTCTCCCTGCCAGTGGATCGGGGTGGGCACTCCTGCAAAATTGCAGCCCATCCGGGTAAGTATGATGTGCGCACAGCCCAGCGAGGCCTCACAAATGCTGGTTATCGGCACGCAATGCGCATGCGCCGAGAAGCGGCTTTTGCGATCCAACGCATCCCTGGGAGAAGGACGTTCGGATGCGGAGATACGGGCTATTTGCCCAACTCCTGCCCAGTGAATGTTCTTCAAACTCTAACGCCTGGTAAAAGCAGGCATATGGCCTACTTTTACCAACATAAGAGTTTTAGAACATAGAAAAATTAAGTTTAGTCACTCATTTTTATATTAAAAGCTATGTCCATTGAGGTAAGTTTATTTTTAACCATATTAAAACATGTTAAAAAAAATTAAAAAAAATTATTGTATTTCTAAAACATTTAATTACATTCAATTTCAATTAATTTTAAGTATATGAGGTGTTTTTTAATTTATTGTATTGTGTTTCTGTATTTTGGGGGGTATTCTCATTGATAGTAATGGGAGCTCGTACAAACGGCACTCACCATTATTATCAATGAGAATACTACATGTTCATTGGTGGTCCAGGCCCACGTGATCCCAGGATACGAATACGTACCTGGAAGACATGTTTCCGTACGCTGGTCTGCAAAATTAGGCCTCCGACCGCAATCCTATGTTCCTCCGGGACCACCAGGTATTTTCGGTAAAAAAAATTCCGGTTGGAGGCATTCGCCTGAAGGCAGCCTCCGACCGCAATTTTCCTCCAATAATGACCCCGTTCCTCTTCCAACAATGGAGCAGAGACCTTAGACCCCAAGGGTTTTTCTCCCCCCCTCGAATCATCAGAGACCATCACCAGCTAAAGGGTGAAAGAAATCTTGCATCCCTTTTGGGAGCACCACTTCTAATTAGGTTTGCTTAAGCCACTGCAGCAAGGGGATGGGAGTGTGATCCAGTTCTTCCCAATGCATTTGGACTATTGCAGTCATTGGCCTCACCATGGCATTCATAAATGACAGGGTAAATTGTGCTTGTGCAAGTTTCCACCCCTGCCACAGCACCAAGATGGTCCGAATCAAAGTGATAAATTACATACTTCGTGACTGACACCATGCTGCATTATTCCACTTCATTCCCCTCAACCCCTCTGCAGCCGTTGACACTGTGCACCACTTCATCCTCCTCCAACATTTCTCTTCCGTTGCCCAGCTCAGTGGGATCGTCCTTGTTTGGTTTCACTCTTCTCTTACCGATCATAACCAGAGCATCTCCAGCAATAGTTCCTCTTCCCACCCTGCCTTATGACAAATAAATATTGACTCCCTCCTCTTACTCATTTACATGCTGCCCCTAATATGTCTCTACTTATCTGTAGAATAATTCCACGAGGCCTAGTGCTGTGCTTGAGCTGCTGTGACCTTAGTCTCTTTATTGTAACTCCAGAATGAGACAGCAATGTGGTGACCATACAGCTCCTGCCTGGGCCTCCCACAGTTGCACCCTCTAGTTGTACCAGCATAGTATCTACAGAGTGTATATATATATATATGACAACATTCCCCCCCAAAGTCTTTGATGCGAGTTCGTTACAGGTTAAGGCGATTTTGAACTCTGCGCTCCCTGGTTGTCACTTCAGGCTTGGTGTAGTTGGTCGGGCCACTGCTGTCTTGCAGCACTGTTGGTCTGACTGGACTTTTGGAGATGGTGGGATCATCCTCGTGGTTGGCAATGAGGTCTGTTGCTGATTGGGTGTGTGTAGGTGGATCGCTGAAGGTAAGTTCCTCTCCCGGTAGTTCCTGGTTACCTGTAAATCACAATTTGGTCTGTTCCAAATGCTTTCTGCACGTTTGTCCGTCAAGCAGTTTGACAACAAACACTCAATTCCCCTCCTTGGCGTAAACAGTGCCAGCAACCCATTTGGGGCTGTGACCGTGATTCAGCACAAACACTGGGTCATTTACAGTGATGTTGCGTGATACAGCCGTGCGATCATGGTACATGTTTTGCCGATAACGCCTGGTTTCCACCTGATCATTGAGGTCAGGGTGGACTAAGGAGAGCCTGGTTTTGAATGCACGTTTCATTAGTAACTCCGCAGGGGGGACCCCGGTATGCGAGTGGGGTCGTGTCCTGTAATTGATCAGCACCCGGGATAGGCAGGTTTGTAAGGAGCCTTCCGTGTCGCGTTTCAAGCTCTGCTTTATGGTTTGGTCATTGAATGTGAGCTTGAACGAGACAGACCTGACATGCTTGATGCCATTGCGGGTCATGAATTCATTGAATTCTGAGCTGGTGAAACACGGACCATTGTCGCTGATCAGAATGTCGGGCAAGCCATGGGTGGCGAACATGGGCCTGAGGCTTTCAATGGTGGCGGTGGACATGCTGGATGCCATTATTACACATTCGATCCACTTAGAGTAGGCGTCCACTACAACGAGAAAAGGGCCCGCATAATCTATGAGGTCCAGGACCACAGTCTAAGTGGAACCTCCCTGGGGGCATTGCTCAATTGTGAACAAGTGTTATACTGGCGCACACACGACTTCAAGTCCGAGTCAATGCTGGGCCACCAGACGTGGGACTTGGCGATAGCCTTCATCATGACTATGCCTGGGTGGGCACTGTGTAGGTCATGTATGAAGGTTTCCCTGCCTTTTTTTGGCAGGACGACGTGGTTGCCCCATAAGAGGCAATCCGATTGGATGGACATTTCCTCTTTACAACGATGAAACAGCTTTATCTTGTCTTGCATTTCTCTTGAGACCGCTGACCAGCCCCCATTGATGGACACAACTTTTTACAAGAGATAACACGGGCTCCTGGTTGGTCCAGGTCCTGATCTGGCAGGCCGTTACGGGTGACCTTTCGCTTTCGAAAATGTCCAAGACCAGGTACAGGTCTGCAGGCTGCGCCATTTCTATCCCGGTGGTGGGCAACGGTAGCCGGCTGAGGGCATCGGCACAGTTCTCAGTGCCTGGTCTGTGGCGGATCGTATAATCGTAGACCGACACGGTTAGTGCCCATCTTTGGATTCGTGACAAAGCATTGGTGTTTATGGCTTTGCTTTCCAAAAACAGTGAGATTAGGGGCTTGTGGTTGGTTTCTAACTCGAACCCGAGTCCGAACAAATACTGGTGCATTTTTTTTACCCCATAGACACAGGCCAAAGCCTCCTTCTCGACCATACTATAGGCTCTTTTGGCCTTGGATAGACTTCTAGACGCATATGCAACCGGTTGGAGTTTGCCAGCTACATTTGCTTGCTGTAAAACACACCCGATACTGTACGACGACGCGTCACAAGCTAAAACTAGATGTTTGCCTGGGTCATACAATACAAGCAACTTGCTCGAACACAGCAAGTTTCTGGCCTTTTTGAAGGTGGCGTCTTGATTTTGACCCCAAACCCAGTTGTCTCCCTTGCTTGGCAACTTGTGCAACGGTTCAAGCAAGGTGCTCAATCCTGGGAGAAAGTTACTGAAATAGTTGAGGAGTCCCAGGAACGAGCGCAGCTCCGTTACATTTCGTGGTCTGGGTGCATTCTTGATGGCCTCTGTCTTCGAGTCGTGGGCCTGATGCCATCTGCCGCAATCTTCCTCCCCAGGAATTCTACCTCTTGCACCAGGAAGACACACTTGGATTGTTTCAGCCAGAATCCAACTCTGTTTAGTCGACGTAAAACCTCTTATAGGTTGTGCAGGTGTTCGGTGGTGTTGCGACCAGTGATTAGGATGTCATCCTGAAATACAACGGTGCGTGGAACCGATTTCAACAGAGTCTCCATGTTCCTTTGGAAGATGGCTGCAGCCGAGCGGATCCCGAACGGGCACCTGTGAAACAAAAACGGTCCCCTGTGTGCATTAATGCACGTTAATTCTTTCGACGACTCAGCCAGCTCCTGGGTCATGTAAGCGAAGGTTAGATCCAGCTTGGTGAACGCCTTTCCCCCAGCTAATGTCGCAAAGAGATCATCGGCTTTGGGTAGCGGGTACTGGTCCTGTAATGAAACTCTGTTGATCGTTGCCTTGCAGTCGCCGCAGATTCGGACTGTGCCATCGCTCTTAAATACCGGAACAATTGGGCTGGCCCACTCGTTGAATTCGACTGGTGATATGATTCCCTCGCGTTGAAGTCTGTCCAATTCGATCTCCACTTTCTCCCTCATCATGTAAGGGACCGCTCGAGCCTTGTGATGAACAGGCCGTGCCTCGGGGACTAAGTGGATCTGCACTTTGGCGCCTGTGAAGTTGCTAATGCCTGGTTCAAATAGGGATGGGAACTTGCTCAGCACTTGAGCACAGGAAGCATTGTCCACTGAAGATAGTGTTTGACATCTTCCCAGTTCCACCGAATCTTCAAGCTTCTGCCAAAGCAGTGTTGGCCCGTCGCCTGGTACAACCCACAGTGGCAATTCGTGTATCTCTCCATCATAGGATACCTTTACGTTCGCACTGCTGATAACTGGGATCTGTTCCTTGGTGTAAGTGCGCAGCTTTGTCTGAATCGGGCTCAGCTTTGTTGCCCCACAAATGCCTTCTGGCTCATAAGTGACTTACTCGCCCCCGTGTCCAACTCCATGGAAACAGGAATGCCATTTATCTTGACTTTCATTATCATGGGGGGACTTTTGGTAGTGAAGATGTGCACCCCATGCACTGTTTCCTCAGGCTCAATCGCCTCTTTAGCTTGTACTTTATGATCCTTGCTGGATTGGAAATCTCCTGACCTCCTGCCAACTCCTCTGCCACGTTTTGAGTTGCAGTTCTTCTGCACATTCGCTGTGGATGGCCCTTTTGACCGCAGCCTTTGCACACACAGTGTCTGATAAATGTGGATAAATGTGAGGTTATCCACTTTGGTGGTAAAAACAGAGAGACAGACTATTATCTGAATGGTGACAGATTAGGAAAAGGGGAGGTGCAAAGAGACCTGGGTGTCATGGTACATCAGTCATTGAAGGTTGGCATGCAGGTGCAGCAGGCGGTTAAGAAAGCAAATGGCATGTTGGCCTTCATAGCAAGGGGATTTGAGTACAGGGGCAGGGAGGTGTTGCTACAGTTGTACAGGGCATTGGTGAGGCCACACCTGGAGTATTGTGTACAGTTTTGGTCTCCTAACCTGAGGAAGGACATTCTTGCTATTGAGGGAGTGCAGCGAAGGTTCACCAGACTGATTCCCGGGATGGCGGGACTGACCTATCAAGAAAGACTGGATCAACTGGGCTTGTATTCACTGGAGTTCAGAAGAATGAGAGGGGACCTCATAGAAACATATAAAATTCTGACGGGGTTAGACAGGTTAGATGCAGGAAGAATGTTCCCAATGTTGGGGAAGTCCAGAACCAGGGGTCACAGTCTAAGGATAAGGGGTAAGCCATTTAGGACCGAGATGCGGAGGAACTTCTTCACCCAGAGAGTGGTGAACCTGTGGAATTCTCTACCACAGAAAGTTGTTGAGGCCAATTCACTAAATATATTCAAAAAGGAGTTAGATGAGGTCCTTACTGCTAGGGGGATCAAGGGGTATGGCGAGAAAGCAGGAATGGGGTACTGAAGTTGAATGTTCAGCCATGAACTCATTGAATGGCGGTGCAGGCTAGAAGGGCCGAATGGCCTACTCCTGCACCTATTTTCTATGTTTCTATGTTTCTATGAATCGACTCAGGTGGGCCCGATGGTTACCCCCGCAACGCCAGCATTGATACATACGCTTATCACTGTAATAAATCACACATGGCCCATTGCTGAAGCTGATCACCTTGTGACCTTTAGGTTTAATGTAAAGTCCAAAAGTGAAACCTGCAGGAGGAGCCTGCTTTATATAGGGAGGCAGCACGAGGTGCAGTAATGTGTGCCTCCCGGGCTTTCCCCATCTGTTGGCTGTTACATGTAATTACATGGTACAATGCATGGTACAGAGCATGGCTGCAAATACATCACAACACTTCCCCCGCTCCCCCCTCCCAAGTCGTAGATGCGGTTTACAGGTCGAGCCTGACGGAGGGGTCTGCGCTCTCTGGTTGAGGGTCTGAGTTGGATGCTGGGTGTGGGCGGCCTGACCGGAGTGTCGCTACCTTGTGGTGCTGCGGCTCTGGTCGGACTGTCCGGTGCAACGGGTTCTGTCTCTTGGTGAACCACTGTTCTGTTGCTTGTGTTTGGAAGCCGCTGTCACTGTAGTCATCCAGCGGTTCTGGATCATTGGTGAACCTCAATTTGGTTTGATCAATGTGCTTCCTGCAGATTTGGCCATTAGTGAGTCTTACCATGAATTCTCTACTCCCCTCTTTAGCTACGACAGTGCCTGTGAGCCACTTGGGGCCTGTACCAAAGTTCAGCACGAAAACAGGGTCATCTGTAAAGTCCTTATACAATACCACAAATCCACACGAGGCACATTCTATGGACAAGGTCACTCTATGACCTGAACCTTTACTCCCAGGATCAAGAAGTTATGACCCTGCGTGGGACCTCCCTTTATATATCTGGGTGACCAGGTGAGAAGTGTCTCCCACAAGTTCGCCTCCTGTGGTCAAGGTGTGCATTTCTTACGTATATACAATATTGCAGTGTTGTTACATAAAGGTTACATACATGACATAACCTCCCCCTCAACATCTTATTGGGGTCATAGGTTAAGTCTCTCGGGTGGTCTGCGCTCTCTCGTTGAGCACCGCAGTTGGGCTCTGGTTGTTGAGCCTTGGTATGCGTGTCTGTCACCTGTGGTGATTTCGGCCTGTCCGGGCTGACCGCAGGGACTGTGCATGCTGCTGAATGTTCTTGTTGCTCGTTCACTGGCGGTGGTGTGAATACCATCTCATGATCTTCCTCGGGTTCCTCCGTGTCCATGCTGAACCTTTCTTTTACTTGGTCCAGATGCTTGCGGCATATCTGCCCATTGTTAAGTTTAACCAATATGACCCTATTCCCCTCTTTGTCTATTACAGTACCCTCAAGCCATTTGGGCCCCAAAGCGTGATTGAGAACAAATATGGGGTCATCAATTTCTATACATCTCCCCCTTGAATTTCGGTCATGGTACTCGTTTTGGGACTGGCGCTTGCCCTCAACAATGTCGGACAGGACTGGATGAATCAGGGACAGCTGAGTTTTGAGTGTTCATTTCATGAGTAGCTCCGCGGGCGGGACCCCCGTGAGCGAGTGCAGTCGGGACCTATAGGCCAGCAGGAGGCGCGATAGGCGGTATTGAAGGGAGGGTCCTTGAATCCGGAGCATGCCTTGCTTTATGATTTGGACTGCACGTTCCGCCTGGCCATTGGAGGCCGGATTGAACGGTGCTGTCCTGACATGGTTAATGCCATTACCCGACATGAACTCCCGGAATTCGTAGCTTGTGAAGCATGGGCCATTATCGCTAACAAGGATGTCCGGCAAGCCGTGGGTCGCAAAGACCGCGTGCAGTCTCTCCACGGTGGTGGATGTCGTGCACAAATTCAAAATGATGTACTCGATCCATTTCGAGTACGCATCAACCACAATGAGAAACATTTTTCCCATGAACGGGCCCGCGTAGTGTACGTGAATACGTGACCATGGCCTGGTGGGTCAGGGCCACGGCTGAGCGGGGCCTCCCTCGGGGCATTACCTAGCTTGGCACACGTCGTGCATCTGCGAACAGTGTTCCAGGTTTGAATCAATTCCCGTGACTGGGCAATGGCCTTCATCAGCATGACTACCCAGTTGCCCCATAGTAGGTAGTTGGCTTGGATGGGGAGCTCATCCATCTGTCTATGAAACGGTCTGACCTCCTCAGGGCATGCTCCATGTGCAGGCGCCCAATCCCCAGTCAGGACACATTTCTTAATCAGGGATAGGAGGGGATCTCTCTTGGTCCAGATTTTGATCTGGCGGGCTGTGATGGGGGAGCCTGCGCTGTCAAAGGCATCGACAGACATTACCATCTCAGCGCTTTGCTCCGCTGCCCCCTCGGTGGTGGCCAGTGGAAGCCTGCTGAGCGCGTCAGCACAATTTTCGGTGCCGGGCCAGTGCCGGATGGTGCAGTCATACGCAGCGAGCGTGAGAGCCCATCGCTGTATGCGAGCTGACGCATTGGCATTGACGGTCTTGCTGTCTGACAGCAGGGATGTTAACGGCTTGTGGTCCATTTCTAATTCGAACCTCCTGCCAAAAAGGTACTGATGCATCTTTTTCACCCCATAGATACATCCGAGTGCTTCCTTCTCAACCATCCCATAACCCCGTTCAGCTTGAGAGAGTGACCTGGAGGCATAAGCCACAGGTGTAGTTGCCCCTCAGCATTACCCTGCCGCAACACGCACTCAACCCCCTAGGACGATGCATCACATGTCAGAACCAATGTCTTACGGGGGTCGTACAGGGTCAACAACTTATTTGAACAAAGTAGGTTCCGCGCCCGATTGAAAGCCCGTTCCTGACAGTTCACCCAAAACCAATCACAACCCTTACGCAGGAGCACGTGTAGCAGCTCCAACAATGTGCTTAAGTTTGGCAGAAAGTTCCCGAAATAGTTCAGGAATCCCAGAAATGAACGCAACTCCGATGTGTTGCAGGGGCTGGGCGTTTGTCGAATCGCCTCCGTTTTGGATTCGGTAGGCCGAATCCCGTCTGCAGCAACCCTCCTGCCCAGAAACTCGAACTCGGGAGCCAAAAACACACACTTAGACTTCTTGAGTCGCAGGCCTACCCGGTCCAGTCGGCGTAGCACCTTCTCCAGATTGTGGAGGTGTTCCTCGGTGTCACGACCGGTGATGAGGATGTCGTCCTGAAATACGATTGTTCCAGGAATGGATTTGAGCAGGCTTTCCATGTTTCTTTGAAAAATCATGGCCAATGATCGAATGCCAAATGGACACCTGTTGTAAACAAACAGTCCCTTGTGCGTGGTGAGGGAGGTCCAAGGGCCTCCTCGTAGAACTGCTCCTGGGCACGGCCAAGGATGCCATCAGCCGGTCCAGGCAGCGGGCGGTCGAGGGGGTCGTTCAGCCCGACTGCCTGCCTCTCTTCCATGCCTACATCCGGGCCAGGATGTCCTTAGAGATGGAGCACGCGGTGTCCACCGGTACGCTCGCGGCCTTCCGCGAGAGGTGGGCGCCGGAGGGACTGGAGTGCATCGTCACCCCTGGCAACCAAATTTAAATTTGATTTTATATGTTTTAAAGTTTAATTTGTTTTAATTGCTGGGTTCTTAGTGTCCCCCTCCCCTTTTATAGGGGCATTTGTAAAATATATGGTTTTAATGCCAAAAAAAAATCACAAAAAAAAAACATTTATTAGAAAAAGGGGCAGTTAAGATCGGGGGGCACTTGAGCTAATGTTTATTTTATTTCCCCCCCCCCCCCCCCAAAAGAGGTGGTCAGTAGTTTAGATTTGTCGGCCAGTTCTTGGGTCATGTAGGCTGAAGTGAGGTCAGACTTGGTGAACAGCTTGCCGCCTGCCAGCGTGGCAAAAAGGTCCTCCACTCTCGGGAGTGAGTATTGGTCTTGTAGCGACACCCGGTTGATGGTGGCCTTGTAGTCGTCACAGATCCTGACCGAGCCATTCGCTTTTAGGACAGGAACGATGGATCTCGCCTAGTCGCTGAATTCAACGGGCGAGATGATGCCCCCCCCCTCAGCAACCGGTCCAACTCGCTCTCAATTTTCTCCCGCATCACATATGGCACAGCTCTGGCTTTGTGGTGCACTGGTCTGGCGTCCGGGGTGATGCTTATCACTACTTTGGTACCTTTGAATGACCCAACGCCAGGTTGAAATAGTGACTCAAATTGCTGTAGGACCTGTGAGCATGAACTTCGCTCCACAGATGACATGGCGTGCACATCCCCCCATTTCCAGTTCATCTCAGCTAACCAGCTCCTCCCCAACAGTGCGGGACCATTGTCCGGGACAATCCAGAGCGGCAGCCGGTTCACTGATCCATTGTGTGTGACGGCCAACATTGCACTGCCTAGCACTGGAATGATTTCTTTGGTGTACGTCCGTAATTGCGTCTCAATGCGTTCTAGTTTGGGTCTGCTGGCTTTGAGTGGCCACAGCTTTTCGAATTGTTGAACACTCATGAGTGACTGGCTGGCCCCCGTGTCCAGCTCCATGCATACAGGGATGCTGTTTAATAGGACTTTCATCATCCTAGGTGGCGTTTTGGTATATGAGCTGTGAATGTTTGCCACATGAATCCACTGAACTCAGCGTCCATTAATTTGCCCCAAGCGTCACCCTGCCTCGCAGACCCTTCATCTGATTCATCTGCCTCGTATATTAGCCTGGTTACAGGCTTTCTGCACATTCTGGCTAAATGGCCACTGAGGTTACAATTTCTGCAGACGAACTGTTGAAACCTGCAAGTCCTGGCAACATGTCTGTCCCCACACCTCCAGCATGAACTGAGATTCCCATTGTTGTGAACAAAAGAGCTGTTACAAGGCATTCCTCGCTGATTGTCCCTTTGACTGCTCTTGAGCACCCTGTTAGTGGGTGTCAATGGCCTCATCCCGGGGCGCATTATCCACTGGGGGGGTGTAAATGTCCGTTCAGCCTGCCGTTGTCTCTGTTGGAGACTTACTCTTGGGTCTATTGCTGCCTGGGGTGTGTCGAACTGCCCTTGCTTGCCTGCGGGCCTCTGTATCGCGTTTATGATATTGACTCCCTGATTCATCGCCACGTTGGAGGCAGAATTGCGTGCGTATATTATCTTGGTTTCCTCCTCCCCCGCCTTAAAAGTCTGAGCCATCAACGCCGCCACTTCCAAGGTCAAGTCCTTGATCTCAATTAGCTTTCTGAAAATCCAGGCATGACCGATACCCTCAATAAAGAAATCCCTTAGCATCTCCCCCCTACAGGTGTCTGTGAACTTACAGAGGCTGGTCAAGCGCCGGAGGTCCGCAACGAAATCCGGCATGCTCTGTCCTTCCCGACGTCGGTGGGTATAGAATCTGTGTCGGGCCGTGTGTATGCTGCTCGCCGGTTTGAGGTGCTCACCGATTAGTTTGCTGAGCTCTTCGAAGGTTTTGTCCGCCGGCTTCTTGGGTGCTAGCAGGTCCTTCATGAGCGCGTAAGTCTATAATTCCCTGTTTTCTCCCTCCCTCCTTTTTTAAAAAGTGGGGTTACATTGGCTACCTTCCACTCGATAGGAACTGATCCAGAGTCAATGGAATGTTGGAAAATTACTGTCAATGCATCTGCTATTTCCAAGGCCACCTCCTTAAGTACTCTGGGATGCAGTCCATCAGGCCCTGGGGATTTATCGGCCTTCAATTCCATCAATTTCCCCAACACAATTTCCCGACTAATAAGGATTTCCCTCAGTCCCTCCTCCTTACTAGACCCTCTGACCCCTTTTATATCCGGAAGGTTGTTTGTGTCCTCCTTAGTGAATACCGAACCAAAGTACTTGTTCAATTGGTCTGCCATTTCTTGTTCCCCGTTATGACTTCCCCTGATTCTGACTGCAGGGGACCTACGTTTGTCTTTACTAACCTTTTTCTCTTTACATATCTATAGAAACTTTTGCAATCCGTCTTAATGTTCCCTGCAAGCTTCTTCTCGTACTCCATTTTCCCTGCCCTAATCAAACCCTTTGTCCTCCTCTGCTGAATTCTAAATTTCTCCCAGTCCCCGGGTTCGCTGCTATTTCTGGCCAATTTGTATGCCACTTCCTTGGCTTTAATACTATCCCTGATTTCCCTTGATAGCCACGGTTGAGCCACCTTCCCTTTTTTATTTTTACGACAGACAGGAATGTACAATTGTTGTAGTTCATCCATGCGGTCTCTAAATATCTGCCATTGCCCATCCACAGTCAACCCCTTAAGTATCATTCACCAATCTATCCTAGCCAATTCACACCTCATACCTTCAAAGTTGCCCTTCTTTAAGTTCTAGACCATGGTCTCTGAATTAATTGTTTCATTCTCCATCCTAATGCAGAATTCCACCATATTATGGTCACTCTTCCCCAAGGGGCCTCGCACAACGAGATTGCTAATTAATCCTCTCATTACACAACACCCAGTCTAAGATGGCCTCCCCACTAGTTGGTTCCTTGACATAATGGTGTAGAAAACCATCCCTTATGCACTCCAGGAAATCCTCCTCCACCGTATTGCTTCCAGTTTGGTTAGCCCAATCTATGTGCATATTAAAGTCACCCATTATAACTGCTGCACCTTTATTGCATGCACCCCTAATTTCCTGTTTGATGCCCTCCCCAACATCACTACTACTGTTTGGAAGTCTGTACACAACTCCCACTAACGTTTTTTGCCCTTTGGTGTTCTGCAGCTCTACCCATATAGATTCCACATCATCCAAGCTAATGTCCTTCCTAACTATTGCATTAATCTCCTCTTTAACCATCAATGCTACCCCACCTCCTTTTCCTTTTATTCTATCCTTCCTGAATGTTGAATAACCTTGGATGTTGACTTCCCAGCCCTGCTCATCCTGGAGCCACGTCTCCGTAATCCCAATCACATCATATTTGTTAACATCTATTTGCACAGTTAATTCATCCACCTTATTAAGGATACTCCTTGCATTAAGACACAAAGCCTTCAGGCTTGTTTTTTTAACACCCTTTGTCCTTTTAGAATTTTTCTGTACAGTGGCCCTTTTTGTTCTTTGCCTTGTGTTTCTCTGCCCTCCACTTTTCCTCATCTCCTTTCTGTCTTTTGCTTTTGTCTCCTTTTTGTTTCCCTCTGACTCCCTGCATTGGTTCCCATCCCCCTGCCATATTAGTTTAACTCCTCCCCAACAGCACTAGCAAACACTCCCCCTAGGACATTGGTTCTGGGCCTGCACAGGTGCAGACCGTCCGGTTTGTACTGGTCCCACCTCCCCCAGAACCGGTTCCAATGTCCCAGGAATTTGAATCCCTCCCTGCTGCACCACTGCTCAAGCCACGTATTCATCTGCGCTATCCTGCGATTCCTACTCTGACTATCACGTGGCACTGGTAGCAATCCCGAGATTACTACTTTTGAGGTCCTACTTTTTAATTTAGCTCCTAGCTCCTTAAATTCGTTTCGTAGGACCTCATCCCTTTTTTTTTACCTATGTCGTTGGTACCAATGTGCACCACGACAACTGGCTGTTCTCCCTCCCTTTTTAGAATGTCCTGCACCCGCTCCGAGACATCCTTGACCCTTGCACCAGGGAGGCAACATACCATCCTGGAGTCTCGGTTGCAGCCGCAGAAATGCCTATCTATTCCCCTCACAATTGAA
Organism: Pristiophorus japonicus; assembly: GCF_044704955.1. NCBI lineage: Eukaryota > Metazoa > Chordata > Chondrichthyes > Pristiophoridae > Pristiophorus > Pristiophorus japonicus. The sequence goes on from NC_091984.1 coordinate 121,041,599, forward strand.
ACCCCTATCACTATCGCTCTCCCACTCTTTTTCCTGCCCTCCTGTGCAACAGAGCCAGCCACGGTGCCATGAACTTGGCTGCTGCTGCCCTCCCCTGATGAGTCATCCCCCTCAACAGTACTCAAAGCAGTGTATCTGTTTTGCAGGGGGATGACCACAGGGGACCCCTGCATTACCTTCCTTGCACTACTCTTTCTGCTGGTCTTCCATTCCCTAGCTGGCTGCGTACCCTTCTCCTGCAGTAAGACCAACTCGCTACACGTGCTACTCGCGTCATTCTCAGCATCGTGGATGCTCCAGAGTGAATCCACCCTCAGCTCCAATTCGGCAACGCGGTCCGTCAGGAGCTGGAGGCGGATACACTTCCCGCAGATGTAGTCGTCAGGGACACCGGAAGTGTCCCTGAGTTCCCACATGGTACAGGAGGAGCATATCACGTGACCGAGCTCTCCTGTCATGACTTAACCCTTAGATACACTTAAATTAGTGACAACACTGTTAACAGGTTACTTACCGATATAAAAAAGAAAAAGAAAAACTACTTACCAATCACCAGCCAATCACTTACCCCTTTGGCTGTGATGTCACCTTTTGATTCCTTTCTACTTCTTTTCTGCTTTTTCTCCCGGCTGGAGTTGTACAAGCTGGGCCTTTATAGGCCTCACCACGCTGCTCCCGCCTGTCACCGACTGCCGCTGCCTGTGGAACACCCGCTGGGCCTTTATAGGCCTCACCACGCTGCTCCCGCCTGTCACCGACTGCCGCTGCCTGTGGAACACCCGCTGGGCCTTTATAGGCCTCACCACGCTGCTCCCGCCTCTCGCCGACTGCCGCTGCCTGTGGAACACCCGCTGGGCCTTTGTAGGCCTCACTCACGCTGTTCCCGCCTCTCGCCGACTGCCGCTGCCTGTGGAACACCCGCTGGGCCTTTATAGGCCTCACTCACGCTGCTCCCGCCTCTCGCCGACTGCCGCTGCCTGTGGAACACCCGCTGGGCCTTTATAGGCCTCACTACGCTGCTCCTTCCTCTCGCCGACTGCCGCTGCCTGTGGAACACACGCTGGGCCTTTATAGGCCTCACCACGCTGCTCCCGCCTCTCGCCGACTGCCGCTGCCTGTGGAACACCCGCTGGGCCTTTTATAGGCCTCACCACGCTGCTCCCGCCTCTCGCCGACTGCCGACAACCAGGAACATTTTTCCTGGAAAGGGACCCGTGTAATCTACGTGGATGCGGGACCAGGGTTTGGAGGGCCAGGACCACAGTCTCAGGGGAGCTTCCCTGGATGCGTTGCTGAGTTGTGCGCACGTGTTGCACCGGCGTACGTATGACTCTAATTCTGTGTCGATGCTGGGCCACCACACGTGCGATCTTGCAATGGCTTTCATCATTACGATTCCGGGGTGTGTGCAATGGAGATCCTTGACAAATAAATCTCTGCCCTTCTTGGGCAGGACTACGCGATTTCCTCACAAAATGCAGTCGGCCTGGACGGATAACTCGTCCTTGTGCCGGTGAAACGGCTTAAAATCGCCATGCATCTCTCCATATGTGGTTGCCCAGTTTCCACTTTATATACAGTTTTTCACCTGGGACAGCAGTGGGTCTTGGCTGGTCCAGATTCTTATCTGGCGCGCCGTGACGGGTGTCCCCTCGCCCTCAAACGCTTCCAATTCCACGGGCTGCTCCACTTCACCCTCAGTGGTGGCGAGCGGGAGCCGGCTGAGCGCATCTGCGCAGTTATCGGTGCCTGGTCTGTGGCGGATCGTGTAGTCGTAAGCGGACAGCGTTAATGCCCACCTCGGAATGCGAGCTGAGACGTTGGTATTAAAGCCTTTACTCTCAGAGAATAATGACGTGAGCGGCTTGTGGTCGGTTTCTAGTTCGAACCGCCGGCCAAATAGGTACTGGTGCATCTTTTTTACCACGTACACACAAGTTGGGGCCTCCTTTTCGACCATCTTTCAGCCTTGGAAAGGCTGCGGGACGCATACGCTACAGGTTGGAGCTTACCCGACACATTCGCTTGCTGAAGCACACACCCGATCCCGTAGGATGACGCATCGCACGCTAAAACAAGATGCCTACAGGGATCATACAATTTGTTTGTTTGAACACAATAACTTTCTGGCCTTCTCGAAGGCAGTTTCTTGATTTTTACCCCAGACCCAGTCATCACCCTTTCGGAGCAGTACATGTAATGGTTCAAGCAAAGTGCTCAGCCCAGGCAGAAAGTTACTAAAATAGTTTAGTAGTCCTAGGAACGAGCGCAGCTCCGTCGTGTTGCATGGTCTCCGGGCCTTCTGGATCGCCTCCGTCTTGGAGTCTGAGGATCAGCTGCTGAGATTCTCCTTCCCAGGAATTCCACCTCTGGTGCCAAGAAGACGCATTTGGTTCATTTCAATCTTAGACCTACTCGATTTAGTCGGCTTAGCACCTCTTCCAGGTTATGGAGGTGTTCATCGATGTCGTGTCTGGTGACCAAGATGTCGTCTTGGAAGACGACCGTTCCTGGGACAGATTTCAGCAGGCTCTCCATGTTTCGTTGGAAGATCGCAGCCACTGAACGGATCCCGAAGGTGCACCGGTTGTATACGAACAGCCCCTTGTGTGTGTTTATGCACGTCAGCTTCTTGGACGATTCCGCCAGCTCCTGGGTCATGTACGCTGAGGTGAGGTCCAATTTCGAAAACAGCTTTCCGCCCGACAGGGTCGCGAACAAATCCTCCGCCTTGGGTACCGGGTACTGGTCCTGTAACGATATTCGGTTTATGGTTACTTTATAATCCCCACAGATTCTAATTGTCCCATCACTTTTAAGAACAGGGACAATGGGACTAGCCCAGTCATTAAATTCCACTGGTGATATAATGCCTTCACGCTGAAGCCGATCTAGCTCGACTTCTACTTTCTCCCGCATCATGTAAGGGACCGCTCTGGCCTTGTGGTGAATGGGTCTCGCGTCTGGGCTGAGGTGAATTGTCACCTTGGCCCCTGTGAAGCTGCCGATGCCAGGCTGGAACAGTGACGGAAACTTGTCTAAGACCTGCACACACGTGGCTTTCTCCACCGACGATAATGCTTTTACATCGTCCCATTTCCAGTTAAAATTCCATAGCCAGCTTCTGCCAAGCAGCATGGGCCCATTACTGGGAACAATCCATAGTGGCAATTTATGCACAGAACCATCATACAGCACCTGAACCATTGCACTTCCGAGGACCGGGATAATCTCTTTGGTGTAGGTGTGCAGCTTCACGTCGATCAGGCTCAGCTTGGGCCTGTGTGTCTTGTTTGCCCATAACTTCTCGAAGGCCTTCTAGCTCATGATCGATTGGCTCGCACCCGTGTCCAGTTCCATCGGTACCGGTATGCCGTTCAATTTAACGATCATCATAATCCGGGTACTCTTGTTGGTAAAGGTGTACACTTCATGCATGTACCTATTCCTCCTCGGTCATCTCTGCGTGATCCTCAGGATCTACGCTTGACCTCCCATTCTCCACTACGTATCGAGTTGTAGCACGTTTACACATTCGTTGGAAGTGCCCCATCATTGAGCAACTCTTGCAGACATATTGTTTGAACCTGCACTGGTTTGTGCGATGGGCCCCTCCACAGCGCCAACAGCTTGCTGATGGACTTGCATTCACAGGTACTGATCTCTTCGCATTAGTCCATTGTTGTGGTGAGTGACTCATCTCAGGTCAAGCAGAGGTCGTATTAGCCCAGCTGGGGGCACTTCTCCTGTCTGCCGACGAATTTAGATTATTTACGGTGTTTGGCCCCGGGTGATTCCGAAGTTGTGAGTAGAGTAGCTTTGTTTCTTCCTCTCTGGCCATGTATGCCTGAGCAATCAGGGTGGTTTTGGCTAAGTCCAAGTCTTCCTCTGCTAGCAATTTGCGGAAAATCCCTTCGTGCCCAATTCCCAAAACAAAGAAGTCCCTTAACATTTCGTTGAGAACTGTCCTGAATTTGCTTGGCCCAGTAAGATGCCTTAGCTCAGTGATGAACGCTGCCACGTCTTGGCCTATCCCACACTGGTGGGTGTAGAAACGGTACCTCGCCCACGAGAGCACTGCGTTTCGGCTTTAGGTGATTTCGAACTGGCTCGCACAGTTCTTCGTAACTTTTCTCAGTGGGTTTCGTTGGGGCCGGTAGATCATTGATCAGTGCGTATTTCCGTGATCCGCAGACCGTGAGGAGGACGGCCCTGTGTTTGCTGGCATTCGCGTCTCCCTCTAAGTCTTTCGCGGCAAAGCATTGATCCAGCCGGTCAATGAAGTCATCCCAGTCTTCCCCGACGCAATATCGCTCGACGTAGTCAACGGTGGCCATAGCTGCGTGTTAGTATCCCATTCTCGTCGCCAGTTGATACATATGCTTATCACTATAATAAATCACATGTGGCCCATTGCTGGAGCTGATCACCTTGTGATTTTTAGGTTTAATGTAAACTCCAAAAGTGAAACCTGCAGGAGGAGCCTGCTTTATATCGGGAGGCAGCACGAGGTGCAGTAATGTGTGCCTCCCGGGCTTTCCCCATCTGTTGGCTGTTACATGTAATTACATGGTACAATGCATGGTACAGAGCATGGCTGCAAATACATTACAAGCATGTTAAACGATTCACAGTTACACTCCTTGGCAGACTCTGAGCCGGACTAATTCTTTGATCAACAGTTATTTTCTGCACAGTACTTGCCAGTGAGTTTTGATTCTGGGACAATCTCAACGTTGAGGTCGTGAACGTCTGGCTTAAGGTGATGGTCTGCTTCATGTCCCGTCCTGTCGCGAAAACATCCCGCAACACGTTGTTGAGGAGTTCACCAAATTCGCACAGTTCTGCGAGCCTTCGTAGGTCTGCGACATAGTCCACTAAATCCTGGCCCTCGGTGCGGCGGTGTGTGTAGAAGCGATACCTGGCCAACGAAACCCGAGTAAAGGCTTCATCCTCTGTGAACTTTTCTAAACTAGCAACGGCAGCCATCTCTGCGTGTAAGTCCGTGATCTGCTCTCGTCGCCAGTTAATATATCTCTACTTATCTGTAGAATAACTCCATGAGGCCTAGTGCTGTGCTTGAACTGCTGTGACCTTAGTCTCTTTATTGTAACTCCAGAGTGAGGCAGCAACGTGGTGACCAGCTTTTTATACAGCTCCTGCCTGGGCCTCCCACAGTTGCACCCTCTAGTGGTACCAGCATAGTATATACAGAATGTACATATATGACAGCCCCTTTGTGACATCATCCACAGATGAGCTTTCACATATGCAGTGACAATCTCTCCATCACTTCTCTCAACCCCTCCAGTGCCTCTATGCTATTGGGTTGCTTGTCCATAATCCAGTCTCAGATAAACTTAAATTTCATCCAGCTAAATATTGGGAAGACCGAAAACATGGTCTTCGAATCCCCCCTCCCCCCATCCACCATAAACTCTGCATATTTGCAACAGATTCCATTGCCCACCTGTCTGAACCACACTGTTTGCAACCTCAGCATCCTATTGCATCCTGAATTGAATTTCTCATCCCATGTTTTCTCCATCACAAAGACCGCCTACTTTCACCTTTGCAACAACACCTGTTTCTGCCCTTTGTAATGTATGTACCTGTGAGTATGCTCACTGGCTGTTAAGTTGTGAGTGGCTTAGCCAGCCATTTGATGTTCACAAGACTCAATAAAACCCCAGCCAGTTGGGTTCAGGGGATCCACAGTGAGGCATGTGGTTGTGAGCCTGGTAGATGAACTGGTAATGTGTAGTGTGATTGTTAAACCTTTACTAATAAACCAACTATTTCTTAATAACAATGTGGTGTTATGAATTCTTCAGCAAAGAACCCATGAAGCAAATACATTACACCCATAACCTCAGCCTATCTACTACTGAAACCCTGATCCATGTCTCTGTTATCTCCGGACTCGACTATTCCAATACTCTCTATTCAGACACTACTCTTCCACCCTCCGTAAACTTCATCTCATTCAAAGCTCTGCTGTTTTGCGGAGTTATCCTATCCCATACCAATTTCTGCTTATGCATCATCCCTGTCCTCACGGTTCCCCAACAACTCAAATTTAATATTCTCATTCTCGTATTTAAATCCATCCATGGCCTCGACCCTTCCTATTTCTGTAACCTCCACAACCCCCACCCCCGAACTCTGGCCTCTTGTGCAATCCCTCCTCCTTTTGCTCCACCATTGGTGGTCGTACTTTCAGTCTGCTAAGCCCCATGATCTGTAATTCCCTGCCTAAAACCCTCTGGAGGAGAAATTCAGGAGGGTCCCGTTTGAGTGAAGGAAATAAACGATCCAACGGAAAGCAATTGTTAGAGACCACCTCACGTTGCATTCGGCTGGAAGTGGGACCCCCTCACTTTCTTTTTCTAAGTTGGGAAACCATTTGTGGTCTCTGATGATTCCAGAAAGAAAGTGGAGGGATGGGGTGGTGGAAATGAGGGCAGAGGGAAGAGCCAAATGCAGTGAAATTTGCCTATTACACATCTGTGCTAACTCTTTTAAATGCAGTTGCCAATTAAAAGTCAAGCCGTGCCATTTTTAAAGGGGCACAACTTTTAAAACCTGTAAATTAACGACAAAATTTAAAGGAATCGTAACAAACTGAATAAAAATTTTGATGCCAGTGGTGATGATGCACTTCAGTCCCTCCGGTGCCCACCGGTCGCGGAAGGCCGTGAGCGTACCGGTGGACACTGGTTGCTCCATCTCCAGGGACACCTGGGTGCGAACGTAGCCGTGGAAGAGAGGCAGGCAGTCGGGTTGAACAACCCCTCGACCGCCCATGGCCTGGACCTATTAATGGCCACTCTGGCCAGACCCAGGAGCAGTCCCACGAGGAGGTCCTCTGATCTGTCCACTCCCCACCACACACACCGAGACACATTTGTGGTAATTGAGGTCTACTTCAACGTTAATGGATGACATCAGAAGATTCTGTTTTGTTCAATTTGCAGACAACTCTGTTGTATTGCTGAACGCAGCTGGAGCTGAGAGCCGCCTGGTTCTGCTTAAGGTAGCTGAAGTCTCGCTGACCACAACTTAGAAACAGTTAGAGAGATTCGAAATTTTAAACGGCACTGCTAACTGTTCTCGGAGTGTGGGTGGGTGCGTGTGAACCCAGCACTATTCAGCCCGTGAAACGAGGAGCACCACAGAAGGACCGTGGGTGGTGAGACTACTGGGAAAAGCAGTTTCGGTTTATGGTAATACGGTCCTGACGTAACATCGCGACCACCAGACAGGTTTGGTGTTTGATTTATCATACTGATCAGACTTGGGGCGTGGTCCACAGAGGTACTTATTTTCTACTGCCGCATCTTAAAATTATTAAATGCTGCACGTTTTAAAGCAGATGTTTTTTTGCATTGCAAAAGGTATTTCAAAAGGGCAATCCTTTAAAAAGAAATTAGCAGGACCCGTGTGGGGATATGACTCGAGTAGGACATCTTAACCCGACCTTAAACACTGCTCCCAATGTACATATAGCCCTGACAGGAAATCCAAGGCTTCAGAGTACCATGCAAACTATCTGATAATCTCACAAAATATGTCTACGTATAATGGCTCTTGATGGATATAAATGTAATATTTGGAGTTTTTTTAAAGTTTATGTAAATTATCATACAATAGATTTTGATATTTTTGATTGTTGAATTTATATTCAAAATGACGGTAAAAATTCTAGTTGCAGAAATGTGTCCATTTTTATTCCGTTTGGGCTACCCTCCGGTGCGGTGATTGCAGCAAGATATTGCACCGATGAATTCATTGTATCGGGCACGTACAGAGATGCTGCTTCAAAGATGCTCAATTTAAATACAATTTAGATGTGCAACCCCCAAAAACAGCAAAGGAAATGTGTCTTTAGTGGTCTATCAATAGCCACTGGGTGAAGAGATACACCAAGGACAGTTTATACATTATAAGCGCCAAGGGAACAGAGCGTGAATATTACAATACATTGTGCTTTCCTGCAGTAAATTTTTAGATGCTCTCGGTGAGTTTATCAGGTGAGTCAGACAAATCAGAAAGGCTGCGGGTTTGATCCTTGCTCGGAGTTCAGCTGAAAATAGCAGTAAGGGATTACATAGGATATATGGACAGAAACAGGCCATTCGGCCCAACCAGTCCATGCCGGTGTTTATGCTCCATTCGAGCTTCCTCCCGTCTTTTTTCATCTAACTCTATCAGCATAACCCTCTATTCCCTTCTCCCTCATATAGTTGTCTGCCCCCCCCCCCCCCCCACTTAAATGCATCTTTACTATTTGCTTCAACCACTCCCTGTGGTAGTGAGTTCCACATTCTCACCACTCTGAGTAAAGAAGTGTCTTCTGAATTCCCTATTTGAATTCTTGGTGACTATTCTATATTGACGGCCTCTAGTTATGCTCGTCCCCACAAGTGGAAACACTCTCTCTGTATCCACTCTATCAAAACATTTCATCATTTTAAAAACCTCAATTAGGTCACCCCTCAGCTGCCTTTTTTCAAGTGAAAAGAGACCCAGTCTGTTCATCCTTTCCTGTTAGGTATACCCTTGCATTTCTGGTATCATCCTTGTAAATCTTCTCTGCATCCTCTCCAGTGCCTCGATATCCTTTTTATAATCTGGCGACCAGAATGGTACACAGTACTCCCAAGTGTGGTCTAACCAAGGTTCGATACAAGTTTAGCAGAACTTCCCTACTTTTCAATTCTATCCCTCTAGAAATAAACCCTAGTGCCCGGTTTACTTTTATTGTGGCCTAGTTAACCTGTGTTTCTACTTTTGTGTATTTATACTCCAAGATCCCTTTGCACATCTACCCTACCCAGACTTACCCCCTCCAAGTAATGTGACCTCCCTATTCTTCCTAACAAAATGTATGACCTCACATTTATCTGTGTTGAATTTCATTTGCTAATTATATGCCCATTCTGCAAGTTGATTAATTTCTTCCTGTAATTTGTTGCAGTCCTCCTCGGTGTTGTCTGTCTTCCCGCCCCCCCCAAATTCGGTGTAATCTGCAAATTTAGAATTTGTGTTTTTGACTCCAAAGTCTAAATCATTAATATAACTTGTGAGCAACAGTGACCTCAGCACTGATCCTTGTGGAACACCACTACCCACCCCATGCCACTGTGAATAGTTACCTTTTACCCCTACTCTCTGCTTTGTCTTGAGGGTGTTGCAGTGGGCCACAACCCCTGTGTTGAGGTGGAGAAAATCGCCCAGGGTTCACACTCCTGATGTTCATGCTGGATGTGTGCAGGTGTGGCTGCTGGGGTGAGGACAGGGTAGAATGCTGTTGTGATTGTGATGCCACCTGCAGTTGAATAGCAGATCAAGGCTCACACCAGAACAAAAGCCAGTTACATGAGGTGTTGAACCATGGAACCATACCCCAACAAGGAGTCATGTGGGCTGATTCTAACTTGCAGTGGCGACAGAAAACGGGCACTGGCAGATTGGCCGCCCATTAGGAATGGAAAGAAAAATTGGGCGGGTTGTTTAATGATCTGCCAGTGCCCGTTTTCTGCCGCCGCAGGAGGTTAAAATCAGCCCGAGAGTCTTCAGGAGGGGTGGGGGAAAATTACCAAAAAAAACGGAGAATCAATCTTAGGCATGATGTATACAAATTTGCATTAATAAATTCAACCTTTTAAGGAAGGACAGGATCAAGCTCATGTATGACTGACGCAAGATCCTTCACCCACACTGGAGGGTGAATATGTAACATTTTCTGCAGTGCTTTACTATTTAAATCATTGTTTAATGCGGCCTTTTGGTATTTCTATGGCTGGAGGCGTTGGATAATCATGAACCTCTGAGAGCAATAGCCTACATAAATCCAAAGCCTCCTGCTGCCTGTCCAACATAAATTTCTGGATGAGCCAACATTTCCTCCATCTTAATGTTTCCAGTCTCAAAGCCATCCCGTTTTGGTTCCTGCTGTCACCTACATGCCTTTGGTCTTCAATCCATCGACACTCCTGGCTGCCACCTCAGGCTGAACTAGGGAGGGGGATAACCTTGGCACACTGTTCAATCCCAGCATCCTCCCACATTAACTGCCAAGACTGCTTTCTTTCATCTTTGCAACATTACCCCATCTCTGTCCCTGCCTGTGTCTCTGCTCCTCTGGCATTGAAACCTTACCCCATACCTCAGGCAGTGGAAGGAGCGTGCGGCAAACCTGTCCCATCCATCCTTTCCCTCAACGATTATCTGTCCCACCTGTGACAGAGACTGTGGTTCTCGTATTGGACTGTTCAGCCACCTAAGGACTAATTTTTAGATTGGAAGCAAGTCTTCCTCGATTCAGAGGAGCTGTCTATGATGATGACCCCATGCCATCATTACCTTGAGGCTTGATTCCTCTAGCCACCTGCTGTTGGCCTCCTTGTCTCAACCCTCCATGTGCTTCATCACATCTAAAATGCTGCAACTGATGTCTTCAGCATAAAGTCCCGCTCACTATTGTCCCATCATCTCCAAGCTCCAGTGCGACGGTTTCAAAACTACTCGTCCTCACTTAAAAATCAGTTTATGACCTCGCGACGCCCTATCATCGTAATCACCTGCTTTGTGTCCCAACATGCACACTCCATTCCTCTAACACTGGCCGCCTTATACTTTATTCCACCACTGCTGGCTGCTCATTCAGCCGTGATGTTCATCTCCTTTCCGACTACCTGGCCTGATCTCTCGGCCTTGCCACCACTTAAAAAAAAAACTCTTCAAAACTGTGACTAAAACGTCACTCTCTCTTTCCCTCTTTCCTGCTTGGTTGACCTCCATTGTTTAGTCCTCAATGTTAAGCGCTTTGGAACATCTTCCAGGATGTACCTTTCCCCAATAGTGTGCCTTAAACTCAACCTCAGGAAAACATGGCTTCACGTGAAATTTTCCACTTTGCCCACAAATCTTTTTTAAAGCCTTGCCTTTGTGCTAAAGTCTGCATTGTGGTCTCGTATCCTGTAGGGACCTATTTGAGACTGCTCAAATTTATTTCACTTGGGACCCATCCATAGGACTATTGCAACTTGGCCACTCGCTCAACATCCCATTCTTCTGTTTACAGCAAATGGGAGGTTTCCATGTTTTTTTACTTATTCATTCAAAGGATGTGGGCATCGCTGGCAAAGCCGGCATTTATTGTCCATGTCTAATTGTCCTTGAGGGTGTCCTTGTACTCCTACAGTGACTTTGTACAACTGAGTGGTACAACTGAGTGGCTTGCTAGGTTATTTCAGAGGGCAGTTAAGAGTCAACCACATTGCCGTGGGTTTGGAGTCACATATAGGCCAGACCAGGTAAAAATGGCAGGTTTCCTTCCCTAAATGGCATTAGTGAACCAGTTGGGTTTTTGTGACACCATTATGGTTACCATTACTGATATTGGTATTTAAATCCAGATTTATTTAATTAACTGAATTTAAATTGCCCAAGCTGGCATGGTGGGATTTGAACTAATGTCTCCAGACTAATAGTCCAGGCCTCTGGATTACTAGTCCAGTAACATAACCACCATGCTACTGTACCTCACACATGTGGGATCACATCTGCCATGAATTCAAACATACAACTTTGTGTGTGATCTGAATGGTATAACTTGCCTTCGGACTAACAATGACCCTTTTCTGCAGTAAGACACACTGGGCACTGTTGGTTGCCACCTTGTTCTACTGTCCATTTCAAAGAATGGGGGGGAAACCATATTCTATCAGATTGTTCTGTTCAGTCTAAATTTAATGGTCGAATGCATTTATGCAAAAATGATTATACATACACGAAGAATAGTTTATGTAATCAGGAACATATTTGACGTGTACAGCACTTGAATTGCTTCAAAATAAAAAGTCCAAAGTCTTGCATGTTCTTTCACTAAGTTTCCAATGGAATCTCTGATTTGTTATGTAGCAAAGACTGCCCACAAAACCTCTTCCTCGGTGTCTCAACATGGACACAAGGAACTGAAAATCCTAGGACTGCTGGGCAGATATAGCGGCCTGTTTTTGAAATGGAGTCAGCATTATTTAAATAAACAGACTCTTTCTCAATAGTCAAGACAATCATAATGTTAATAATTCTTATTATTCAAGGAGCTAAGATATGAGCAGCAGGATGTGGCTGTCTGTTAAATTATTTGTTCAGCATCTTTCTCTTAGGCAGTCCCCCGGGATAACTTGCTTCCACACTAATATCAGTTCTCAGGTGACTGATGAGACCAATATGGGATCTACAGTCTCTGTCACAGGTGGAGCAGACGGTGGTTGGAGGGATGGGTGGGTGGGGCGCTTGGGTTGTCGTGCAGTCCTTCCGTGTTTGCGCTTGGCTTCCACGTGATCCCGGCTATTATGTCTGTAGTGTACTTATGAATGACCCCACAAGGCAATGTATTATACTCAAATTGTAGGGACCTTGGTCCTTTATTCGTAACTCCAGAGTGAGGCAGCCACATGGTGGCTCCCCTTTTATACAGCCCTGCCACCAGGGCAGGAAACCCCGGTCTCCACCAGTTGCATCCTTTAGTGATGCCAGCATGTATTTACACAGTGTAAACCTTATTGACAGTACATCAGGTAAACAAGTCTCCATCTTAAGCAACTATACAGTGAGTACACAGAGAGTATTTCTACAGTCTGCATATATAACACCGGCGATGAGACTCGAGGTGTTTGGCGCTTTCCCGGATGCTTCTCCTCCAATTTGAGTGGTCTTGGGCCTGGGATTCCCAGGTGCCGATGGGGATTTGTTCAGCCTATTGCAGTTTTGACTGACACAAAATGGTTTAATATTCTTTCCCAGCCTGTATCCATGTATTAAATAAAATTTCAGTGACAGCTAGACTAGATGCTTCTGTCACCACCCCTCTTCCTCGCGTGCCCCACCCCTCTCCCATGACAATGCAGGTGTCTTCAGACAGATTTGTATATTTACCCCCAGATAGGAAAACCACTTTAAATTACATTGACCTTACTAAGTCACACTAGCCAAAAGAAATGTAAAGCATTATGTGCTTTTATTCGAGGCCTGACTGAGCTCTGGTTTCTTCTCGCCTATGTGACCTCAGTCAGTGACATTTGATTTGATTTGATTCGAAAGTAAGATGCTGAATATCCAAGTCGAAGATCGCTATCAATCTAATTGCGTCAGTTGACTCGAGCCTTTGGAGCAGTGTTGGGCAGCTGTGGGTAGCAGCTAGCCTGTTGGTTTGACATTTACATGCACTTGTCTGATAACTCACTGAATGCAATTTGTAGACAAAAGGATCCGGCTGCTGCACAGAAGTCTCATTGGTGTTCGAAGCAACTGAACTACCATGAATTCTCGTAAAATGTGGCCCTACAATATAATTTGGAAGGGGGAATTTAATCGAACGCAGAAACCTTCTTGCCTCGCAATAGCTTTGGCCATTTTGTTCAGTTTTGTTTACATATTTTTTCCTCTTGGCCGGTTGAGCTTCTAGTTGGATTTTTACCCAATTCTCTTGGTAGCTTTCCGACTGCTGGCTCATCTGAGACTCGCTCACTCAGCATAGACTTGGAATCGAAGCTGCGAACTTTTCTGTCAGTCTGGACTTAGTCATCGGGGGTGGGGATAGGGGAAGAGAGGGGAGAATGGGAATTTAATAGGAAAGCACAGCCATTTCCACCAGCTATGAATGGAAAAAGGTGACTAATATAAAGCAATTTAAGAGTAAAAACAAATACAATTTCTTGCATGGGTTACTTCCCATTTACCAGAACACTCTTGCACACTTTTGATTTCATTTTTGAGTTTCTTTTGCATTGGAGGCATCCACACTTGAAGATTGCGGGGGTGGGGGAGGAGAGGAGAGTGAAGAATGGGAAATCACAGGAATTTAAGAGTAAGAAAATAAATATGATCTCTTGCATTTCTTTTTGGAAAACACAGAACAAGAATAATCTTGAAATGTAGTTGGAAGTTAAATTTAAATATAAATTCGGAAAGAAAAAACATACTTGCATTTGTATGACTCCTTTCATACTTGCATTTGTATGACTCCGGGACGTTCCAAAGAGCTTTACAGCCAATGAAATACTTTTTAAAGTGTAGTCATTGTTGGAATGGTGTCAGCTGTGTATCAAAGGTTAGCACTCTCGAGGTGAGAGGGGCAAGGAGTGAGCAGATGCTACTGATTACTGCAGGAGTTGGAGTGAGTTTATAAAAAGTTGGTGGTGGGTTTCTGGGTTGTTTTTTTTCCCTTCAAACTTTTGGGCCTTTTAGGCCCATAAACATCAGCCAGTTGGCTGCTGAGGGGCCTGGAATGCCAGGTCCCTCAGAGGACAATGCTCCCAGTGTGAATTTAATCAGGGGAGAGAATGTCTTGAGAAGGGAGAATAAAAGGCCCAAAGATTTGGGCCGGGACCCCAGGAGATTTGGAAAAGAAAACACAACGGTGATTCACTGCCAGGATAAGGAGATACGAGCTTGGGATATCATCCAGGCAGTGTATGAGGAATGCAGTGAGGGAAGTTGCTTTGCTTGCAGACCAAAGCCGAATGTTGGATTCAAAGTGACGGTCAGTGGCCAAGAGGAGGTGGAAAGACTTTTACTGAGCCTGAAGGTTGGTGAGAAGTACTTGGATGTATCTCTGCTGTATTCCAAAGAGGTGGTGGCTTCATTCTTAAACCTGACGATTTATGTTGAGGATGATGTGCTGATAAAGTTGGAGTCGTAGGACATTAAACTTTGCTCGGTAATAAAGAAGAGATACTATCCAGGAATGCACGTACCAATGGAACCCGCTATGTAAAAGTGCGGTTCCCAGAGGGGGTGAAGTCATTATCCTACAACATGAAATTCGAGACAATGGAAGGAGTACAGTACTTCCGGGTTCTGCATGATAATCAGGTGAAAGGTTTGCTAATACTGTCTTGGACACAACTATCTAGTAAGAAGCTGTCCAGACCTGTATTGTTATAACTGTGGCGAGTCTGGACACATTGCTCAGAACTGCAAGGCAGAGGGCTGTGTGGTTTGTCACAAAGGCCCCGAGTGTGAGGCAGAAGGAAGCCCCTTGAGTGACGAGGAGATGGGAGAAGGAGCAGGAGGTGTGAATGGAGTGGCCAGAAGCGCAGAACAGGCGGAGGACACAGCCGCCGAACGGAATGAGGAAAAAGCGCAAGAAGAGGCAGAAAATTGCGGAGCAGAAAACAGGATGGAGATGGTAGAAAACACACTAAGTATGGTGGGAAAAGAACAGAGGACATCATGAGTCAAGGACAGAGTATGGCTTGTCTCTCCCTAAAGAATCAGGTATCCGTGGGGGGAGCGGGTGCGGGGTAAGTGTAAATACGCCAAAGAAAGATGGAGAGTTGTACACCTTGGGGAGCAGGAGAGGACAAGACAAGGAAAGGATGCAAGAGGCAGGAGTCTTAAAGGGACAGCAGGACGGGAGCAGGGAGACAAAGACGCCAAAAGGGAGCAAGATGGGTGGAGAAGCGCCATTGTCCCAGAGAGAGAAGAAACGAGGTGCAAGGGTTAGCGGTGGAGGTGAGGCCGAAGGGAGTGGCACTGTTGGAGAAACCATGTTAGCAGGAGGACTCTCTAAGGGAGATTCTGTATCTGACGGGGGAAAAGGGAGATTACAGAAGAGCTCGAGAGTGAGGAGTTGGAGAAGGATGGAGACATGGAATTGGTTGATGGGGGTTATCATGTGGACAGGGAAAGGTTGGCGAGGGGCAGAAGGAAGAAGGGGCAGTTCCGTGGCCTAAATTTAATGTCATTTAAAGGGGAGAGCCTTCAGCATTCAGAAACTTCGGTCCACTGGCCCACCAGAGAGGGTTTCGCCTGGGCCAGCGGTCTGGCACCCAAGAGGATGTGCCAGGCTGCCTGTTGGTGGCCTGGCCAAACCTGGAGGCATTATTGTCTGGCTGATCGGGAAGTCGGCTGGCAAAAAAAACAATATGGCAGCCGTGGCAGTGGGCCCTCCTTTAATGGCCACCGTGCAGCCAAGTCTCCCACGCAGAAATCAAGAAAATAGTGTTTTTTCCCATAGAGGGAGTGCAGCAAAGGTTCACCAGACTGATTCCTGGGATGGCAGGAATGTCGTATGAGGAGCGATTTGGTTTAGATCTCTCTCATTCATCTCATTGAAACGTATAAAATTCTGGATAGACTGGATGCTGGGAGAATGTTTCCCCCGGCTGGGAAGTCTAGAACAAAGGGTCACAGTCTCAGGATACAGAGTAGGAAATTTAGGACTGAGATGAGGAGAAATTTCTTCACTCAGAGGGTGGTGAACCTGTGGAATTCTCTACAACAGAAGGCTGTGGAGGCCAAGTCACTGAATATATTTAAGAAGGAGATAGATAGATTTCTAGACACAAAAAGCATCAAGGGGTATGGGAAAAAGCGGGAATATAGTGTTGAGATAGAGGATCAGCCATGATCATATTGAATGGCAGTGCAGGCTCGAAGGGCCGAATGGCCTACTACTGCTTCTATTTTCTATGTTTCTAAAAAGCTGTCGGGGGCACCGCACGGCAGATTTATGATTTTTCGACCTAAATTTCATGGGAAGTGTGATAGAGGTGTGGGAGATCGGCGGTGCACGCTTTGATGGCGCACTTAGGACAGTTGGGGCAGGAGTAGGGACCACCAGAAAAATCCCCGAGGTGAATTTCGACCGTGGTGGTCATTGGACCGGAAGTTGGTGGCTGCTCAACGACTCCGCGGCCTGGCCGCCGCTTTCTGGCGGTACGTGGTCTTTTTGGAGGCTGAATTTTGGCGCCAAGTCTGCAAGAAACCTTTTGGGATGAGAATATCCTAGAAAAAGTTTTGAAGGTTTGGAAGGGAGAAGTGTTTGCAAGTTGCGCAAATAATAACCGTAGAGGGGTGGCTGTTTTAGTGAGTTCGTCCACAAAAGAGGACGTTGCATTGGTGGACAAGGACAGTAAGGGGAGATGTTTGCAGATAAAGGTACAAATGGAGGAATTGAATTGTGATCTCTTTAATGTCTACGCACCGAATGACCATTGCAAGCATTGAGTTTTTTTGGTGGTTATTCACAGAAGTGGCAGAAGCATTGGAGGGAGTAAGGTGTACTGGAGCAAGAGAAGTTGTGATAAAGGCTATCATTAATTGGAGAGTTGAAGATTGGGGTAAATATCATTCATAAGAACATAAGAACATAAGAAAGAGGAGTAGGCCATTTGATCCCTCCATTCAATAAGATCATGGCTGATCTGATCCTGGCCTCAACTCCACTTCCCTGCCCACTCCTCCATTACCCTTGAGACTCCCTTATTATCCAAAAATCTGTCTATCTCCACCTTAAATATATTCAAAGACCCAGCCTCCACAACTCTCTTTGGTAGAGAATTTGAAAGGTTCCCGACCCTCAGAGAATAAATGCTTTCTGGAAATCCAAATATATGACATCTACTGGTTCCCCTTTATCCACCCTGCTTGTTACATCCTCACAACTCGCTTTCCTACCTTTCTTTGTATCATCAGCAAATTTGGTTACATTACACTTGGTCCCTTAATCCATTAATATAAATTGTAAAGAGTTGAGGCCCCAGTACTGATCCCTGTGGCACCCCACGAGTTTCAGTTTGCCAACCTGAAAATGACCCATTTATCCCGAGACTCTGTTTTCTGTTAGTTAGCCAATCCTCTATCCACGCTAATATATTACCCACAACCCCGTGAACTTTTATCTTGTGCAGTAACCTTTTATGTGGCACCTTATCGAATGCTTTCTGGAAATCCAAATACATGACATCTACTGGTTCCCCTTTAACCACTCTGCTCATTATATCCTCAAAGAACTTCAGCAAATTTGTCAAACATGATTTCCCTTTCATAAAACCATGCTGTCTCTGCTTGACTGCATTATAATTTTCTAAATGTCCTGACACTACTTCCTTAATAGATTCCTGCATTTTCCCAGTGACAGATGTTAGGCTAACTGGTCTATAGTTTCCTGCTTTCTATCTCCCTCCTTTCTTAAACAGGGGTGTTACATTTGTGGTTTTCCAGTCCACTGGGTCCTCTCCAGAATCCAGGGAATGTTGATAGATTACAACCAATGCATCCACTATCTCTGCAGCCACCTCTTTTAACTCCCTAAGATGCAGGCCATCATCTCCAAGGGACTTTAGTCCACCTTTAGTCCCATTAGTTTGCTTAGTACTTTTTCTCTAGTGATTGTTTTAATATCCCCCCCCTCCGAATAGCCCCTTGATTATCAATTATTGGGATGCATTTTGAATCTTTTACCATGAAGACCAATACAAAATGTTTGTTCAAAGTCTCTGCCATTTCCCTGTTTCCCATTATTAATTCCCCAGTCTCATCCTCTAAGGGAGCAACGTTTACTTTAGCTACTCGCTTCCTTTTTATATATCTGTCAAAGCTCTTACTGTCTTTTTTATACTTCTTGCTAGATTACTCTCATAAGTTATCTTCTCTCTATCATTTTTTTAGTTGTCCTTTGCTGGTTTCTGAAAATTTCCCAATCCTCTGGCCTTCCACTATTCTTTGCAATATTGTATGCCTTTGTTTTCAATTTGATACCATCCTTTACTTCCTTAGTTAGCTACGGATGGTTCATTCTCTTAGAGTCTTTCTTTCTCACTGGAATATAACTTTGCTTAGAGTTATGAAATATCTTCTTAAATGTTTGCCACTGCTTTTCTACAGTTTACCCTTTAATATATTTTCCCAGTCCATTTTAACCAGCTCTGCCTTCATACCTTTGGAATTACCTTTATTTAAGTTCAGGACAGTAGTTTGAGACCTAGCTTTCTCACCCTCAAACTGAATTTGAAATTCTTCCTTGTGATGGTCACCCTTCCCAAGAGGATACTTTACTACGAGATCATTAATTAATCCAGACTCATTACACATTACCAGATCTAAAATAGTCTGCTCCCTGGTTGGTTGCACAACATATTGCTCCAAGAAACCATCCAACATACACTTGATGAACTTTTCCCCAAGGCTACCTTTGCCAATTTGATTTGTCCAATCAATATGAAAATTAAAATCGCCCATGATTATTGCCATGCCTTTCTTACAAGCCCCTATTATTTCTGTGCTTCCGTGTGGCTACTGTTTGGAGGCCTGTAGACCATTCCCACCAGTGACTTCTTTCCCTTATTATTTCTTATCTCCACCCAAACTGATTCTACATTTGATCTTCTGAGCCAAGATAATTTCTCACCCCTTCTCATCCCTTATTAACAGAGCTACCCCACCTCCTTTTCCTTTCTGCCTACCCTTACGAAATGGCAAATACCTCTGAATATTCAGTTCTCAGCACTGGTCACTGTGCAACCATGTCTCTGTAATGGCTATCCGATCATACCCATTTATTTCTATTCGTGCCGTCAACTCATCTATTTTGTTATGAATGCTGTGTGTGTTCAGATATAGAGCTTTTAATTTTGTCTTGTGTGTCTACACTCTGTCCCTTCCTGTCACACTCTGATTATCATTACCCCTATTGCTACCCTGCACTTTTGACTTCTCCTTTCTCTTTGAGTTTTTAAGTTTCCGCTCACCAGATCCCTCCAACTCCGTCCACGCACCCACCCACCCCCCCCGCCCCGGCCCCGATGGAACAGCTCCCTCCTATCCCAGTACTAGTGCCAGTGCCCCATGAATTGAACAAAAGCAAAATACTGCTGATGCTGGAATCTGGAATAAAAACTGAAAATGCTGAAAATCTCAGCAGGTCAGGCAGCATCTGTGGAGAGGAAGCAGAGTTAACGTTTCGGGTTGATGACCCTTCGACTGAATTGAAACACATTTCTCCCACACCAATCTTTGAGTCACACCTTCATCTCTCTGATCCTTTTTACCCTATGCAAATTTGCTCATGGCTCATGTAGTAATCCAGAGATTATTACCTTTGTGGTTCTGCTTTTTAATTTAGCCCCTAGCTGCTCATACTCCCTCAGAGAACCTTTTTGTCCTACTTATGTCACTGGTACCTATGTGGGCCACGAAAACTGGATCATTAACCAAGGCACCTGGCAGGCAACATAGTGTTGGGGACTCATACTCTCGACTGCAGAGAACAGTATCTATCCCTCTAACTATACTGTCCCCTATCACTACCACATTTCTTTTCACTCCCCCCAACTTGAATGTACCACGGTACTATGGTTAGTTTGCTCATCCTCCCTGCAGTCCCTGCTCTCGTCTACACAGGGAGAAAAAACCTCGTATCTGTTAGACAATTGCAAGGGCTGAGGCTCCTCCATCACTACGTCCTGGGTCCCCATACCTGCTTCACTCATAGTCACACCCTCCTGAGCCCTGACCACGGACCAAATTTGAATTATTTAACTTAAGGGGTGTGACTCTCTGCTGGAACACAGTGTCTAGGTAACTCCCCCCACCCCCCCTCCCCCTTGATGCGTCGCAGTGTTTGAAGCTCGGACTCCGGTTCATCAACACGGAGCCAAAGTTCCTCGAGCTGCAGACACTTACTGCAGATGTGGTCGCTGTGGACCTCAATGGTGTACACCAGCTTCCACATGTTGCAGCAGTGACACATTGCCTGCCCTGCCATCTATAATGTATTTAATTAATTAAGCTTTCATGTTTTGAACTTTCAGTTTTTAATCCTGGCTCTTAAATTAAACCAATGCCCAAGAAAAAGAGAGAAATACTGATCACTTCCCTGCTTTACTCTGACATCACACTTTGATTTCTTTTGACCTCTTACCCTCCCAAATTTAGAATTAACTGGATGAGGAGATTTCTTCAGAAGTCAAATACAAGTTTTTGAAAGAGTTGTTTCCAGCATATTTTTTAATTAAGTGTGATAGGAGGACAGTGAATATTTTATATGGGATCCAAGAATATGTTTTTGAAATCGATTAAACCTCTCCTGAGGTTTTATAAAGGTGTAGTCGAGAATTGGGCCCAATTTTTATTAAAGTTTATGCCCAAAGGTGCTGAGGAATTTTTAGTACAACCCTTATTTTTGAACAGGTGGATCGACATTGAAGGAGAGGTTTTATTTAATAAAGCTTTTATGAAAGCTGTTATTATAAATGTGAAAGATGTATTATATGAGGTAATTCCAGGTTGGTTGCCGGCAGCGGTAGTGAGGGACATGGTTTGGAAGGAGGTAGCGGAAAAAGCAATTAAGATCATGTATGAGAAAATTGTGAGGGCAATGCCACAGGATTGGATGGAAGAAATAAATACGCAAATCACCAAAGGAGGTATAATGCTTCCTGCTTTTCCAAGCTTTCTGCTGGAGAAAGGGGAGGAGTTGGTCCAATTTGACAACTGTAATACTTGAGATTTCTATGGAGTATTTAGAGAATGGAGATTTATGACACCTACTAGTCAGGCGTTTTGGCAGAGTATATACCCACAGCTGGACTTCAACAGGGTTTGGAAAGGAGTGTGAGCGAATTTTAAATATCCAGAGTGGATTGAACTAGATTTCAAATTGGCTCATAACCGGATTTTTACCATGATAGTCTGAGTAAAATTGGACGAGTAGAGGTAGCAACTTGCCCAGTGTGTGGGACTCGGATGACACTCCGCCCATTTATCGGTGTTATATCCGCAGTTAAAGGATTTTATGTATTATGTTCGACAGTTGTGTGAGGCCTTTTTGCTGGGTGAGGACTGAAAAGCAAGAATGGGAATCCCATGGGACTCAGTTTTGAGATGGGGACTGCAGGAGAGTCTGTCCAAGTCTAGCGGAACGGCAATTAATTTAATGTTCAGTTTGTCTAGATTTGTGATTGTGCAAAGAAGGAATGCTCTGTTTTTTAAGGAGAGGAGAATAAACCTAAAAGAGTATTTTAAATATCAGCTGAAAGATCATTATAAGGCTTTGGGAATGTTTTATTCAGAAAATAATTTAAATATAGTATTTTATGATCCATTTGTAAAGTACAACAGAATAATATAAGAACATAACAACACAAGAAACAGGAGGAGGAGTAGACTATTTGGCCCCTCGATCCTGCTCTGCCATTTAATAAGATCATGGCTGATCTGATCATGGACTCAGCTCCACTTCCCTGCCCGCTTCCCAAAACCCTTTACTCTCTTACCGCTCAAAAATCTGTATCTCTGTCTTAAATATATTCAATGACCCAGCCTCCACAGCTCCCTGGGGCAGAGAATTCCACAGATTTACAACCCTCAGAGAGAAGAAATTCCTTCTCATCTCAGTTTTAAATGGGAAACCCCTTATTCAGAAACGATTCCCCCATGACTGGAAACATCCCCTCTGCATCTATTTTGTTGAGCCTCCTCATTATCGAATATGTTTCAATAAGATTAGCTCTCATTCTTCTGGACTCCGAGTACAGGTCCAACCTGCTCAACCTTTCTTCATAAGTCAACCCTTTCATCTCAGGAATCAACCTAGTGAACCTTCTCTGAATTGCCTCTTCAATGCAAGTATATCCCTCCTTAAATAGGGAGACCAAAACTGTACGCAGTACTCCAGATGTGGCTTCACCAATATCCTGTACAATTGTAGCAAGACTGCTCTGCTTTTATACTCTATCCCCCTTGCAATAAGGCCAACATTCCATTTGCCTTCCTGATTACTTGCTGTAGCTGCATACTAACTCTTTGTGTTTCATGCACAAGGACCTCCAGATCCCTCTGTACTGCAGCATTTTGTAATTTTTCTCCATTTAAATAATAATTTGCTTTTTTATTTTTTCTGCCAAAGTGGATAACATCACATTTTCCCACATTATACCCCATGTGCCAAATGTTTTCCCATTAACTTAGCCTGTCTATATCCCTTTGCAGATTTTTTGTGTCCTCCTCACAACTTGCTTTCCCACCCATTTTTGTACCATCCGCAAACTTGGCTACATTACACTTGGTCCCGTTATCCAAATCATTAATATAGATTGTAAATAGTTGAAGCCCCAGCACCGATTCCTGTGGCACCCCACTAGTTACTGTTTGCCAACTGGAAAATGACCCATTTATCCCGACTCTCTGTTTTCTGTTAGTTAGCCAATCCTCTATCCATGCTAATATATTACCCCCAACCCCGTGAACTTTTATCTTGTGCCGTAATCTTTTATGTGGCACCTTATCGAATGCCATCAGGAAATCCAAATACACCACTGTGGTGTATGGAGAAAGAGCCAGACTCAACACTGAGCTCAAAGTAAGGTGTGACCGTAGTCTTTTATTGCAGGTCTTCAGAGAGCCTCTCCAACCTGTGAAGCCTCCTTAAATACTTGTGCTCCCAAGGGATTATGGGATCCCTTGGGACTCCAGGGGATGAGCCCTCTGGTGGCTGTACAGAGTAAATACAAGTCCACATATATAACAACACTCCCCCCGCCAAAGTCAATAGTGTAACTATTTACAATGTGAGTTGATCTGGGGCCCTTCTTGCCCTGGTTGGTCGTCTCGGTGTGAAAGCTGGTGGTTTTGAATCATTTGTTGGGCCTTCGCTGGGCTGCTGTGCAGCTGGCCTTGCTGGGCTGCCTGGTGTGTTGTGCCCTGCAGGGCTGCGGTGGATGATGGGTTCTGCTTCGTGGTCAACCGTGGTGTTGGTTGCCACTGGTGTGTATGTTGGAGGATCAAAAAAGGTAGGGTCCAAGGTGGGTTGCTCAGGATAGTCCATGAATCTGAGTTTGATTTGGTCCAACTGTTTTCGGTGAATGAGTTGATTTGAAAGTTTGACCCGAAACATCCTGCTCCCCTCTTTGGCCACAACAGTGCCGGGAAGCCACTTGGGACCTTGTCCATAATTTAATACAAATACAGGATCATTGATTTCAATCTCGCGTGACACATTTGCGCTATCATGATATGCACTTTGTTGAATCCGCCTGCTCTCTACCTGTCCATGTAGATCAGGGTGAACTAACGAGAGCCTTGTCTTCAGTGCTCTTTTCATGAGCAATTCAGCAGGTGGGATCCCAGTGAATAAGTGAGGTAGCTAAGCAGGACTCAGGATAGGCGAGTTTGCAATGAGCCTTCAGTTACCCTCTTCAAGTCTTGCTTGATGGTTTGCAGAACTCTCTGCCTGACCATTGGATACTGGTTTAAACGGGGCAGATGTGGCATGTTTGATCCCGTACGGGTCATGAATTCTTTGAACTCAGCACTGGTAAAACATGGACCATTGTCGCTCACCAGAACATCAGGTAAGCCGTGTGTGGCAAACATGGCCCGCAGGCTTTCAGTAGTGGCAGTGGACGTGCTAGCCGACATGATCTCACATTCAATCCACTTGGAGTACGCATCTACTGTTGTGTATCTATAAAGCATGCACTCCCATGTTCCGCCACCAAGGAGCTCATCCCCTGAAGTCCCAAGGGATCCCAGCATCCCTTGGGAGCACTGTATATAAGTCGGCCCCTAGGGCCTGTTCCTCACTCTGGAGTGTCTTAATAAAGACTGAGGTCACTGTTACTTTAACCTCTCTGTGTGCAGTCTCATCTGTGTTCGGAACACAACAACTGGCGACGAGTATACAAATCCAACGCAAAGATGCAGCAAACTGTGGGCATCCTGGAGAAGTTCTCGGAGGGTGAGGACAGGGAAGCCTATATCGAATGGCTGGACCAGTACTTTGCAGCCAACGAGCTGGACGGAGAAGGAAGCGCTGCAAAAAGGAGAGCGGTCCTCCTCACGGTCTGCGGGGCACCGACCTACAGCCTCATGAAGAATCTTCTGGCTTCGGTGAAACCCACAGATAAGTCGTATGAGGAGATGTGTACACTGGTTCGGGAGAATCTTAACCCGAGGGAGAGCATGCTGATGGCAAGGTATCGGTTCTATAAGTATCAGCGATCTGAAGGTCAGGAAGTGGCGAGCTACGTCGCCGAGCTAAGGCGACTTGCAGGATGATGTGAGTTTGATGGCTACCTGGAGCAAATGCTCAGAGACTTTTTTGTACTGGGCATTGGCCACGAGACCATCCTATGAAAACTTTTGACTGTAGAGACACCGACCCTCAGTAAGGCCATTGCAATAACACAGGCGTTTATGTCCACCAGTGATAACACCAAACAAATCTCTCAGCACACAAGTGCTAGCAATGTTCATAAATTAACTGGAACTGTGTTGGCGAGCAGAAATGTACAGGGCAGAAACCACGAGTCTGCAACTGCCAGCAGCCCTCAGGTGACCCAGATGACTTGGAGTCCCCAACAAAGGCAATTCACATCTTGTTGGCATTGTGGAGGCTTCCATTCAGCATGCAGCTTCAAAGGGTATGTTTGCAAGAGCTGTGGAACAATGGGGCACCTCCAACGAGCTTGCAGATGAGCTGCAAAACCTGCTAATCACCACGTGGCAGAGGAAGATCGGTCCATGGTGGATCAAAGCAATTTTGAGCCTCAGAGAGGAAGCAGATGGTGAAGTACACGGGGTGCACACTTTTTCGACGAAATGTCCACCTATAATGCTAAACGTAAAATTGAATGCCTTACCCATAGCCATGGAACTCATGAGTAAAAAGATGTTTGAGAGACTGTGGTGCAACAAGGCACTCAGACCAGCCCTGAGCCCCATCCACACGAAACTGAGAACGTACACCAGAGAGCTTATCACTGTCCTGCGCAGTGCCATGGTCAAGGTCACCTACGAGGGCACGGTGCATGAATTGCCACTCTGGATTGTCCCGGGTGATGGCCCACACTGCTTGGAAGGAGCTGACTGGGCAAAATCCGCTGGAACTGGGATGACATCCGAGCGCTATCACATGTCGATGAGGCCTCATGTACCCAGGTTCTTAACAAATTTCCTTCTCTTTTTGAGCCAGGCATCGGAAACTTTTCCGGGATGAAGGTGCGGATCCACTTGGTCCCAGAGGCACGATCCATTCACCAAAAGGTGCGAGTGGTACCTCACATGATGAGGGAGAGAGTGAAAATCGAGCTGGACAGGCTGCAACGCGAGGGCATCATCTCCCCAGTGGAATTCAGCGAGTGGGCCAGCCCGATTGTTCCAATACTCAAAAGTGATGGCACGCTCAGGATTTGCGGCGATTATAAAGTAACTATTAATTGTTTCTCGCTACAGGATCAATACCCACTACCTAAGGCAGATGACCTATTTGCGACACTGGCAGGAGGCAAGACATTCACCAAGCTCGACCTGACTTTGGCCTACATGACGCAGGAGCTGGAGGAGTCTTCGAAGAGCCTAACCTGCATCAACATGCACAAGGGACTGTTCATCTACAACAGATGCCTGTTTGGAATTCGGTCGGCTGCAGCGATCTTTCAGAGAAACATGGACAGCCTTCTCAAGTCGGTACCACGCACGGTGGTTTTTCAGGGCGACATATTGGTCATGGGTCGGGACATCGTCGAGGTCCTCCAGTGACTGGATCGCGTAGGGCTGCGGCTGAAGAGGTCGAAATGCATCTTCATGGCAACAGAAGTGGAGCTTTTGGAGAGAAAGATCACGGCAGACGGCATTCGGCCCACAGACGCCAAGACAGAGACTATCAGGAACGCGCACAGGCCACAGAACATCATGGAGCTGCAGTCGTTCCTGGGACGACTCAACTATTTTGGTAACTTCCTACCGGGGTTAAGCATCCTCTTAGAGCAGCCCCTACATGTGTTAGAGCATAAAGGTGAGAACTAGGTATGGAAAAAAAAACAAGTAATTGCTTTTGAGAAAGCCAGAAACATTTTATGCTACAACAAGCTGCTTGTATTGTATAACCCGTGTAAAAGACTCGAACTAGCATGTGATGTGTCGTCGTACGGAATTGGTTGTGTATTACAACAAGCTAACGTTGCGGGGAAGTTGCAACCTGCCGCCTATGCTTCCAGGAGCTTGTCTAACGCCGAGAGGTCCTACAGCATGATTGAGAAAGAGGCATTGGCATGTGTGTTTGGGGTAAAGAAAATGCATCAGTACATGTTTGGCCTCAAATTTGAGCTGGAAACCAATCACAAGCCCCTCATATCCCTGTTCTCTGAAAACAAGGGGATAAATACTAATGCTTCAGCCCACATACAAAGGTGGGCACTCAGGCAATCAGCGTATATCTATATCATCCGCCATAGCCAGGCACCGAGAACTGTGCGGATGCTCTCAGCCGGCTACCATTGCCCACCATGAGGGTGGAAATGGCGCAGCCTGCAAACTTGTTGATGGTGGCGCAGCCCGCAGACTTGTTGATGGTCATGGAAGCATTTGAAAATGTTAAATCACCTGTCATGGTCTGCCAGATTAGGACTTGGACCAGCCAAGATCCTCTGCTGTCCCTAGTAAAAAAACTGTGTACTGGATGGGAGCTGGGCCAGCATCTCCGTTGAAATGCAAGAGTTAATCAAGCCGTTCCAGCGGCGAAAGGACGAGCTGTCCATTCAGGCAGACTGCCTGTTGTGGGGTAACCGCGTAGTGCTACCCCAAAAAGGCAGGGAGATGTTCATCTCGGATCTCCACAGCACACACCCGGGTATAGTAATGATGAAAGCGACAGCTGGATCCCACGTGTGGTGGCCCGGTATCGACTCTGACTTAGAGTCCTGTGTACGGCAATGCAGCGTGTGTGCTCAGTTGAGCAACGCGCCCAGAGAGGCACCACTAAGTTTGTGGTCCTGGCCCTCCAGACCATGGTCGAGGATCCATGTCGACTATGCAGGTCTGTTTCTCGGTAAAATGTTCCTGGTGGTGGTGGATGCTTTTTCAAAATGGATTGAATGTGAAATAATGTCGGGAAGCACCGCCACCGCCACCATTGAAAGCCTGAGGGCCATGTTTCCCACCCACGGCCTGTCTGACATACTGGTCAGTGACAACGGGCCATGTTTCACCAGTGCCGAATTTAAAGAATTCATGACCCGCAATGGGATCAAACATGTCACCTTGGCCCTGTTTAAACCAGCCTCCAATGGGCAGGCACAGCATGCAGTACAAACAATCAAACAGAGTCTTAAATGAGTCACAGAAGGCTCACTCCAAACCCGCCTGTCCCGAGTACTGCTCAGCTACCGCACGAGACCCCACTCGCTCACAGGGGTGCCCCCAACTGAGCTACTCATGAAAAGGACACTTAAAACCAGACTCTCGCTGGTTCACCCCAACCTGCATGATCAGGTAGAGAGCAGGCGGCAGCAACAAAATGTAAACGATGGTCGCGCCACTGTGTCACGGGAAATTGATCTGCATGACCCTGTGTATGTGCTAAACTATGGACATGGTCCCAAGTGGATCGCGGGCACGGTGATAGCTAAAGAAGGGAGTAGGGTGCTTGTAGTCAAACTAGACAATGGACAAATTTGCAGAAAGCACCTGGACCAAACGAGGCTGCGGTTCACAGACTGCCCTGAACAACCCACAGCAGACACCACCTTTTTCGAGCCCACAACACACACCCAAAGGATCAACGACACCACCCCGGACCAGGAAATCGAACCCATCACGCCCAACAGCCCAACAAGGTCAGGCTCACCCAGCAGCCTTGCAGGGCCAACAACACGCCAGCCCAGCGAGGTCACAGCCAACACACCAGAACAGACATTTGTACCGAGGCGGTCCACCAGGGAAAGAAAGGCTCCCGACCGCCTCACCTTGTAAATAGTTTTCACTTTGACTTTGGGGGTGGGGGAGTGGTGATGTGTATCTGTAAAGCATACACTCCAATGTTCCGTCACCAGAGAGCGCATCCCCTGAAGTCCCAAGGGATCCCAGCATCCCTTGGGAGCACTGTATATAAGCCGGCCCCTAAGGCCTGTTACTCACTCTGGAGTGTCTTAATTAAGACTGAGGTCACTGTTACTTTAACCTCCTGTGTGCAGTCTCATCTGTGTTAGGAACACAACATCTACAACCACAAAGAACATTTTACCCAAGAACGGGCCTGCATAGTTGACGTGTACCCTAGACCACGGTTTGGAGGGCCAGGACCATAAACTCAGCGGCTTCTCCCTGGGTACATTGCTTAACTGCGAGCATGTATTACATCTGTGAACGCATGAATCTAAGTCCGAATCGATACTGGGCCACCACACGTGGGATTTGGCTATCGCTTTCATCATTACGATGCCTGGGTGGGTACTGTGGAGATTATTGATGAAGGTGTCTCTGCCCTTCTTGGGGACCACTACTCGATTGCCCCACAGCAGGCAGTCTGCCTGTATAGACATTTCAGCTTTGCGCCGCTGGAATGGCTTTATCTCTCCCTGCATTTCCACTGGGACACTGGACCAGCTCCCGTGAAGCGCACCGCTTTTGATTAGAGATAATAAGGGGTCCTGGGTTGTCCAGGTTTTGATCTGCCAGGCAGTGATAGCTCACTCAAATGCTTCCATAACCATGGCTAGGTCTGTGGGCTGCGCCATTTCCACCCCCGTGGTGGGCAATGGCAGCCTACTGCGAGCATCGGCGCAGATTTCTGTGCCTGGCTTGTGGCGGATGGCATAGTTCTATGCGGACAACGTGAGCGCCCATCTCTGGATGCGGGCCGATGCGTTGGTATTGATCCCTTTACTCTCGGAAAACAGGGATATAAGTGGCTTATGGTCAATTTCAAATTAGAATTTTAGCCCAAACAGGTATTGATGCATTCTCTTTACCCCATAGACTCACGCTAATGCTTCTTTTTTAATCTTGCTGTCGGCTCTCTCAGCCTTAGACAGACGCCTGGATGCATAAGCAACCGATTGCATTTTCCAAAAATCATTAGCTTGTTGCAACACACACCCAAGGCCATATGATGACACATCACATGCAAGTACCAAATGCTTACATGGATCATACAACACAAGCAATTTGTTTGAGCATAACAATTTTCTAGCTTTTACAAAGGCATTTTCTTGGCTTTAGCCCCAAACCCATTCGCCCCCTTTTCGTAGTAAGATAGTAGTGGTTTTAGCAGTGTGCTGAGACCCGGTAAGAAGTTTCCAAAGTAGTTCAAGAGTCCCAGAAACGACCGCAGTTCCGTCATGTTCCATGGCCTCGGTGCGTTCTCGATTGTCTCCGTCTTCGCATTGGTGGGCCTGATGCCGTCCGCCGCAATCCTCCTTCCCAAGAGCTCCACTTCAGGCACCAGAAAAACGCACTTCAAGCCTTTTAACCTGAGCCCCATGGGGTTGAGTCGACGAAGAACATCCTCCAGGTTCTGCAGGTGCTCGACTGTGTTCCGACCTGTGACCAAGATTTCATCCTGGAAGACCACGGTGTGCGGGACCGACTGCAGTAAACGTTCCATGTTTCTCTGGAATATCACCGCCGCTGATCGGATTCCAAATGGACATCTGTTCTAAACAAAAAGACATTTGTGCGTGTTGACGCAGGTGAGGGCCTTCGATGATTCCACCAGTTCCTGTGTCATTAGGCTGAAGTCAGATCCAGCTTCGTGAACGTCTTTCCTCCCACCAGCGTTGCAAAGAGGTTGTCGGCCTTTGGTAGTGGGTATTGGTCCTGCAGGGAGAAACGATTGATAGTTACTTTGTAATCGTCACAGATTCTGACGGTGCCGTCTCCCTTGAGGACTGCGACAATTGGACTGGCCCACTCGCTGAACTCGATCGATGAAATGATGCCCTCTCTTTGCAGCCGGTCTAGCTCGATCTCTACCCTTTCTCTCATCATGTACGGTACTGCTCTCGCCTTGCAATGGATGGGTCATGCCCCCGGAATTAGCACTTTTGCTCCTTGGAATTTCCCGATGACTGGTTCGAACAGCGAAGGAAATTTAAGACCTGGGCACATAAAGTGTCGTCAGCGGGCAATAGTGCTCAGATGTCATCCCAGTTCCAGAATATCTTTCCCAGCCAGTTATGACGAGCAGCGTGGGACCATTGCCCGGTACCACCCAGAGTGGTAGCTTGTGCACTGCTCCATCGTAGGAGACCTTTATGGTAGCACTGCCGATTACAGGAATCAATTCTTTCATGTAAGTTCTTAGTTTCGTGCGAGCTGGAGTTAAGACTGGCCTTGAGCCCTTGTTGCACCACAACCTTTCGAAAGTCTTTTTGCCCATGATGGACTGGCTTGCGCCTGTGTCCAGCTCCATTGACACCGGGACTCCATTTAGTTCAACATTCTGCATTATCGAGGGACAATTCGTGGTGAATATGTGCATCCCATGTACCTCTGCCTCCTCTGTCTGAGGCTGTGATTTGTCGTGATCCTCCGTGGATCTGTCCTCCTCTGCAACATAGTAGTTTGCAGGTTTAACAGGCTTTGCAGCTCACCTGCACACTCGGAGTTGTCCCATTGTTGCACAGCCCTTGCAAACATACTCTTTGAATCGGCATGAATGTAAACGATGATCACCCCCGCAGCGCCAACAAGGTGTTATTGGCCTTGCATTCATCACCCTTGATGGTGGACTCTGAGTCATCTGTGGACGTGCAGCTGCAGGTATGTATGACCTGCCCTGTACGTTACGATTTGAAAACATCACTTTGTTCACAGTACTTGTCGCAGCACTTGTGTGCTGAGAGATTTGCTTCGTATTGTCACTGGTGGCAATGAATGCCTGGGCTATTGCTATAGCCTTACTCAAGGTTGGGTCTCTACAGTCAAAAGTTTGTGAAGTATGGTTTTGTGGCCAATGCCAAGTACGTAAAAGTCTCTGAGCATGTGCTCCAAATGTCCTTCAAATTCGCAATATCCTGCAAGGCGTCTTAGTTCGGCAACATAACTTGCCACTTCCTGGCCTTCAGACCTTGTGTAGGTGTAGAACCGTTACCTCGCCATCAGAACACTTTCCTTCGGGTTCAAATGCTCTCGGATCGGCGTACAGTTTCTCCGTGGTTTCGCTGGAGAGAGCAAATTCTTCATGAGGCCGTACGTTGGTGCCCCACAGATGGTGTGGAGGATTGCCCTTCGTTTGGCAGTGCTCTCTTCCCCATCTAGCTCATTGGCCATGAAGTATTGGTCGAGTCGCTTCACAAAAGTTTCCTAATCATCTCCCTCTGAGAATTTCTCCAGGATGCCCACTGTTCTCTGCATCTTTGGGTTCGCTATCTGTATCTTGTCATCAGTTGTTGTGTATTGAGAGAGAGTCAGACTGAACAGTGTGAGCTCAAAATAAAGTGTGACCGTAGTCTTTTATTGCAGGTCTCCAGAGTGCCTCCAACCTGTGAAGCCTCCTTAAATACCTGCGCTCCCAAGGGATTATGGGATCCCTTGGGACTCCAGGGGTTGAGCCCTTTGGTGGCTGTACAGTGTCAATACAAGTCCACATAGAAACAACCACATCCACTGATAAAACCATGCTGATTCTGCTTGATTTATGCTTTTCCAAATGTCCTGCTACTGCTTCCTTAATAATGGATTCCAGCATTTTTCCAATGACAGATGTTAGGCTAACTGGTCTATAGTTTCCTGATTTCTATCTGCCTCCTTTTTTAAATAGGGGTGTTACATTTGCACTTTCCCAATCCGCTGGGACCTCCCCAGAATCGAGGGAATTTTGGTAGATTACAACCAATGCATCCACTATCTCTGCAGTCACTTCGTTTAAGACCCTAGGATGCAGGTCATCAGGTCTAGGGGATTTGTTCACCTTTAGTCCCATTATTTTACCGAGTATTTCTTCTTTCATGACAGTGATTGTTTTAAGTTGCTCCCTCCCTACAGCCCCTTGATTATCCATTATTGGGATGTTTTTAGTGTCTTCTACCGTGAAGACCGATACAAAATATTTGTTCAACGTCACTGTCAGTTCCTCATTCCCCATTATTAATTCCCCAGTCTCATCCTCGAAGGGACCAACATTTACCTTAGGCACTCTTTTTTTATATACCTGTGGAAACTCTTACTATCTGTCTTTATATTTCTTGCTAGTCTACTATCTTCCCTCTCTTTATTTTTTTTAATTTGTTTTTTGCTGGTTTTTAAAAGCTTCCCAATCCCCTGGCCTCCCACTAATCTTTGCCACTTTGTATGCCCTTGTTTTCAATTTGATACCATCCTTTATTTCTTTAGTTAACCATGGATGGTTATCCCTTCTCAAAGTCTTTCCTTCTCATTGGAATATATTTTTGTTGAGAGTTATGAATTATCTCCTTAAATGTCTGTCACTGTTCATCAACCGTCTTACACTTTAATCTATTTTAGCTAACTCTGCCTTCATACCTTTGTAGTCTCCTTTATATAAGTTTAGGACACAGCTTTGAGATCCAACGTTCTCACTCTCCAACTGAATTTGAAATTCAACCATGCCATGAGCACTCTTTCCTCGATGATCCTTTACTAGGAGATCATTTATTAATCCTGTCTCATTACACAGTACCAGATCTATATGTTACAGGAGACAAATTAAACTTCAGGATTTAATGTTAATATGGGTTGGAGGAATGGCTGTGCAGTAGGGTAGAATGGATTTGTATGCTACAATGGAATGATCTCGATGTTATTAATGTTTGTAATGTTCAATAAATATTTTTTTTTTTAAAGTGAGTCAGAAGGTTGTGGGTTCAAGCCCTATTCCAGAGACTTGCACACAAAAATCTTGGCTGACTCTACAGTGCAGTACTGAGGGACTGCTGCACTGTCGGTAGGTCCCGTCTGCTCTCTCAGGTGGATGTAAAAGATCTCATGGCACTATTTCGAAGAAGAGCAGGGGAGCTATCCGTGGTGTCGTGGCCAATATTTATTCCTCAATCAATATCACTAAAACCGATTATCTGATCATTATCACCTTGCTGTTTGTGGGAGCTTGCTGTGCGCAAATTATCGACATTTTGGCCTCGTAATGTTTCTGCATCTTGATTTATTATTTCTGATTTGCTCAATGACTTTGTTAACTTATAGAAATGAAGAAAATTATTACTCTAATGAAGCCTGCAACGAGCGCCACTCACCTTGAAGGTCAGTAGTTATTGTTTGTTTGACATGTTGGCAGTTCAAATGTATCAAGGAGAAAGCGGCTGAGGAAGGAAGGATATTAAGCATGATGAATATTGTAACTTGTGGGTGATTTGAACGCTTTAGTAGGTGATTGTACTTTGGCTGGTGTGGTACTGAGCCATACAGACTTGGTCCCTGCTCAATGAATTGATCTGTGGCTCAGTGGATAGCGCACTCACCTCCGAGTCAGAAGGTTGTGGGTTCGCATCCCACTCCAGGGACTTGAGTACAAACATCTAGGCTGATATTCCAGTGCAGTGCTGAGGCAGTGCTGCACTGTTGGGGGTTTTTTCAGAGGAGACGTTAAACCGAGACCCTGTCTACTCTCTCAAGTGGATGTAAAAGATACCATTGCATTATTTTGAAGAAGAGCAGGGGAGTTATCCCTGGTGTCCTGGCTAATATTTATCCCTCAATCAACATCACTAAAACAGATTATCTTTTCAGTATCAGATTGCTGTTTGTGGGAGATTGCTGTGCGCAAATTGGCTGATGCGGTTCCCACATTACAACAGCGACTGCACTCTAAAAGTACTTAATTGGTTGTAAAGCGCTTTGAGACGTCCGGTGGTCGTGAAGGGCGCTACACAAATCCAAGACTTTCTTTTTTCTATCCCTGGTGGTGCTATGCTGGAGCATTTGAGTTGGATTCAGTGCTCTTCGCTACGGAGAGGAAACAAAATCAGCCTGGGTCCCTGATCTCTATCGCTATCCAGCTAACCAGTGCATGTGCGGACCACGGATGGGGAACGAACCCCCAGAAAGACAGGATCATGCTTTCTGTGATACCATCAGAGGTTGACGTTGGGATCACACAGGAAGAATGGTCGCTCGGGCAGGGTACTGTGGGGCTATTGCACCATGGAGCTCTGCATTAATTGTCATGTCAAGATTAAAGGGGACAATTGGGGAAGGATATGCAGTTTGATCATTTTTCATTGAGTATTGAATGTGAGGGGAAGGCAGGCCGACTCGTGTACCAAGGGGCTGGGGGTGTGGGGGTGGGGTGCCTTGGGGTCGAGCACGGGGAAGCAGAGGCATAAACTTTCCTTGTGTAGCCAAGAGGGGCCCTCCTGCTTCTCCTGACCCACAGTTTAAAAATGACCTCTTGGGGCGCCCGCCTCTCTCTTCGCCCCCCCGCCTCCCTCGCACCCCTGATAGGTTTTACTGAGGTGGCCTGTAGTGAGGGACCCGCTGAGTGTGGCATTAAAATGCTATCCGTATCATATTACCCTGATTAGTATATGTTAATTAGGCTATCGCCTGGGTTAGGTGGCCACCTCAGCTGCCGATAAAAACAGTAGGGTTAACCCTGCTGAGGAACGGTAATGGAGTGCCAAATAGATTTTAACTCTCACTCCGCCCAGTATCTCTATAGAATTATCAATCCTATTTGACATCTTTACACCTCACAACGTCACATTAGGGAGCCGAAATTGCCCCTCTCCTTAAGGCCTGTTACCACCGCAAATCGGAGGCTACGCTGCGGAGTCGAATGGCCGCCGACATTTCGTGGAATGGCCGCTGATGGTCCAATTGCCCTCCGAGTTTTCCTGGAGATGCCCCCCCCCCAACTGCTCCGCTGCTGCTGATCCGTGGTAAGCGTGTCATCACCAAGCGCACTGCTGATCTACCCTCCCGACATTCCCCTCCGAAAATCTTCGGCCCGGTGGTGCCAAAACCTATTTTTTTCCTAGTGGCCCAGTGAGACAGTGGCCTTCTGCAATGGCGGTGCGGCTTCCCTTAAAGGGGAGGGCGCACTGCCGCTGCTGCCATGCTTTTTTTTGTTGTCGGCCGACTGCCAGGTCGGTCCGACAAATATGCCCCCAGGTTCGGCTGGGCCGCCAACAGGCGCCAAGCCGAAACCCTCCCTTAGTGGCCCAGTGGGCCTAAGTTTTTAAATCGCGGAGGCTATCCCTTTTAAGTGAAGGGGAGAGCTGTGGTGATGCAGCGCCGTGATGGCGTCATCGCGGCGATCACTCCGGACACCACCCCCCCCCTAACTTCTGTCCCTCGTGTTACCACCGCCGTGTATCCGCCCCTCAAATGTTGACACTGTCCCCATTAAGAGCGACTTCCGGAGCCAAGGGAAAAAAAACAACAAAGAGCTAAATGTCACTCAAGAGGTGACCTGAACCGCAGCTGCAAAAAAAAACCACGTGTTTCGGGCTGGGTCTGACCACCTGATCTATGAAAAAGTTTTACTACAGGACTTGCCTTCACTCAGGGTTCAAAGACCCTCAGGTGGGAAAAAGCCAATGGTTTTGCCTTCACGAAAGGAATCCATTACCAAGATGGAACATTTATGATCCGTGAACCTGGGCTTTTCTTTATTTATTCAAATATCTTCTTTACAGCATCTCACTGTGTGACAGACAAATTTTTATAAGTATATAAGTGTGTTCAACAGAACTAACCGTTATTCTTGTGACATATCTCTAATGATGATAAAATTTTGCTAGAGCGGGGCATCTTTGAGTTAGATTGTTTTTCCCACCCGTCAGCTCGAAATGTTTGAGCTGTAAATTGCTGGAAGTACACGCTGATAACGAGGCATCTGGGCCATTGGTGAACAATGGGACCAACAATCTATCTTCTTCTCCAATGATATTTATGGATAGAGAAAGAAATAGTGGAAGTACAGGTTGAACCTCCCTTATCCAGAACTCCCTCATCCAGAACCACCCCTGGTCCAGAACCATTCCCGGCCACGGGGTGGCGCATGCGCAGAACTGCGACATGAACAAATTGAAGTCTTTCCTCGCTGCCAACTCCCGCAACCGCTGGCCTGACCCCGCGATCCACCGCTGCCCCATCATGATCCCTCTGCCGCACTCCCTGCCCGAAGCCAGCCAGCCCCGATATCCCCTTGCTCAGTACCTGTAACATCCAATTTAACGTGACCACCCCTCGTCCAGAAAAATCCCTTATCCAGAACAGGCCAGGTCCCGAGGGTTCTGGCTAAGGGAGGTTCAACCTAGGTGGGATTAAGAGAGAGAGAAAAAAATTAAATAGAAAGGAAAAGTAAGAAAAAAAATAAAAATTTAGAAAACCTCGAGGAGCAATTTACTACCTGCAGGAGTGAGGCTCCACAGTTTCAATTGTTCCCTTTCGGGGCCGAGAGGTTGAGTGACATTGCAGGAATGTAAATCTTGTAATAAAAACGTTCTTATGTCATGAAATACCAGCCCTATCTTTCTGTGAAGAGTTTAATTCACAAATTAATGTGCAAGTACAGCAATTTATTGGAATTCAAGGCCAGGTTGACAGTGAACTCCAATTCTTGTGAGGCGTATGGCACAATTTGCAATTCACGTCGGAACAAATTGATGGTTTTATTTTAGGCCCTAATACCAACGATGCCATGAGCTCGCCATTATTTTCTCAGCAAATTCTGGGCCCTTCTATATTTAGATACATAGAAACATAGGAAATAGGTGCAGGAGCAGGCCGTTTGGCCCTTTGAGCCTGCACCGCCATTCAATAAGATCATGGCTGATCATTCCCTCAGTACTCCTTTCCTGCTTTCTCTCCATACCCCTTGATCCCCTTAGCCGTAAGGGCCATATCTAATTCTCTTTTGCGTATATCCAATGAACTGGTATCAACAACTCTCTGTGGCAGGGAATTTCACAGGTTAACAACTCTGAGTGAAGAAGTTTCTCCTCATCTCAGTCCTAAATGGCCTTGGATATATTCAAGAGGGAGTTATATATGGCCCTTGCGACTAAAGGGATCAAGGGGTATGGAGAGAAAGCAGGAAAGGGGTACTGAAGGAATGATCAGCCATGATCTTATTGAATGGTGGTGCAGGCTCGAAGGGCCGGATGGCCACCTCCTGCTCCTATTTGCTATGTTTCTATGTTTCTATGTGTAAAGTCCTTACTCTACAGCATGAAACCACCGAGGCACATTCTGGGGACAAGGTCACTCTCTGACCTTAACACTTTATTCCAGGACTCCAGAAGTGATGACCCTGAGTGGGACCTTCCTTTATATACCCGAGTGATCGGGTAAGGAGTGTCTCCCACAAGCTCACCTTGTGGTCAAGGTGTGCATCTAGGCTGAGTGTATACAGTAACACAGTGGTGTTACATTGTGGTTACAGACATGACATCACCTTCCGCCCCAAAGTCTTATTGGGATCATAGGTTTAGTCTTTCAGGTGGTCTACCCTCCCTCGTGGAGCGCCGCAGTTGGGGCTCTGGTTGTTGGACACTGACGTGAGTGTCTGTCACCTGTGGTGATTCCGGCTTGTCCGGGCTGACCGGAGGGTCTATGCATTTTTCTGATTGCTCTTGTTGCTCGTTCACTGGCGGTGTTGTGAGCTCCATCTCATGGTCTTCTTCAGGTTCCTCCGTGTCGATGCTGAACCTTTTTTTTTACTTGGTCCAGATGCTTACAGCATATCTGACCATTGTTGAGTTTTACCACGAGGACCCTATTCCTCTCTTTGTCAATTACAGTGCCCTCAAGCCATTTGGGCCCCATGGCGTGATTGAGGACGAATACAGGATCATTTATTTCTATACATCTCCCCCTCGAATTTCGATCATAGTACTCATTTTGTGACTTGCACTTGCCCTAACTATGTCGGTCAGGACAGGGTGAATGAGGGACAACCGAGTTTTGAGTGTCCGTTTCATTAGTAGCTCTGTGGGCGGGACCCCCGTGAGCGAGTGCAGTCGGGATCTATAGGTCAGCAGGAGGCGCGATAGGCGGCATTGTAGGGAGGGTCCTTGAATCCTGAGCATATCTTGCTTAATGATTTGGACCGCACATTCCGCCTGGCCATTGGAGGCCGGCTTGAACGCCGCAGTTCTGACGTGGTTGATGCCATTGCCCAACATAAACTCCCGGAATTCATAGCTTGTGAAACATGGGCCATTATCACTAACTAGAATGTCCCGGCAAGTCATGGGTTGCAAAGATCGCACGTAGGCTTTCCACTGTGGTGGATGTCATGCATGAATTCAGAATGATGCACTCGATCCATTTTGAGTATGCATCTACTACAATAAGGAACATCTTACCCATGAACGGGCCCGCGTAGTCAACATGAATGTGTGACCACGGCTTGGTGGGCCAATGCCACGGGCTGAGCAGAGCCTCCCTCGGGGCATTACCCAGCTGAGCACACGTCGTGCACCTGCGAACACAGTGTTCCAGGTCTGCATCAATTCCAGGCCACCAAACATGTGACCGGGCAATGGCCGCCTTCAGCACAATGCCTGGGTGCTCGCTGTGGAGTTCCCTGATGAATGCCTCACTGCACTTCTGGGGCATAACTACCCGGCTGCATCGTAGTAGGCAGTCAGCCTGGATGGAGAGCTCATCCATCCCTCTGTGGAACAGTCTGACCTCTTCGGGGCATGCTCCGTGTGCGGGCACCCAATCCCCAGTCAGGACACATTTCTTAATCACCGATAGGAGGGGATCTCTGTTTGTCCAGATTTTGATCTGGCGGGCTGTGATAGGGGAGCCTGCACTGTCGAAGGCATCGACAGCCATGACCATCTCAGCGCTTTGCTCAACTGCCCCCTCGGTGGTGGCCAGTGGGAGCCTGCTGAGCACGTCAATGCAGTTTTCAGTGCCGGGCCGGTGCCTGATGGAGTAGTCATAAGCAGCCAGCGTGAGAGCCCATGCCTGTATGCGAGCTGATGCGTTGGCATTGACAGCCTTGCTGTCTGACAACAGGGATGTTAACAGCTTGTGGTCCGTCTCTAATTCAAACTTCCTACCAAAGAGGTACTGATGCATTTTCTTTACACCATAGACACATGCAAGCGCTTCCTTCTCGACCATCCCATATCCCCATTCTGCTTGAGAGAGCGACCTGGAGGCATAAGCCACAGGTTGTAGCTAACCTTCAGCATTGCCCTGCTGCAACACGCACCCAACCCCATAGGACGATGCATCACATGTCAGAACCAATTTTTTTACAGGGGTCGTACAGGGTCAACAACTTGTTTGAACAAAGTAGGTTTCGCGCCTGATCAAAAGCCCGTTCCTGACAGTGCCCCCAAACCAATCACAACCCTTACGCAGGAGCACGTGTAGCGGCTCCAACAACGTGCTCAAGTTTGGCAGAAAGTTCCCAAAATAGTTCAACAGTCCCAGGAATGAACGCAGCTCCGATGTGTTGCACGGCCTGGGTGCTCGTCGAATCGCCTCTGTTTTGGATGCGGTGGGCCGAATCCCATCTGCAGCAGCCCTTCTACCCAGAAACTCAACCTCAGGAGCTAAAAACACACATTTAGACTTCTTGAGTCGCAGGCCTACCCGGTCCAGTCGGCGTAGCACCTCCTCCATGTTGCAGAGGTGTTCCTCGGTATCTCGACCCGTGATGAGGATGTTGTCCTGGAATATGATCGTTCCAGGAATGGATTTAAGCAGGCTTTCCATGTTAAGTTGAAAAATCGCGGCCGCTAATCGAATGCCAAACGGGCACCTGTTATAAGCGAACAGTCCCTTGTGCGTGGTGATGGTGGTCAGTAGTTTGGATTCGTCGGCCAGTTCCTGGGTCATATAGGCTGAAGTGAGGTCCAACTTGGTGAACAGCTTGCCGCCTGCCAGAGTGGCGAAGAGGTCCTCCACTCTTGGAAGCGGGTATTGATCTTGTAGGGACACCCGATTGATGGTGGCCTTGTAGTCGCCACAGATCCTGACAGAGCCATTCGCTTTTAGAACGGGAACGATGGGGCTCGCCCAGTCGCTGAATTCAACAGGCGAGATGATGCCCTCTCTCAACAGCCGGTCCAATTCGCTCTCGATTTTTTTTTCCCGCATCACATACGGCACCGCTCTGGCTTTGTAGTGCACCGCCAGCCCGGCCTACTTTAGTGCCTTTGAAAGTCCCGACGCCAGGTTGGAATAGTGACTCAAATTGTTGTAGGACTTGTGAGCACGAACTTCGCTCCACCGATGACACTGCGTGAGCATCCCCCCATTTCCAGTTCATCTCGGCTAACCAGCTCCTCCCCAACAGTGCAGGATCATTGCTCGGGACAATCCAGAGTGGCAGCCGATTCACTAACTCATTGTGTGTGACAGTCAACATTGCACTGCCTAGCACCGGAATGATTTCTTTGGTATAAGTCCGTAATTGTGTTTCAATATGTACTAATTTAACTCTACTGGTTTTGAGCAGCCACAGTTTTTCAAATTGCTGAACGTCCATGAGTGACTGGCTGGCCCCAGTGTCCAGCTCCATGCGCACTGGGATACCATTTAATAAAACCCTCATCATCACTGGTGGCGTTTTGGTGTATGTACTGTGAATATTCGCTGAACCTCGGTGTCCATCGGTTTGCCCCAAAAGTCATCCAGCCTCAAAGAACCCTCTTCTGGTCCATCTGCCTCATATATTAGTCTGGTTGTGCACATTCGAGCTAAATAGCCACTGAGATTTCAGTTTCTGCAGTCATACTGTGGGAATCTGCAAGATCTGGCTGAATGTTTTCCCCCACACCTCCAGCATGAGTTAAAGTTTCCATTGTTGGGGACAAAGGGACTATGGCCAAGCATTCCGTGCTGACTGTCCCTTTGACTGCTCTTAAGTACCCTATTAGTGGGTGTCAATGGCCCCATACCAGGCCGCATTGTCCACTGCGATGGCGTGAATGTCCGTTCAGCCTGCCATTGTCTCTGTTGAGGTCCTACTCTGGGGTCTATTGTTGCCTGGGGAATGTCGAACTGCCCCTGCCTGCTGGGCTCTGAGTCGCATTGATGATGTTGACTCCCTGATCCATCGCCGCGTTAGAGGCAGAATTGCGCGCGTATATTATTTTCGTCTCTTCCTCCCCTGCCATGAAAGTTTGAGCTCACAACGCCTTCGCTTCCAAGGTCAAATCTTTGGTCTCAATTAATTTGTGGAAAATTCCCGCATGACCAATGCCCTCGATAAAGAAGTCCCTTAGCATCTGCCCCCTGCAGGCGTTTATGAACTTAGAGGCTGGCCAAATGCCGGAGGTCCGCTACAAAGTCCGGTATGCTCTGTCCTTCACGACGTTGATGGGTGTAGAAACTATGACGGGCCATATGTATGCTGCTTGCCGGTTTGAGGTGCTCCCCGATCAACTTGCTAAGTTCTTCAAAGGTTTTGTCCGACGGCTTTTCGGGTGCTAGTAAGTCCTTCATGAGCACGTAAGTCTTTGGCCCGCAGCTGGTCAAAAGATGAGCCCTTCGCTTGTCGGCCACTGCATCTCCCAGCCATTCTTTGGTAATTAAGCTTTGCTGAAGCCTCTCGACAAAATCCTCCCAGTCATCCCAACACAGGACCGTTCCTCTGTGCTACTGGTGGCCATTCTCGTGGGTCATGAATTCCCGTTTCACGTCGCCAAAGTCCTTACTCCAAAGCATGAAACCACACGAGGCACATTCTCTGACCTTAACACTTTATTCCAGGACTCCAGAAGTGATGACCCTGCGTGGGACCTCCCTTTATATACCTGAGTGATCAGGTAAGGAGCGTCTCCCACAAGTTCACCCCTTGTGGTCAAGGTGTGCATCTAGGTTGAGTGTATACAGTAATACAGTGATGTTACATTGTGGTTATAAACATGACACTATGTTTACCTCTTATCCTAAGACTATGTCCCCTGGTTCTGGACTTCCCAACATTGGGAACATTCTTCCCGCATCTAACCTGTCCAGTCCCGTCAGAATCTTATACGTTTCTATGAGATCCCCTCTCATCCTTCTAAATTCCAGTGAATAAAGGCCCAGTTGATCCAGTCTCTCCTCATATGACAGTCCAGCCATCCCTGGAATCAGTCTGGTGAACCTTTGCTGCACTCCCTCAATAGCAAGAATGTCCTTCCTCAGACCAAAACGGAACACAATATTCCAGGTGATGCCTCACCAAGGCCCTGTACAACTGCAGTAAGACCTCCCTGCTCCTATACTCAAATCCCCTAGCTATGAAGGCCAACATACCATTTGCCTTCTTCACCGCCTGCTGTACCTGCATGCCCACTTTCAATGACTGATGAAGCAAGACACCCAGGTCTCGTTGCACCTCCCCTTTTCCTAATCTGCCGTCATTCAGATAATATTCTGCCTTCGTGTTTTTGCCCCCAAAATGGATAACCTCACATTTATCCACATTATACTGCATCTGCCATGCATTTGCCCACTCACCTAACCTATTCAAGTCACCCTGCAGCCTCTTAGCGTCCTCCTCACAGCTCACACTGCCACCCAATTTAGTGTCATCTGCAAACTTGGAGATATTACACTCAATTCCATCTAAATCGTTAATGTATATTGTAAAGAGCTAGTGTTCCAGCACTGAGCCATGTGGCACTCCACTAGTCACTGCCTGCCATTCTGAAAAGGACCCGTTTATCCCGACTGTCTGCTTCCTGTCTGCCAACCAGTTCTCTATCCACGTCAGTACATTACCCCCAATACCATGTGCTTTGATTTTGCACACCAATCTCTTGTGTGGGACCTTGTCAAAAGCCTTCTGAAAGTCTAAATACACCATATCCACTGGTTCTCCTTTGTCCACTCTACTAGTTACATCCTCAAAAAAATTCTAGAAGATTTGTCAAGCATGATTTCCCTTTCATAAATCCATGCCGACCTGGACCAATCCTGTCACCACTCTCCAAATGCGCTGCCACTTCATCCTTAATGATTGATTCCAACATTTTCCCCACTACTGATGTCAGGCCAACCGGTCTATAACTACCCATTTTCTCCCCCTCTCCCTCTTTAAAAAGTGGTGTTACATTAGCTACCTTCCAGTCCATAGGAACTGATCCAGAATCGATAGATTGTTGGAAAATGATCACCAATGTATCCACTATTTCTAGGGCCACTTCCTTAGTACTCTGGGATGCAGACTATCAGGCCTCGGGGATTTATTGGCCTTCAATCCCATCAACTTCCCCAACACAATTTCCTGCCCAATAAGGACATCCTTCAGTTGCTCCTCCTCACCAGACCCACTGCCCCTAGTACATTCGGAAGGTCATTTGTGTCTTCCTTCGTGAAGACAGAACCGAAGTATTTGTTCAATTGGTCCGTCATTTCTTTGCTCCCATTATAAATTCACCTGAGTCTGACTGCAAGGGACCTATGCCTGTCTTCACCAATCTTTTTCTCTTCACATATTTATAGAAGCTTTTGCAATCAGTTCCCATGTTCCCTGCAAGCTTCCTCTCGTACTCTATTTTCCCCTTCTTAATTAAACCCTTATTCCTCCTTTTAATTTTGTCTGTGCCTATCATTACCCACATTCACATTGTTACAGCTGCTTATTACAGTTGTAAGACAATTTTAGCTCCATCAACGTGATAGCTGTTCTGATGAATATGTTTTTAGTTACATAATCTAGCTAAGTATTAAAAACAAAATAAGGGAATTTAAGTGCCATCCGATTAACTTAGTGACTGTTTTTGCCAACGTATGGTTCACTGACCAATAATTCAGAATAGAATTTTAGTAAACATTTCTGTACCGCAAATTCTTATATATTTTTACTGTTTTAATGCTTCTTTTAATAATCTAAACTTTTCCATGATATGTTAGTTAAAGACCAAGCAGTGCAATAATAAATTATTTTTTTTTGTCGTGGGATAGTTTCTTTTCCAAACGTTATTTTGTAAATGTCCTGTATTTTCCGTTACTCGATCTAACGATTTGGATTGAATTGACAATATGAAAGGAGAGTGGTGTAGAATGTAAGGACAGGGTTAATTAGATTTGTCCACCGATGTTATACTACTATTGATTTATCTTTACATTATAGTAATGTTAACATTTAGCCTTTGCCTGTTAAGCAGGGAAGTTTAAGTTACTGTAAAGTACCACTGGGCTATTGGATCAGGCTATCCCTGCACCAGTGGTCAGTTTCAGGATGAAGTAATGAGGTTTAATTAAATGTGGTTGACTCTTAATTGCTTTCTTAAATGGCCTAGCAAGTCACTCAG
The DNA here is from genome assembly GCF_044704955.1 of Pristiophorus japonicus. NCBI lineage: Eukaryota > Metazoa > Chordata > Chondrichthyes > Pristiophoridae > Pristiophorus > Pristiophorus japonicus. The sequence goes on from NC_091984.1 coordinate 121,086,373, forward strand.
TTGTACCAAACCCCTGCAAAGAAGTATACTAAGAATAAAACAGGACAGACCACTCAGCATCGAACTAGGCACTGGAAATGACAACGAGTCACCCAGCCCAGTCGACCCTGCAAAGCACTCCTCACTAACATCTGGGGTCATGCCAAAATTGGGAGAGCGGTCCCACAGATTAGACAAGCAAACAGACTTATATAGTCATACTCCTAGAATCGAACCTTTCAACCAATGTCCCAGACTCCTCCATCACCATCCCTGGGTATGTCCTGTCCCATGGGCAGGACAGACCCACCAGAGGTGGCGGCATTGTGGTATATGGGAGGGAATGGCCCTGGGAGTCCTCAACATTGACTCCGGACCCCATGAAGTCCTATGGCATCAGGTCAAGCATGGGCAAGGAAACCGCCTGCTGATTACCACCCTCCCTCAGCTGATGAATCAGTACTCCTCCATGTTGAACACCACTTGGAAGAAGCACTGAGGATAGCAAGGGCACACAATGTACTCTGGGTGGGGTACTTCAATATCCATCACCAAGAGTGGCTCAGGAGCATCACTACTGATCGAGCTGGCCGAGTCCTGAAGAACAGATCTGTCAGACTGGGCCTGCGGCAGGTGGTGAAAAAGCCAACATGAGAGAAAAACCTCCCTGACCTCATTTCACTGATCTACACGTCGCAGATGCATCTGACCATGGCAGCATTGGTCGGAGTGATTACCGCACAGTCATTGTGGAGAAGAAGTCCAGTCTTCACACTGAAGACACCATCCTTTGTATTGTACGGCATTACCACCGTGCTAAATGGGATAGATTCAGAACAGATCTAGCAGCTCAAAACTGGGCATCCATGAGGTGCTGTGGGCCATCAGCAGCAGTGGAATAGATTCAACCACAAAATGTAACCTCATGGCCCGGCATATACATCACTCTACCATTACTATCAAACCAGGCGACCAAACCTGGTTCAATGAGGAGTGTAGAAAAACAGGCCAGGAACAGCACCAGGCATAGCTAAAAATGAGGTACCAACCTGGGGAAGCTGCAACACAGGACTACATGCATGCAAAACAACAGAAGCAGCATGCCATAGACAGAGCTAAGTGATCCCACAATCAACCGATCAGATCAAAGCTCTGCAGTCCTGCCACACCCAGTCGTGAATGGTGGCAGACAATTAAACAACTAACGGGAGCAGTAGATTCCATGAATATCCTTATCCTCAATGATGGTAGAGCATCATCATCATAGGCAGTCTCTCGGAATCGAAGACTTGCTTCCACTCCTGAAATGAGTTATTTGGTGGCTGAACAGTCCAATACAAAAGCCACAGACTTTGTCACAGGTGGGACAGATAGTCGCTGAGGGAAGGGGTGAGTGGGACTGGTTTGCCGCACACTCTTTCCATTGCCTGCACTTGATTCCTGCATGCTTTCGACGTTGAGACTTGAAGCGCTCAACGCCCTCCCGGATGCGCACTCTCCACTTAGGGCAGTCTATGGCCAGGAACTCCCAGATGTCAGTGGTGATGTCGCACTTTATCAGGGCGGCTTTGAGGGTGTCCTTGTAACATTTCCGCTGCCACCTTTGGCTTGTTTGCCGTGAAGGAGCTCCGCAAAGAGTATTTGCTTTGGGAGTGTGGTGTCTGGCATGCGAACTATGTGGCCTGCCCAGCGAAGCTGATCAAGTGTGGTCAGTGCTTCAATGCTGGAAATGTTAGCCTGGACGAGGACGCTGATGTTGGTGCGCCTGTTCTCCCAGGGGATTTGTAGGATCTTGCGGAGACATCGTTGGTGAGGTGTCTTCTGTACATCGTCCATGCCTCTGAGCCATACAGGAGGGCGGGTATTACTACAGCCCTGTAGATTATGAGCTTGGTGGTAGATTTGAGGGCCTGGTCTTTGAACACTCTTTTCCTCAGGCGGCCGAAGGCTGCACTGGAGACTGTGTTGAATCTCTGCAGCAATGTCTGCTTTTGCTGAGCATAGCATAGTAGAACGACAAGGCTGAAACATTTGCAACCATCTTCAGCTAGAAGTGCCAAGTGAATCCATTTCGGCCTCATCACAAGGTCCGCACCATCACAGAAGCCAATCTGCAGCCAATTTAATTCACTCCACGGGATATCAAGAAAGGGCTGAACACACTGGATACAGGAAAGGCTATGGACCCTGACAATAACCCAGCTGATAAACTGTCCAGGTATGTCATGTCCACAAAAAAGCAGGACAAATCCAATCCGGCCAATTACCGTCCCATCACGTTACACTCAATCATTGGCAAAGTGATGGAAGGTGTCGTGGACAGTGCTATCAAGCGGCACTTGCTCACCAGTAACGTGCTCACTGATGCTCAGTTTGGGTTCTGTCAGGACCAATCGGCTCCAGACCTCATTACAGCCTTGATCCAAGCATGGACGAAAGTTCTGAATTCAAGATGTGAGGTAAGAGTGACTGCCCTTGTTATTAAGGCAGCATTTGACTGAGTGGGGCATCAAAGAGCCCCAGTAAAATTGAAGTCAGTGGGAATCGAGGGGGAAAACTCTCCATTGGCTGGAGTCACACCTAGCACAAAGGAAGGTGGTTGTGGTTGTTGGAGGCCAATCATCTCAGCCCCAGGACATCGCTGCAGGAGTTCCTCCGGGCAGTGTCCTAGGCCCAACCATCTTTAGCTGCTTCATCAATGACCTTCCCTGCTTCATAAGGTCAGAAGTGCGGTGAGTGTCTCACCTCTTGACTCCCCAAAGCCTTTCAACCATCTACAAGGCACAAGTCAGGAGTGTGATGGAATACTCTCCACTTGCATGGATGAGTGAAGCTCCAACAACACTCAAGAACTCGACACCAACCGGGACAAAGCAGCCCGCTTGATTAGCACCCCATCCACCACCTTCAATATTCACTCCCTCCACCACCAGCGTACCGTGGCTGCAGTGTGTACCATCTACAAGATGCACTGCAGCAACTCACCAAGGTGTCTTTGGGGCAACACCTCTCAAATCCACGACCTTTACCGCCTAGAAGGACAATGCTGCAGATTTGCCGGGTCTCCTCCTGATCGAGTTCTTTCTCTTTTATTATGTGCCACTTTCTTCTGCAGAGATGAAAATACAACTTTTTAGAGAGGGTGTCTTTGTGCTGGGTGGGACATATACAGCTGGTCACATTTACAATTGCATTGAATAAATGAAAATATTACTTACACTAACTACTTGACCAAGGCCTTGCCATTTCTTTTTACACTGACCTCCAGATCTCATGGTGTTCACCACTGCACAGTAATCTTCTGCAACTTGATTCCAGTATTTCTTCATTTCTTTTGGTGGAACTTTTAAGTGACCTCTGCTGGTATCCAGCTCCTGCCTTCTGTTCTCAATCACAGTAACCAATGTCTCCACTTCTTCCAGCAAGAAATGTTTAGCCCTTGGTCCGCGTTGCATCTTGTATTGCTGCAGCCGCGATTTTTCCAATGCTCACACACACAGCACTCCTTCTGCATGCAGCTGCGATTTTTACAATGCTCTCACACATACACAGCACTCCTTCCCTCACACACACACACACACACACACACACACACACACAAACACACACACCTGGCTCTTTAAAAATGGCCGATTGCCAAATCCCAGCTGTACGGGGCATGCGTGTCCATTGCAGCGACGTCAAAAACGTAAGTTTTTTTTCCCCGCGCATGCACAGGAGGCCCGGCTTCGTTTTTCGGTGCAGACAGCAGGCTCCACCCCCCGAGGCGATGGACACGCTGCGTGGCTCCGGATTCCAGTTACAGATCGGGGAAAGTTAGTACAATTATTTATGGCGCATTTCTGGACCTAAAAACCCGGCATAACTCCGGCAATATGCCAGAAAACGGGCTTGGGCAAAATTGAGCCCATTGTTAGCTAGCCACCTGTTCTCTGGCATTACACCTTTTTCTAACAAAATATTAAGTATGTGTAATAATGCCACTGCTATCTCTTTCCTAGATTCTTTTAAAATGCATGGATGTAATCCATCCGGACCGGGGGTTTTATCCTCTGAGTTTGATTCGTTAATTTAATATTGCTCCTCTTTATTTTAAATGCGGTTATAACATTACTAATCTCATCATGTGATGACATCTCCATGGTAAATACTGAAGCAAAATAATTATTTAATCTCTGTGCCATCTAAGAACATAAGAAATAGGAGCAGGAGTAGGCCATTTGGCCCCTCAAGCCTGCTCTGCCATTCAATAAGATTATGGCTGATCTGATCATGGGCTCAGCTCCACTTCCCCGCCCGCTCCCCATAAATTGAGTTCTTTGATGAAGTAATGAAGAGGGTTGATGAGAGTAATAAGGTTGATGTTGGATATATGGACTTTCAAAAGGCAATTGATAAAGTTCTACATAATAAACTTTTAGCACAGTTTAAATCAATGGGATTAAATGGACAATAGCAGCATGGATACAATATTGACTAAGGGACAGAAAGCAGAGAGTAGCGCTGAACGGATGTTTTTCAGACTTGTGGGAAGTATTAGGACCACTGCTCTTTTTGATATACATTAATGATATGGGTGTGAGTATAGAGGGCATAATTTCAAAGTTTGTAGATTCAACAAAACTCTTAAATGTAATCAATAGTGAGGAAGATGATAACAGACTTCAGGAGGACATAAACTGACTGGGAAAATGTAACACAGAGAAGTGTAAAGTGATGCATTTTGGAAGAATGAGAGGCAATATAAACTAAATAGTACAATTTTAAAGGGGATGCAGGAACAGAGACCTGTGGGGGTTCACATACAGGTCTTTGAAGGTGGCAGGACAAATCGAGAAGGCTGTAAAAAGGCATATGGGATTCTGGGCTTTATGAAGAGAGACATAGAGCACAAAAGCAAGGAAGTTATGCGAAACCTTTATAAATCACGAGCTGGACCTCTGCTGGAACATTGTGTCCAATTCTGGGCAGCACACTTTAGAAAAGTTATCAAGGCCTTGGGGAGGATGCAGAGGATACTGACTAGAAAGTTACCAGGGATGAGGGACTTCAGTTATGTGAAGAGGTTGGAGAAGCTAGAATTGTTCTCCTTTGAGCAGAGAAGGATAAGGGGAGGTTTAATAGGTGTTCAAAATTCTGACTGGTTTTGGTAGAGTGAATAATGAGAAACTCTTTCAACTGGCATAAGGATTGGTAACAGATTTAAGGTAATTGGCAAAAGAACTAGAGGGGAAATGTTATTTTTATGCTGCGAGCTGTTGTGATCTGGAGTGCACGGCCTGAAAGGGTGCTGGAAGCAGATTCAATAGTAACTTTCCAAAGGGAATTGGACATATTTGCAGGGGTTAGGGTTCAGGGAAATAGCAGCGAGTGGGACTAAATTGCATAGGTCTTTCAAAGAGTTGGCACAGACAAAATGGGCTGAACGGCTTCCTTCTATACTGTATGATTCTATGATGTCTGTGGTTACCTTTTAGTTTAATCTCTCCAATAAGGCTGCAGAGTTCTTATTTTAAAAAAAAGCTATACCACTTCCAGTCGCCGGTGGGTTGCTATGTGAACTATATTTATAAAAATTCTATGATGTGGCTGGTTGAGGAGAAAATAAACAACATCTCCTCGCAAAACATCCTGAGCTAATGACGAGTTCAGCTTTTAAACTGAATGGAGTATCAGATATTATCTTATTTTGCTGTATGCTGCAGAGTGTCTTACCATCACCCTTTCAAGCAGTGCATACTCGGTCTGCACTAATGGAGAGGTGAACTCTGCTGCTTTTATTGAACCACAGAAATTCTCTTGTACCAAGTCCATGCAGTAAATTGGAGAAATTTCTCAATTGATTCTGGACAGAAATACTCAGCTGCCCTGGATGCCTCTTGCTATTTACAAACCTTACATAATAAATAGTTTAGTTTGTATATTAGGATGAGTCAAAAACCTGGTACAAGAGAATTTCTGTGGTTCAATAAAAGCAGCAGAGTTCACCTCTCCATTAGCGCAGACCGAGTATGGACTGCTTGAAAGGGTGATGATAAGACACTCTGCAGCATACAGCAAAATAAGATTAGCTATCACTAGAGATTAAATCTTATGGTACAATACTTCAGATCATAAAATGTTATCCCAATGGCTGTCACATACTCAACAAAACAATAGTGACCAAAAAACATTTATTTTTCTATCCTCCTCTCCAAGACTTATGCTAGGGTATGCTTATGGTATCATAAGAACATAAGACATAGGGGGATTAGGCCATTTGGCCCCTCGAGCCCGCTCCACCATTTAATAAGATCATGGCTGATCTGATCATGGACTCAGCTCCACTTCCCTGCCCGCTCCCCATAACCCTTCACTCCTTTATTGCTCAAAAATCTGTCTATCTCCACCTTAAATATATTCAATGAACCAGCCTCCACATCTCTGGGGCAGAGAATTCCATAGATTTACAACCCTCAGAGAAGAAATTCCTCCTCATCTCAGTTTTAAATGGGCGGCCACTTAGCCTGAGACGATGTCCCCTAGTTTTAGTTTCCCCTATGAGTGGAAATATCCTCTCTGCATCCACCTTGTCGAGCCCCCTCATTATCTTGTATGTTTCGATAAGATCACCTCCCATTCTTCTGACCTCCAATGTGTATAGGCCCAACCTACTCAACCTATCTTCATAAGTCAACCCCCTCATCTCTGGAATCAACCTAGTGAACCTTCTCTGAACAGCCTCTAATGCAAGTATATCCTTAAATACGGAAACCAAAACTGTACGCATTACTCAAGGTGTGACCTTACCAATACCCTGTACAGTTGTAGCAGGACTTCTCTGCTTTTATACTCTATCCCTCTTGCAATAAAGGCCAACATTCCATTTGCCGTCCTGATTACTTGCTGTACCTGCATACTAACATTTGATGTTTCATGCACAAGGACCCCCAGGTCCCTCTGTACTGCAGCACGTTGCAATTTTTCTCCATTTAAATTATAATTTGTTTTTCTATTTTTTCTGCCAAAGTGGATAACCTCACATTTTCCCACATTATACTCCATCTGCCAAATGTTCGCCCACACATTTACCATTTGCACATTTTATGTGTCTTCACAATTTGTTTTCCCACCCATCTTTGTATCATCAGCAAACGTGGCTACATTACACTCAGTCCCTTCATCCAAATCATTAATATAGATTGTAAATAGTTGAGGACCCAGCACTGATCCATGCCGCACCCCACTAGTCACTGTTTGCCAACTGGAAAATGACCCATTTATCCTGACTCTCTGTTTTCTGTTAGTTAGCCAATCCTTTATCCATGCTAATATATTACCCCCAATCCCGTGAACTTTTACCTTGTGCAGTAACCTCTTATGTGGCACCTTATCGAATGCCTTCTGGAAATCCAAATACACCACATCCACAGGTTCCCCCTGATCCACCCTGCTCGTTACATCCTCAAGGAACTCCCAACAAATTTGTCAAACATGATTTTCCGTTCATAAAACCATGCTGACTCTGCTTGATTGAATTATGCTTTTCCAAATGTCCCGCTACTACTTCCTTAATAATGGACTCCAGCATTTTCCCAATGACAGATGTTAGACTAACTGGTCTATACTTTCCTGCTTTCTGTCTGCCTCCTTTTTTAAATAGGGGGGTTACATTTGCAGTTTTCCAATCTGCTGGGACCTCCCCAGAATCCAGGGAATTTTGGTATCTCTCTATTGCTGCCTGTGGTATTATCCTATCATTCCTTAGTGGCCCTATTCCCATCCCATCTTTTTTTATTTATGTGCCTGTAAAATATTTTACTATTTTGTTTTATGTTCCTTGATAAGTTAATGTCATAGTTTAATTTCATCATTGTTTCTTTGACTTCACTCCTCGGGGGAAAAATTTGTGTACGTCAAGAGAATTGCCGGTGTCACCAGCAACTCGAGTCAATGACCACTGAAAATGGCTGCAGCACAAATTCCCACTGGGGGATTGCCGATGTGCAGCGCAGTGCTAACTTACCGTGCAGGGTCCTACTGGTGGCGTTAATGGAGGCCTCCTACCCGAAATTCCCGTCCACAGTCGGCGTTGGAGCTTTTTATAGCTTGTGGGAGCGAGGCTGTGGACTTCGCAAGGAAAAAAATGCAGCTTTCAGCCTTTACTGCCTTTCAATGAATAATTTACCATTAAAAAGAAATTCCACATGGGATTTTTCAGCATTTTAACTGAATTCTCTTCCGAAACAAAGAATGGGAAATTTGCTTCAGCACTAACACGAATGGCTCAGCGAGCCAGAGAAGGGGCACCCAGGGTCTCGCATGCAGCACCCCAGCTTTGTGCAGGGGGAGGGTCAGCACTGCAAGAGAGGTTCTCTACCCACAGGGGCCAGGAGGCTCTCCAGAAAGCACGAAGTGGGACCAGATCACCGAGGCTGTCACTTCCAGCAGTGTCGCCCCCCCACCACCCGGCTCCAGTGCCCAAAGAAGCTTCATGACCTCAGACCAGTGGTCAAGGTCAGTGAATACATCTTCAAAATCTGTCTCCTAGCAACTGTATCACGAGCCTCACACACTTCTCAATGCGTGACACCCTCCCCCAATCACTCACCTATCAACAATCTGCACCAATTACGGGACACAACTCCCATTCCGAGCATCACCTCACCTCCTTGGAGGAGACGGCGCAGGCCATTCCTGGCAGGGGCATGGCTGAGCCCTTGGCCAGTGGTGGGGATGAAAGGATATAAGATGCTGTTATCCTCCTTCTGGCGTTTACTTCTTGCTTTCCCACCCTCCCCTTCCTCACTTCACACACCCAGCCAGTGGTTGGCCAAAAAGATGGAGAGGAGAGTGAAGAAGAACAAGAAGATTGACTTGCCAATCCCAGCCACCAGCTCCTCATGGTCAACCAGAATCGCCATTTGCAGTGTCCCCCACTGTAGGCCAGCAGCCTTCCCCCAGCAAAGCTGCAGCAGCTGGGGTAGCACTGCGTGACATCAGTCAGATGGGCAAAGGCACACACAAGACAGTCACTAAGGGAATGCATGTGGGCGAGGTGTTGATTTCTTGATGTCATATTGGATGGATAGATGTATAAAGTTGGATTGGAAAGTTTGCTTTGTGGTGGCTTTTATTTCAGCATTGTGGCCAAGAAGACGCTGTGATGGTCAGTAACAGAGGGAAGGTAATGTGTGGGACTAATGTTGAAAGGGGAAAACGGGTTGTGGTCATTGGAACCGCAAGCGGATGATTCCATCCCGGCCAGAAAGGGACTCTTTGGGAGGCATCCTTCATTCTGCTTCCTCCTATTCTGCGTCTTCCTCTTTGCTCTGCGAGCGGATGCTGTAAATCTGAAATTACAGCATAATATGCTAGAAAAACTCAGCAGATCAGGCAGCGTTTTGACTTGAGACGTGAATTTTGGTACTCTCTAGATGGATGTTGCCTGATCTGTTCAGTATTTGCAGCAAGTTCTGTCTTCTCAAAAGCCGCCTTTTACCATCTGAAGCCTTGCAAGCATCCAGCAGCACCGCCTACATACTTTAAAGATTTTTTTAGCACCTATTGCAGCAAGCCACAACTTCAGTAAAATCAAAAACACATTCCAAAAGTTTAGAAACATAGAAAATAGGTGCAGGAGTAGGCCATTCGGCCCTTCGAGCCTGCACCGCCATTCAATGAGTTCATGGCTGAACATGCAACTTCAGCACCCCATTCCTACTTTCTCGCCATACCCCTTGATCCCCTTAGTAGTAAGGACTACATCTAACTCCTTTTTGAACATATTTAGTGATTTGGCCTCAACAACTTTCTGTGGCAGAGAATTCCACAGGTTCACCACTCTCTGGGTGAAGAAATTTCTCCTCATCTTGGTCCTAAATGGCTTACCCCTTATCCTTAGACTGTGACCTCTGGTTCTGGACTTCCCCAACATTGGGACCATTCTTCCTGCATCTAACCTGTCTAAACCCGCCAGAATTTTAAATATTTCTATGAGATCCCCTCTCATTCTTCTGAACTCCAGTGAATACAAGCCCAGTTGATCCAGTCTTTCTGGATCAAGGGGTATGGGGAGAAAGCGGGAATATGGTGTTGAGATAGAGATCAGCCATGATCATATTGAATGGCGGTGCAGGCTCAAAGAGCCGAATGGCCTACTACTGCTCCTATTTTCTATTTTTTTATGTTTCTATGTTAACGGCCGCGATTTCACCTATCGGGTTGGAAAAGAGGTGGGCTACATCGAGGGCGGATTCCAACCCCACTCCTATCTCCATGCCGGCTTCCCCCACGGATTTCCCCTGATAGGGCTTGTTAATCCCGTCCAACGAGGTTCCTGGTCAATTAAAAGGAAATGGGTCTGATGACGTCATTTGATGATGTGTCATCAGCCGGTTTCCTTAAAGGGACCATGGCCAACTTTATTTTGTCAGTTGTGCAGTCAGTATTCTACAGCATTGAGTGTTCTACAGCATATGCTTATGGAGGGAGTCACAGCACGAAGGGATGTTCTCTTCCCTTCCAATGGGGGGAAGAGACCTCCGCAGGAGACCACCACAGCCTGGTTGCACATTGCACAGGAGGGCACAAACAGGGATAGAAACATCGAAACATAGAAAATAGGAGTAGTAGTAGGCCATTCGGCCCTTTGAGTCTGCACCACCATTCAATATGAGCATGGCTGATCCTCTATCTCAACACCATATTCCCGCTTTTCCCCCATACCCCTTGATGCTTTTTGTTTCTAGAAATCTATCTATCTCCCTCTTAAATATATTCAGTGACTTGGCCTCCACAGCCTTCTGTAGTAGATAATTCCACAGGTTCACCACCCTCTGAGTTCTAAATTTCCTACCCCGTATCCTGAGACTGTGACCCCTTGTTCTAGACTTCCCAGCCAGGGGAAACATCCTCCCTGCATCCAGTCTATCCAACCCCATCAGAATTTTATACGTTTCAATGAGATCCCCTCTCATTCTTCTAAACTTGAGTGAATACAGGCCTAGTCGACCCAATCTCTCCTCATACGACAATCCTGCCATCCCAGGAATCAGTCTAGTGAACCTTCGCTGCACTCCCTCTATAGCAAGTATATTCTTTCTTGGGTAAGGAGACCAAAACTGCAGACAATACTCCAGGTGCGGTCTCACCAAGGCCCTGCATAACTGTAGTAAGACATCCTTGCTCCAGTACTCAAATCCTTTTGCAATGAAGGCCAACATACCATTTGCCTTCCTAACTGCTTGCTGCACCTGCATGTTTGCTTTCAATAACTGGGGTACAAGAACACCCAGGTTCTTCTGTATATCGACACTTCCCAAGCAAACACCATTTAAATAATACTTTGTGCTTATGTTTTTCCTACCAAAGTGGATAATTTCACATTTATCCACGTTATACTGCATCTGCCATGTATTTGCCCACTCACTCAACCTCTCTAAATCGCCTTGCAGCGTCTTTGCATCCTCCTCACAACTCACAATCCCACCTAGTTTTGTGTCATCAGCAAACTTGGAAATATTACATTTGGTTCCCTCATCCAAATCATTTATATATATTGTGAACAGCTGGGGCCCAAGCACTGATCCCTGTGATACCCCACTAGTCACTGCCCACCACCTCGAAAAAGACCCATTTATTCCTACCCTCTCTTTCCTGTCAGTTAACCAATTTTCAATTCATGCCAATACATTACCCCCAATCCTATGTGCTTTAATTTTGCACACTCTTATGTGGGACTTTATCAAAAGCCTTCTGAAAATCCAAATACACTACATTTACTGGTACTCCCTTATCTATTCTGTCAGTTACATCCTCAAAAAACACCAGTAGGTTTGTCAAACACGATTTTCCTTTCATAAATCCATGTTGACTTTGTTTACTCCCGTTGATATTATCTATGTGTGCCATTATCATATCCTCTGTAATAGACTCCAGCATTTTCCCTACTACTGATGTCAGGCTAACCAGTCTGTAGTTCCCTGTTTTCTCTCTCCCTCCTTTTTTAAATAGTGAGATTACATTTGCCACCCTCCAATCTGCAGGAACTGTTCCATAATCTATAGAATTTTGGAAGATGACAACCAATGCATCTCATTCATAGGCAGTCCCTCAGAATCGAGGAAGACTTGCTTCCACTCCCAAAGTGAGTTCTTTGATGGCTGAACAATCAGATACAAGAGCCACAGACCCTGTTACAGGTGGGACAGACATTCGTCGGGGAAGGGGGTCGGTATGGCTGATTTGCCGCACGCTCCTTCCGCTGCCTTCGCTTGGCCTCTTCATGCTCTTTGCGTTGAGACTCGAAGATCTCAACGCCCTCCCGGATGGACTTTCTCCACCTCGGGCGGTCTGCATCCAGGGTCTCCCAGGTGTCAGTGGTGATGTTGCACTTTACCAGGGAGACTTTGAGGGTGTCCTTATAACGTTTCCGCTGTCCTCCTTTGGCTCGTTTGCCATGAAGGAGTTACGCATAAAGCATTTGCTTAGGGACTCTCGTATCTGGCATGGGTACTATGTGGCCTGCCCAGCGAAGCTGATCGAGTGTGGTCAGTGCTTCAATACTGTGGATGTTAGCCTGGTCAAGGACACTGATGTTGGTGTGCCTGTCCTCCCAGGGGATTTGCAGGATCTTGCAGAGACATCATTGGTGATATATCTCCAGCGACTTGAGGTGCCTTCTATACATCGTCCATGGCTCAGATCCATACAGGAGAGCAGGTATTACTATAACCCTGTAGACCATGAGTTTGGTGGTAGATTTGAGGGCCTGGTCTTCAAACACTCTTTTCCTCAGATGACTGAAGGTTGCGCTGGTGCACTGTGCACATTCAGAGGCTGAACTCCAGGATATAGTCAATGCATCTACTATTTCCATGGCTACCTCTTTTAGTACTCTGGGATGCAGATCATCAGGCACTGGGGATTTATCTGCCTTCAGTCCCATTAGTTTCTCCAGCACTATTTTCTTACTAATTATCACTTCCTTTAATTCCTGTTGCTCACTAGACCCTTGGTTCCCTTGCATTTCTGGGACGTTATTTATGTCCTCTTCCGTGAAGACAGAACCAAAGTATTTATTTAATTCTGCCATTTCCTTGTTCCCCGTTATAAATTCTCCCGTTTCTGTCTGTAAAGGACCTACATTTGTCTTCACTAATCTTTTTCTTTTTACGTACTTGTAGAACCTTTTGCAGTCGGTTTTTATGTTCCTTGGTAAGTTACTTCATACTCTATTTTTCCCCTCTTAATCAATCTCTTGGTCCTTTTTTGCTGAATTCTAAACTACTCCCAATCCTCAGCCTTGCTACTTTTTCTGGCAACTTTGTATAACTCCTCTTTGGATCTAATACTAGCCTTAATTTCTTTTGTTATCCATGGTTGGGCCACTTTTCCTTTTATGTTTTTATGCCAGAAAGGAATGTATAACTTGCAATTTATGCATTTTTTCCTTAAATATTAGCCATTGCCTTTCCACCGTCGTGCCTTTTAATGAATCTTCCCAATCTATCATAGCCAATTCATTCCTCATACCTTTCGTAGTTTCCTTTGTTTAGATTTCGGATCCTAGTTTTGGATTAGACTACTTCACTTTCCATCTTAATAAGAAATTCAATCATGTTATGGTCACTCTTCCCTAAAGGACCTCGCACAACAAGACTGTTAATTAACCCCTTCTCATTACACAATACCCAATCTAAGATAGCCTGTTACCTAGTAGGCTCCTCAACATACTGGTCTAAAAATACATCTCGTACACACTCCAGGAATTCATCTGCCACAGTATTATTATTAATTTGGTTTGGCCTGTCTATATGTGGATTAAAGCTTGTAGTACCCTTACTACAAGCTTCTCTAATTTCCTGTTTGATGCCGTCCCCTACACTACCACTACTGTTTGGAGACCTATAGACAACTCCCACCAATGTTTTCTGCTCCTTGGTGCTCCTTAGCTCCACCCAGTCTGATTCTACATCTTGATTTTCTGAGCCAATATCCTTTCTCACTCTTGCTCTGATTTCACCCTTTACTAACAACGCCACACCACCCCCTCTTCCTTTTTGCCTGTCCTTCCTAAATATTGAATATCCTTGGATATTCAGTTCCCAATCCTGGTCACCCTGCAACCATGTCTCCGTAATTGCAACTACATCATATCCGTTTATTTGCACTGTTAATTCATCTACCTTATTACAGATGCTTCGTGCATTCCGATACAATGCTTTCAAATTTGTCTTTTTAACATTATTAGACATCTTAACAATATTGTGTACTATAGCACTATTTATCTTATTGCTATTTTTTCTGATCTGGACCCTATTTGTTAGTGCACTCTTTTATTTGTATGCTCTGTCCCTTCCTGACATAATCTAGTTATCCTTACCACAATCACTTTCCTGCATTGCTTCCTTTTCTTTTCTCTTTTTATCATTCTAGATTGCTCTCTACTGCGACCGTCTTTCCTCCTCCCCCGCTCCCCCCGCCCCCCCCCCCCCACCCCACTTATTTAGTTTAAAGCCCTATCTACCTCCCTAGTTATTCGGTTCGCTAGAACTTTGGTCCCAGCATAGTTCAGGTGTAGTCTGTCCCCACGGAACAGCTCTCTCTTTCCAGAGTGTTGGTGCCAGTGCCCCACGAATCAAAACCCACTTCTCCCACATCAACCTCTGAGCCACACATTCAACTCCCTGATTCTATTGACCCTATGCCAATTTGCTCGTGGCTCAGGTAGTAATGCAGAGATTATTACCTTTGTGGTTCTGCTTTTCAATTTAGTCCCTACTGTCCAAACTCTCTCAGCAGAACCTCCTTCTTAGTCCTACCTATGTCATTGGTACCTACGTGTACCACGACAACTGGATCCTCCCCCTCCCACTCCAAGTTCTTCTCCAGTCTGGAGGAGATGTCCTTTGGCAGGTTGGCAACGCAGCCTTTGGGATGCACGCTCTTGGCTGCAGAGAACCCCATTTATCCCCCTAACTACACTGTCCCTTACTACAATCTCCTCTTTACTCCCCCCACTTGAATGGCTTTCTGCACCACGGTGCCTTGGTCAGTCTGTTCATCCACCCTGCAGTCTGCACACTTGTCCTCAAGGGTTGCAAGAACCTCAAATCTATTGGACAAGTGCAGGGACTGAGGCTACCTCCTGGATCCCCTTACCTGCTTCACTCACAGTCACACCCTCCTGTCCCTGACCACGTGTCAATTCTAAGGTATTTAATCTAGAGGCTGCCTCCTGGAGCAAAAGGTCCAGGTAACTTTCTCCCTCCCTGATATCTCACAATGTCTGTAGCTCGTTAGGAGGACCTGGCTGCAGTGGCGCAAACCTTTCAATGATCTCAGTTGATCACGAAATGTTACTGCAAAGCCACACTCAACCTCATCCTGCTGTGCCACTCATCACATCCCCATTAATCTGACTTCGCTACCCTACTCCTGCACATCCTTACTCACACTGATTTACTTTGCACCTCCACGCATCCCTCTCTTTCTATCTATATTATTACTTCCCCATCTCACTAGCCACTCCTCACACTCACCCTCATCCTTGTCCAATCACACCAACAAACAACACACAAGGGTAGGTAGTTTGGTCTTTTAGCCCATGCTCTTGTAAAATTTCTGTTACTGTGTTGTCAAACATTAAAATCTTTATTTTCAACACTTTGTCTTCTTGAACAAATCTGTGTGCACCTTTGGAAGTGGCTTAGTGAGTTGCAGTGAATGGTGAGACATAACGGTACACCCCGCAATGGTGATGAGTGTGAAGGAATGGCTTGGGCATTGGAAAGATGCATTATGGTGTTGGTGTGGTGGTACCAACCTGGCGCATCATGTGGCAGCCAGGATGTACAGCATCAAGTGAAGTCAATCTGGCCATGATCAGGCCATCCCTGGCCTCCCGGGCAGCAATGTGCTCGAGTGGTGATGCCCTGTGCCCTGTCCAGCATCAGGTGATTGCGGAGAAGGTTGATGATGTTGTTGGTGTTGCGGGTGTGCCTGGTGTGCTGGTATTGGTCTGATCGTGGTGGGATTCTGAGGACCAAGGTGAGATTTTTTTTAAAGGGCACCGATGCTGCTGGAATAGATAGCAGCTGAAGTTGAGATGACAGAAGCGATGTCAATGGTGGGATAGGTTGTTCCACGGAGGTGAAAGGAGATAGAGAGTTTACTGCAAACACTTAAAAAATTGCATAACGCTCAAAAGTGTGTTCCAAATCCTGAAGGCTCCAGCTTCTAACATTGGAAAGTGAACAGCTGTGAAATTATAGCTTTTGCAGCTGTCACTTCTGAAGAATGGAGAATAATTGAAAACTTGATCTACTTAACTAACGTGATCCCCAACTGCCAGGAACCTCATGAAAAAGCTGTAAAAATCGTACATAGATGGCAAAATGTTGTTTAAGTACCTTTTAACAACCTCTTAACTATGTCAATTGGCTCACCCGCCACTTAGTGCCGGGCTGTAAAGCACAGGCAGAACCAACATTTGGGAAACTGAAATGGAGGTGGGTTCACAGCAGCTTCCCGACCCGCTGTCAATCTTTTAGATTTTGACAGCAGACCCTCCTTCCAACCTGTCCTCTGAGTGTCGGCAAAATCACAGCCAACGTTTCAGGTCCATGACCTTTTGTTAGAACTGGAAAAACTTCTATACTTTTGTAGATGTAACAGGCTATAACTAAGTACAGAGGTGGGGGGGTGGGGGGGATTGGGTAGGGGTAGGGGGGGAATTGAATAAAAGGGAAGCTCCGTGATAGGGTGGAAGGCAGGTGTGATTAACTTGCAAAAGCGATGATGGTGCAAGACAAAAGAAGATGTTAATGGGACAAGTAAAGAAACAAAAGATGGGTCGAGAGGAGGTGTAAATGGGAACATTAGAGTCATCAACAGCTGCCATCCGAAAAAATGAGGGCAGAGATTATGGTCTGAAATTGTTAAACCCGATGGTGAGTTCAAAAGGCTGTAAAGTGCCGAATCGAAAGGTGAGGTGTTGTTCCTCGAGCTTGCATTAAGGTTGATTGGAACAGTGTAAGAGGCCAAAGACAGAGAGGCAGAGTGAGTGCAGAGCGGAAAATTAAAGTGACAGGCAACCAGAAGCTCGGGGTAACGCTTACAGATTGAATGAAAGGTGTTCTGCAATCTGCGTTTGGAATCCCCCCCAATGTAGAGGAGACCACATCGTGGGCAGCAAATTGAAAGAAGTACAAGTAAATCATTGTTTCACCTAGGAGGAGTGTTTGGGGCCCTGGATGGTAGAAAGGGAGGCGGTAAAAGGGCAGGAGTTGCATCTCCTGCGCTTAGAAACATAGAAAATAGGTGCAGGAGTAGGCCATTCGGCCCTTCGAGCCTGCATCACCATTCAATAAGATCATGGCTGATCATTCCCTCAGTACCCCTTTCCTGTTTTGTCTCCATACCTCTTGATCCCCTTAGCCGTAAGGGCCATATCTAACTCCCTCTTGAATATATCCAATGAACTGGCATCAACAACTCTCTGCGGCAGGGAATTCCACAGGCTAACAACTCTCTGAGTGAAGAAGTTTCTCCTCATCAGTCTTAAATGGCCTACCCCTTATCCTAAGATCGTGTCCCCTGGTTCTGGACTTTCCCAACATCGGGAACATTCTTCCCGCATCTAATCTGTCCAGTCCCGTCAGAATCTTATACGTTTCTATGAGATCCCCTCTCATTCTTCTAAACTCCAGTGTATAAAGGCCCAGTTGATCCAGTCTCTCCTCATATGTTAGTCCAGCCATCCTTGGAATCAGTCTGGTGAACCTTCGCTGCACTCCCTCAATAGCAAGAATGTCCTTCCTCAGATTAGGAGACCAAAACTGAACACAATATTCCAGGTGAGGTCTCACCAAGGCCCTGTACAACTGTGGTAAGACCTCCCTGCTCCTATTCTCAAATCCCCTAGCTATGAAGGCCAACATACCATTTGCCGCCTTCACCGCCTGCTGTACCTGCATGCCAACTTTCAATGACTGATGAACCATGACACCCAGGTCACGTTGCACCTCCCCTTTTCCTAATCTGCCGCCATTCAGATAATATTCTGCCTTTGTGTTTTTGCCCCCAAAATGGATAACTTCACATTTATCCATATTATACTGCATCTGCCATGCATTTGCCCACTCACCGAACCTGTCCAAGTCACCCTGCACAAGAAGGTGCTGTGGGAAGGGGAGGATGCTCTGGGATTGATTGAGGAGTGCACCAGGGTATCGCGGAGGAAACAGTCCCTTTGAAATGTTGAAAGGGAAGGGAAAGATGTGTTTGGTGGTGGGATCACGTTGGAGGTGGTGAAAATGGCAGAGGACGTTCCTTTGAAAGTGAAGGCTGGTGGGGTGAAAGGTGAGGACAAGGGAATCCCTATTGTAGTTCTGGGAGGAAGGGGAAGGGATGACAGCAGAAGTGCGGTAAATGGAACAGACATGGTGGTGGGCTCTGTCAACCACGGTGGAGGGGAATCCATGGTTGAGGAAAAAGGAAGACATATCAGAAGCATTGGTATATGGAAGGTGGCATCGTCAAAAGAGATACGACAGAGATGGAGAAACTGGGAGGATGTAATAGAGTCCTTACAGGAAGTGAGATGGGAGGAAGTGTAGTCAAGTTAACTGTGGGAGTCAGTGGCTTATAGTAGTCATTGGTCAATAGCCTATCCCCAGAAATGGAGAGAGAGAAGTCAAGGAAGGGAAGGGAAGAATTGGTGATGGACTATGTGAAGGTGAGGGAAGGGTGTAAATAGGATGCAAAATTGATATTTTCCAGTTTGGGGAAAGAGCAGTAAGCGGCACTGATATCGTCATCGATGTACTGGAAAAAGAAGTGAGGTAGGGGTCCTGAGTAGGACTGAACAAAGAATGTTCCACATATCCCATGAAAAGACAGGCATAGCTAGGACGCAGCATGTGGGCTCCCATTGCGGCATCTTTTATTTGGAGGAAGTGAGTGGAGTCAAATGAGAAGTTGTTCAATGTGAGAACAAGTTCAGCCAGGCAGAGGAGGGCGGTGGTGGATGGGTACTGGCTGGGCCTCTGATCAAGGAAGGAGCAGAGTGCCCTCAGGCCGTCCTGGTGGGGGATGGAGGTGTAGAGGGATTGGACGTCCCTGGTGAAAAGGATACGGTTAGGGCCGGGAAACTGGAAACTGTTAAATTGGAATTGAAATAGTCGCGGATGTAGATGGGAAGGGACTAGACAAGAGAGAAAAATAGAGTTGAGATAGAAAGAAATCAATTCCGTGGGGTAAGAACAGGCTGAAACGATGCGTCGACCAGGGCAGTCCAGTTTGTGGATCTTGGGAAGGAGGTAGAAGCAGGCTGTGTGGGGTTGGGGGCCTATGAGGTACAGACTGCTGAGTCATGGTGCCTTGCTCTGCATTGTAGCTGTCCTCCCGTCAGTCTTTCTCTGTGTCCTCACAGGTAGCCAGTACATTGTACCTGTTGGACAGGACCAGTGTCTGCAGCACCTCCTTCTCAACCACTCCTAAGTCCCTGCTACCCAGCTCCCTGACAGTCACACCCTTCCCTTCCTGAACCTGTGCTTTCTCTTTGGAGTGTGACTGTATTCTGGATAAAACCATCCAGAAATTCTTCCTCCTCCCTTATGTTTCGGAGTGTCTCCAACTCGCACTCCAGCTCAATGACTCTGAGCCGGAGTGACTGAAGGCAGAGACATTTCCTGCAGATGTGGGAATCCAGGACAGTCTCGCTGTCCACAAACTCCCACATACTACAGCCCCGACATATAGCCTGCCTTGCCAGCTTTTTTATTTATTTGTTTATTGATACCGTGAATTAAAATGGGTAGACAGTTTTTGTTTTTTAAAAAAAAATGTCCGGTGAGTGTCGGAGAGGCCTACAAAGGCCCAGCGCGTCGGTGAGGCGGCAGTTGGAGGAGCTCGGGCAGTCCGGGGACGTCGAGAGGCCTATAAAGGCCAGCTGGTGCAGCTGCAGCAGCGAGAGAAGGCAAAAAAGAAGAAAGAAATCGAAAGGTGACATCACAGCCAAGGGGGTAAGTGATTGGCTGGTGATTGGTAAGTAGCTTTTCTTTTCTTTTTTCTTTATCAGCATTGTTGTTAATTTAAGTTTATCTAGGGGTTAAGTCATGGTAGGAGAGCTCAGACACGTGTTATGCTCCTCCTGTTCGATGTGGGAAGTCAGGGATGCTTCCGGTGTCCCTGACGACTACGTGTGCAGGAAGTGTATCCGCTTCTAGCTCTTGAAGGACAGCATTGTGGAACTGGAGCTGCGGGTGGATTCACTTTGGAGCATGCACGATGCTGAGAATGACGTGAATAGCACGTTTAGTGAGTTGGTCTAACCGCAGGTAAAGGGTCCACAGCCAGAAAGGGAATGGAAGACCAACAGGAAGAACAGTGCAAGAAAGGTAGTGCAGGGGTCCCCTGCGGTCATCCCCCTGCAAAACAGTACTGTTTGAGTACTGTTGAGGGGCTGACTCATCAGGGGAGAGCAGCAACAGCCAAATTCATGGCACCGTGGCTGGCTCTGCTGCACAGGAGAGCAGGAAAGAGTGGGAGAGCGATAGTGATAGGGGATTCAATTGTAAGGGGAATAGATAGGCGTTTCTGTGACCACAACTGAGACTCCAGGATGGTATGTTGCCTCCCTGGTGCAAGGGTCAAGGATGTCTCGGAGTGGGTGCAGGACATTCTGAAAAAGGAGGGTGAACAGCCAGTTGTCGTGGTGCACATTGGTACCAACGATATAGGTAAAAAAATGGGATGAGGTCCTACGAGACGAATTTAGGGAGCTAGGAGTTAAATTAAAAAGTAGGACCTCAGAAGTAATAATCTCAGGATTGCTACCAGTGCCACGTGCTGGTCAGAGTAGGAATCTCAGGATAGCTCAGACGAATACATGGCTTGAGCAGTGTTGCAGAAGGGAGGGATTCAAATTTCTGGGGCATTGGAACTGGTTCTGGGGGAGGTGGGACCAGTACAAACCGGACGGTCTGCACCTGGGCAGGATCGGAATCAATGTCCTAAGGGGAGTGTTTGCTAGTGCTGTTGGGGAGGAATTAAACTTATATGGCAGGGGGATGGGAACCTATGCAGGGAGACAGAGGGAAATAAAATGGAGTGAGAAGCAAAAGATATAAAGGAGAATAGTAAAAGTGGAGGGCAGAGAAACCCAAGGCAAAAAACAAAATTCTAAAGGGGCAAAGTGTGTTAGAAAGACAAGCCAGAAGGCTCTGTGCCTCAATGCGAGGAGTATTCGGAATAAGGTGGACGAGTTAACTGTGCAGATAGCAGTTAACGGGTATGATGTAATTGGCATCACGGAGACATGGCTCCAGGGTGACCAAGGCTGGGAACTCAATATCCAAGGGTATTCAGCATTTAGGAAGGATAGACAGAAAGGAAAAGGAGGCGGGGTGGCAATCCTGGTTAAAGAGGAAATTAATGCAATAGTGAGGAGGGACATTAGCTTGGATGATGTGAAATCTGTATGGGTGGAGCTGCGGAATTCCAAAGGGCAGAAAACGCTAGTGGGGGTTGTGTACAGACCATCAAACAGTAGTAGTGAGGTTGGGGACAGCATCAACCAAGAAATAAGGGATGTATGCAATAAAGGTACAGCAGTTATCATGGGCGACTTTAATCTCCATATTGATTGGGCGAACCAAACTGGTAGCAATGCGGTGGAGGAGGATTTCCTGGAGTGTATTAGGGATGGTTTTCTAGACCAATATGTTGAGGAACCAACTAGAGACCTGGCCATCCTAGACTGGGTGATGTGTCATGCGAAGGGACTAATTAGCACTCTAGTTGTGCGAGGCCCCTTGGGGAAGAGTGACCATAATATGGTAGAATTCTTTATTAAGATGGAGAATGACACAGTTAATTCGGAAACTAGGGTCCTGAACTTAAGGAAAGGTAACTTCGATGGTATGAGGTGTGAATTGGCTAGAATAGACTGGCAAAGGATACTTAAAGGGTTGACGGTGGATAAGCAATGGCAAACATTTAAAGATCACATGGATGAACTTCAGCAATTGTACATCCCTGTCTGGAGTAAAAATAAAACGGGGAAGGTGGCTCAACCATGGCTAACAAGGGAAATTAAGGATAGTGTAAAAGCCAAGGAAGAGACATATAACTTGGCTAGAAAAAGCAACAAACCCGAGGACTGGGAGAAATTTAGAATTCAACAGAGGAAGACTAAGGGTTTAATTAAGAGGGGGAAAATACAGTACGAGAGGAAGCTTACAGGGAACATAAAAACTGACTGCAAAAGCTTCTATAAATATGTTAAGATAAAAAGATTAGTGAAGACAAAAGTAGGTCCCTTGCAGTCGGATTCAGGTGAATTTATAATGGGGAATAAAGAAATGGCAGACCAATTGAACAAATACTTTGGTTCTGTCTTCACAAAGGAAGACACAAATAACCTTCCGATTGTACTAGGGGACAGTAGGTCTAGTGAGAAGGAGGAACTGAAGGATATCCTTATTAGGTGGGAAATTGTGTTAGGGAAATTGACGGGATTGAAGGCCGATAAATCCCCGGGGCCTGATAGTCTGCATCCCAGAGTACTTAAGGAAGTGGCCCTAGAAATAGTGGATGCATTGATGATCATTTTCCAACAGTCAATCGACTCTGAATCAGTTCCTATGGACTGAGGATAGCTAATGTAACACCACTTTTTAAAAAAGGAGGGAGAGAGAAAAAGGGTAATTATCGACCGGTTAGCCTGACATCAGTAGTGGGGAAACTGTTGGAATCAATCATTAAGGATAAAATAGCAGCACATTTGGAAAGCAGTGACAGAATTGGACCAAGTCAGCATGGATTTATGAAAGGGAAATCATGCTTGACGAATCTTCTGGAATTTTTTGAGGATGTAACTAGCAGAGTGGACAAGGGAGAACCAGTGGATGTGGTGTATTTGGACTTTCAAAAGGCTTTCGACAAGGTCCCGCACAAGAGATTGGTGTGCAAAATCAAAGCGCATGGTATTGGGGGTAATATACTGACGTGGATAGAGAACTGGTTGGCAGACAGGAAGCAGAGAGTCGGGATAAATGGGTCCTTTTCAGAATGGCAGGCAGTGACTAGTGGAGTGCCGCAGGACTCAGTGCTGTGACCCAAGCTCTTTACAATATACATTAACGATTTAGATGAAGGAATTGAGTGTAATATCTCCAAGTTTGCAGATGACACTAAACTGGGTGGCGGTGTGAGATATGAGGAGGACGCTAAGAGGCTGCAGGGTGACTTGGACAGGTTAGGTGAGTGGACAAATGCATGGCAGATGCAGTATAATGTGGATAAATGTGAGGTTATCCATTTTGGGGGCAAAAACACAAAGGCAGAATATTATCTGAATGGTGGCAGATTAGGAAAAGGGAGGCGCAACGAGACCTGGGTGTCATGGTACATCAGTCACTGAAAGTGGGCATGCAGGTACAGCAGGCGGTGAAGAAGGCAAATGGTATGTTGGATTTCATAGCTAGGGGATTTGAGTATAGGAGCAGGTAGGTCTTACTGCAGTTGTACAGGGCCTTGGTGAGGCCTCACCTGGAATATTGTGTACAGTTTTGGTCTTCTAATCTGAGGAAGGACATTCTTGCTATTGAGGGAGTGCAGCGAAGGCACCAGATTGATTCCAGGGATGGCTGGACTGTCATATGAGGAGAGACTGGATCAACTGGGCCTTTATTCACTGGAGTTTAGAAAGGTGAGAGGGGATCTCATAGAAACGTATAAGATTCTGATGGGACTGGACATGTTAGATGCGGGTAGAATGTTCCCAATGTTGGGGAAGTTCAGAACCAGGGGACATAGTCTTAGGATAAGGGGTAGGCCACTTAGGATTGAGATGAGGAGAAACATCTTCACTCAGAGGATTGTTAACCTGTGGAATTCCCTGCTGCAGAGAGTTGTTGATGCCAGTTCATTGGATATATTCAAGAGGGAGTTAGATATGGCCCTTACGACTAAGGGGATCAAGGGATATGGAGAGAAAACAGGAAAGGGGTACGAAGGGAATGATCAGCCATGATCTTATTGAATGGCGGTGCAGGCTCGAAGAGCCGAATGGCATACTCCTGCATCTATTTTCTATGTTTCTATGTTTACTGTTGACTGACCTGATTTACACACGCACAGAGCTATTCCTCCGAAGGCCGTGAGCTGGCTGCCATACTCTGACCAGACGCGGGCCGATTGCACTTCGCGATCCCAGGGCCCATTTTCGTGCCTAATAAGATTTTTAGCCCAATATATTTATAATCATCAATCATAGGCAGTCCCTCGGAATCGAGGAAGACTTGCTTCCACTCCTGAAGTTAGTTCTTTGGTGACTGAACAGTCCTATGCGAGAGCCACAGACTCTGTCACAGGTGGGACAGATAGTTGTTGAGGGAAGGGGTGGGTGGGACTGGTTTGCTGCAAGCTCTTTCCGCTATCTGTGCTTGACTTCTGCATACTCTCAGCGTTGAGACACGAGGTGCTCAGTGCCCTCTCTGATGCACTTCCTCCACTTAGAGCAGTCTTGGGCCAGGACTCCCAGGTGTCAGTGGGGATGTCGCACTTTGTCAGGGAGGCTTTGAGGATGTCCTTGTAGCGTTTTCGCTGCCCACCTTTGGCTCGTTTGCCATGAAGGAGCTCCGAGTAGAGCACTTGCTTTGCGAGTCTCGTGTCTGACATGCGGACAATGTGGCCTGCCCAGCGGAGCTGATCAAGTGTGGTCAGTGCTTCAATGTTGGGGATGTTAGCCTAAGTGAGGACACTGATGTTGGTGTGCCTGTCTTCCCAGTGGATTTGTAGGATCTTGCAGAGACATCTTTATAAACACCCCTACTGTTAGATCTCTTAATTTCCAATGAAATACGAACTCTGGTGATAGTTTTAATGTAATTTTATTCTGGCAGCAGCAACAAACTACTGGCTTTAAGCCATGCCTTTGTCCTTCTGAGACCACATGGCCAAAATGGCTGTACTTATACCTGACCCAGTTTACAGAAAAGAACGCGCCTTCTTTGACCTTATTGGCTCAATTGATATACTGTTAACCTTTAATTGGCTCGCTACCAAAGGTCCTAAAATGTCAAGTTGATTGATGACTTAATGCAATATGGTCTGTGTTTTCTCAAAACTGCAGCCAGGCTGCAGAGCTTGAATTCTCTTATCAATCCCCCCTTTGATTCTTTCACAAACTGAATGATAAAACATCAGGTATCACTGGTTAAACATTCTACAAAATAATTTCATACATGTTTATAGAGTTTCCTTCTAAAATTTGTTGATGTGTTTCACCACATGTCCGGACTAGTAGCTTCCACACAAATTTACACCAACCCGAATTCCATCGTGGCCACAATGGAAGTCTAGTTTTAGTAGGTTAATTAACCTTATTCCAATTTAATACAAATCAATATCTTAATTCAACCAGTAAACAACCTTCCCTTAAGCATAACATACCCCTGTGCCACGTACAGACGGTCTGTTGGGACCTGCAAGGTGTCTCACCTGCGGGACAGCAGCTACAGCCGCCTGGTCGCAACAACATTTAATCAACATAAACAAACAATATAAAAATAAAATAATTACAACGAATAGAATTAAACCTTCCACCAATGAAGTTCCCATTGAACCTAGCCATTCAGTGGCTCCGCTCCACAAAGTGAATGATGGGGGTTGCTTAAGTTTTTCTACCTCCTTTTGGATATGCTCCGCCAAGTGGGTAATTTCTTCAGAGCTATCTGGGATATATGTGCAACACTCATTTCCGAGTAGAGCGCAAGTACCTCCCTTTTCAGCCAGGATGTAGTCAAGGGCCAGTCTATTCTGTAGGGCTACTGTGCGGATTGCAACCATTTCTGCATTGATTTTAACCAGGGCTTCTGAGGTATCATTGGCTACCCGCTCCACAACGGTTGCCATGTTAATGGATTCCCTTGCCAGTCTGGCGGTCCCATACCTGGGGATCAGAATGGCAAAGAACCTCTCTGTTTCTGTGATAGCTCTCTTAGGACGGTGTAAATTTTCCGACAGTGACTTTATATGATACATATATGGCACAATATAGGCTAAATAGCAGGACCCCGTCCAATTCTGGGGCAGCCAAGAGTAGGCCTTGTGGCCACACACCCAATAGGTGCCATTATAGGCAATGAAGGTGAGCTGTTTCTTTGTCAGCAACACTCCGGGGCCTGTCCAGGCTTTTCCATCTGTTTTATTCAGAAACCCCGTTATGTTAAGAATTCCCACATCGGCCCAGTTTGGACGGTTCCGTGGCTTGATTACATTATAATTACGATGAGCAGTTACTGTACCCCATATTTTGGTCTCCTTTGATGTTTCTAATCAGACAGACCGATTCCCCCGGTCTTCCTATTCCCATTGTATTAGTGATAGCAAAAAATGGGGGCCGTTTGGAATTATTGTATCACGGTTGGTATCCCCCTTCAAAGGTAATCAGATTGTAACCTGCTGACTTCCATTTACGTGCCCAGTTTTCCGTATCCTGAAACGCATTGCCTGTTTTGTTTTGATTAATTATCCACTCAGCCATTTCCGAGATATTCAAGGGAACTGGCCTCAAGAGAATCCCTCCCTTTGAGTGAATAGGAATATGCGCACATACCCAACAACTAGAAATGTTACCTTGTTTGGCATAAATATATAACATATATAAAAAGGTATTTACATGTAATTCCCTTGCTACTCTACTATTTCCCTTTGGTGCAGAGGGTCGGCTAGTAAGAGGTAGGCCTATGCCTAGAATACCTACAATCAGTAATATAGTAAATTTATACATTTTGGCAAAAAGTAATTGTCCTTATTAGATTTCAGCTTCAGTTACGGGTGCTTGTTTAACATGTGAGGCGTGGACCCAGGCTTTCTTTCCTTGGACTTTAACAACTGCCTGGGTGGTCAATAACACTTGGTAAGGTCCCTCCCACTTGGCACCCAAAGGTTCTTTATGCAACTTTTTCACATACACCCAGACTCCCGGGATGATGTCGTGTCCTCCTTTGGGTGGATTACCCCAAGCTGCCGATACCTGTCGGGAAACAGAACTAATAGCATTGGTTAAGTTCTGACGATGATAACAAAGTGTCACTCATTAAGTGAACATCAGCTTTCTGTAAATCGATAGTTCCTGGCAGTGACATGGGTCTTCCTGTTATAATTTCAAATGGGCTTAGACCTGTAGTTCTGTTTGGGGTTGCCCTAATGCTACATAGCACTATTGGTAGTGCCTGGGGCCATGGTGTTCCTTCTCGGTGATATTTGGCAAGCCGTTGTTTCAGAGTTCGATTCATTCGCTCTGCTTGTCCTGATGATTGTGGATGATAAGGACAGTGTAGATCCCAAGTGATGTTCAGTAACCTACAGACTTCTTGGCAGACAGCACCTATGAAGTGTGTTCCCTGATCTGAGTCAATGCTACTCGGGACTCCCGATCGGGGAATGTAATCCTTACACAAGACCTTTGCAGTGTGATTGGCTATGGCTCTTTTAGTTGGGACAGCTTCTACCCATCTAGAGAATCTGTCGACCATGACAAGAATGTTAGTGTATCCTTGGCATGGAGGAAGAGATATATAATCAACCTGCAGATGCTGGAATGGTCCGACAGAGGCAGGGGGCATTACTGTGATGGGTCCAGAATTATTTTTCTGGCAGACCAGCTGGGCATGTTTTTTAAATCCCCGACCCCACCAGCTTTTCTGGAACCGTGCCGTCATCTGTTGTGAGGCCAAGTGTCCCCACGAGTGGATCTGTTGGGCTAAAAAAGGTATAAGCGCTTGGGGCATGACTGGCTTGTCGGTAACTCTTTGTCTCCAGACACCATCTTCACATAGCTTAACTCCTGCCTCAATCCATGTCCATTTTTCCTCTCGGGAGCACTCGCCTTGCATTGTTTGAAGGTCTCGTGTCAGTGTTCTGAGTGCTTTCAATCTGCACATCTGTGTTGGTTCTCCTGGGGGAACGCCCTGTGAGGCGACATCTTTAGCTGCCTGGTCGGCTAGGGCATTTCCCAATGCTTCCGTGGTATTTTCCTTGGTATTGTCCTTACACTTCAGGATGGACACTTCCTGAGGTAATTGTATAGCCTCTAGTAAGTCTCGGACTTCTTTTCCATTTCGGATAGGTGTACCAGCAGCAGTGAGGAATCCTCTTTTCCGCCATAACAGACCAAAATCGTGAGCGACTCCAAAAGCATAATGCAAATCTGTGTAGACATTAGCTGTCTGTCCTTCTGCTATTCGACATGCTTCTGACAGGGCCCGTAACTCGGCCTGTTGTGCTGACGTTCCTGAGGGTAAACATCCTTTTGCCACTACCTCATATAAGGTTGTAACTGCCCATCCTGCTTTTCTGGTACCATTGTCAACAAAGGAGGAACCATCTGTAAACAGGATGAGGTCTGGGTTGTGCAGAGGCTCCTCTGCTGCTAAGGCTGCTTCTTCTGTTTCTTTTAAAATCTCCACGCAGTCATGCTCTTCACATTCTCCCCCCTCTTGCTCCCTCGATTCTGACATCGGGAGCATAGTTGCGGGATTAACCGGGCTGGCCCGGACGATATGGAGATTAGGAGCTTCCAAAACTGCTGCCCAGCGGATCCATCCAGCTGCCATCACCTGAGACATTCTATTCATAGACAGCAAAGCGTGTACAGTGTGGGGACACTTGACAATCAGCTTTTGGTCGAGGACTAGACCCGCAGTGATCATTACCGCTCGACATGTAGCTTCCATGGCCCTTAGGCAACTTCCCCATCCGATGGCTACCGCATCCAGTTTTGCTGAATAATAGCCAATAGGTCTTTGCCGATCCCCATGTTCTTGTGTCAGTATAGCTGTCATGTATTCTTTTTTCTCATGGACAAACAGCGTAAATGGCTTACCACTGTCGGGGATTCCCAGAGCCGGTGCTGAACACAAATCCTTTTTCAAACTCAGGAAGGCCTCTTGCTGTTCTTTAGTGAGGGTGATGGCTTCTTTAGAGGCACGTTTCCCCTTTAAAATATCATTCAGTGGCTGAGCAAGCTGTGTGAAAGAGTCAATCCAATTTCTGTTAAAGTTACACAATCCCAAAAAAGACCTTAGTTCCTGAATAGTGGTGGGTTTTTTAGCAGCCCGAATGGCTGCAATTCTATCCTGGGTAAGTTCTCTCTTCCCTTGTGAAATCTTTTGTCCCAGGTATACAACCTCTTCTTGGGATATTTGTGCTTTGTCGATGCTGGCTTTATGTCCTTTCAGCCGAAGGTGGTCCAGCAAAGCTCGTAAATCTTGTTCATGCTGTTCTTCCATGTTTGAAGCTAGCAGGATATCGTCTACATATTGGATGACTGTGGATGACAGGGGAGATAATTCTCGCAAATGGCTTTGTTAAGCCATGTGGAATACCGTAGGGCTGTTGTGGAAACCCTGCGGTAACCGGGTCCAAGTATACTGTTATCCTTGGACAGTGAAAGCAAACCACTGTCGAACCTCTGGTGCCAGAGGCACCGACCAAAATCTGTTGGCCATATCTTTAGCCGAGAAATATTTATGTTCCGGTTTGAGGGCATTAAAAATGGTGGAGGGATCTGCGACCAAAGGAGCTTTTTGATCAATACACTGGTTAGCTTTCCTATAATCGACAGTCAAATGCCAAGTCTCATTAGATTTCTGTACTGGCCACACGGGGCTATTGGAGGAGCTATGCGTTTTAATGAGCACCCCTTGTTTCTCCAATTGCTGAATAACCGGTAAGATTCCCGCGATGGCAGTTGGACTGATGGGATACTGTTTAGTGCATGGAGGCTTGGTCCCGGTAAATGCCGCAGGCTCCATCTGGAGTAGGCCACAATCGTTCTTTAGCCCATATCGGGTGTCCCTTCAATTCTTCTTTCTTCAAAGTTCTAATTGACCATGTCACCCGACCATTCTCGAAATACAATGATGAATCTACTTGG
The DNA here is from genome assembly GCF_044704955.1 of Pristiophorus japonicus. Classification (NCBI taxonomy): domain Eukaryota; kingdom Metazoa; phylum Chordata; class Chondrichthyes; family Pristiophoridae; genus Pristiophorus; species Pristiophorus japonicus. The sequence goes on from NC_091984.1 coordinate 121,116,284, forward strand.
ATTAGAACATCCATTCCCAAAAGGATTTGATCTACTGGGCCTATCCAGATCGGCGTGGTTAGTTCATGTGGACCCAGCCCTATATGTACTGGTGTTGTCCTTTTAATTTCCATTTTATGGCTCCCAACTCCATAGGCTGTACGTGCTCTACCATCCAACGGCAAAAAGTCTCCATATTGTAGGGGTAAGCATGTTAATTCCGCCCCTGTGTCTAAAAGACAGTCCACATCCTTATTGCCCACTCTCACAGGTGTATATATAGCCCATCTCCCCTCTGTTGTATTAGTGCGAGGAGGGGGGCCAGGGCGGGCTCTAATCGTTTTTTGCTATCCCAAGCAACTCCTTCTGTTGTTGTATTGTCAGTCGCTTAAATGCTTCTATGAGGTCGTTATCTTGTGACAAGCTTGGTTTGTTGGCTGAATTGTATCCCTGGCTGCGTCCTCTTCCCCAGCCACGACCTTGCTGTTTTGCCCTGCACGTCTTGGCCCAGTGACCTTCTTTCCCACAATAATGACATTTTCCAGGTAATTTTCCTAATGACTGTTTATCGGAATCCTGGGATTTCCATCCCATGGCCTGTACAGCTCGGACTTTAGCTCCCATATTCCGATCTAATTGGTTACATCGATCCACCAATGCTGCAAAGGTAGTTCCTCTACCTTCCCAGTTCGGTAACACTACCTTAAGCATTTTGGACAGTTCTGGCTTTAGGCCTGCCACGAAAGCTGCTTTCAGGGGTCCAAACACTTGTTCATCCATTTCCTCATCCGTATTATTCATACACGAATGTTCTAGCCACGTGCATCTAAACCGCTCGTCATACTCCAGGACCTCCTCTGTTCCTTTCTGTTGGCAGGCTGCAATTTTTCCCCAGTCTGTCATAGCTGGACTGAAGGCTTGCAGCCAGTGTTTAATCGCCTCCCATCCTGCGTTTAATTCTTGCTCATCCTGCCCCAAAGCTTCTTCTACCTTGTCGTGCAATTTTCTTCCTTGTGTTTTTGGCACCATTATGGTCAAAATTTGCACTCCGTCCCAGGGATGAAGTTGATATATATTGCTTAAGCGGTCCAATTGGTCCCACGTTTTCACTCCCCCTTTCTTTGGATTGGGCAATTCCTTGGACCATTTATCAATTTTCTCTGGGTCTGCCGGATCATGAAATAAGTATTCTGCATGCACCCTTTTCCTCGTTTTTTTGGTTCCGCCCTCATCCGCAGTCTCTTCTGATTTGACTACAACTGTCTTTTTTTTAAACGGGGAAAAGCACACCCCTAATTCTTCATCCTCCGACCCTGTATCAGAGGATTCAGAATCCGTATCTATTCCTCGATCGTGTCCTCGGGTTTGCGCTTTTAATTTATCCAAACATGGGTACCCTGGGAATTGACTGATACATTTTCCTTTTCCTATTACTGTCTCTTGACCTGATAATTTTTTCCATTCTTTAATTTCACCTTTAAGATCTTTAATTTCGCTTCCGACTTTTCAAGTTCAAGTCTTTTCTGTCACAGCCGTGCACAAACAGCTTGCAATTGGTCCTTTGAACTGGTCAGGTCCCTATCATGTTGGGAACGCGTTATAATTTCATTCCGCTTTCGGATCTGTCCCATAATGGTTAGGAACCATCGGATTCGCTCTTTATTTTTCATACGGATCGTTTTTCCCCAGACCCTTTTAATCTCGTCCAAGGACCATTGTCCTTTGGAGGTTCCGTATTTTTGTTCGATCTTAATACAGGTTTTAGATAAGTCGAATTGTTGCTCTATGTATTCTTTCAACTGTTTGAGGATTTCATCTATCGAATCCTCAAGTGGTGCCTGCCCACCTTTAACAGTTGTAGGCAATTCTTTGCTCTTATCTCTTGCTGCCATAATACTGATTTCTTTACTGAGGTCTCGAGTCGTAGGCTTTTCAGCCGATCAGTGGGTCGGTGATTAATTAACTAACACACCGCCGAAGATAGAATTCTATGGGACCTCGAGCCGACTACCAACCGGAGGGTTCGCAAACCGGAGGCTTTCGGAATCGCGTAGAAGGAGAGGCGAATTTAGACTTTTGACCGAGGACTTTTATAAAGAGGAGTCCTTACCTCAGTATGTCAGTCCGATGTCCAAAATTCAGTTTCTTCCCTCAGCGATCGTGTTCGTAACGCCAAAATTGTTAGATCTCTTAATTTCCAATGAAATACGAACTCCGGTGATAGTTTTAACGTAATTTTATTCTGGCAGCAGCAACAAGCTACTGGTGTTAAGCCAGGCCTTTGTCCTTCTGAGACCACATGGCCAAAATGGCTGTACTTATACCTGGCTCAGTTTACAGAAAAGAACGTGCCTTCTTTGACCTTATTGGCTCAATTGATATACTGTTAACCTTTAATTGGCTCGCTACCAAAGGTCCTAAAATGTCAAGTTGATTGATGACTTAATGCAATGTGGTCTGTGTTTTCTCAAAACTGCAGCCAGGCTGCAGAGCTTGAATTCTCTACCACCTACTAATTCCATTTATATTATCCCATATTCCCTTTTTCGCCTTTCTCACTTCGCTTCCTGCTTCCACATTACACGTTACATTCCTCACGATATTCTTTAATATCCTCGGAGGGAGAAATTTGGGTCATTTGCACTACCCTCCTCCGCTTGGCCCAACTTGTTCTCACGTTGAACAATTTCCCATTTGTTTCTGCAAACTTCCTCCATTATACTTCTCTGTTTTAACACTGAACCTAACAATGTTGTGGCCACTATTTCCAACTTGTTCTCCTAATCCCATCAGTTAGTTATCCCACTTTATTTCCTGGAGCTGCATCAAGCAATGCTTCTTTTCTTGTATTATTATCTTCCACGGCAATTCAGTCATTTCAGTCACCTTGGGGTACGAAAGGGTTAATGAACATCATCAAGCATTTCAAGAGTAAAACAATAAGTCCAGTCTTCTATTTCATTTCCTTTCTTAACCAAAGTGCTGAAGAGAATAAGAATGATAAACCTCTTAGAAGCCAATACCTTTTTAACTAAATGCAAAAAGACCATTGCATAAACAAGGGCCTAAAAAAGTATACAAAATAACATGTTGAAAGATTATTAAGTAATTAGCCAAATGGATTAACAAAAGTTTCAGTAATAATTTGTCGACTTCTATATTACTGTAACATGTAACATCTGTGGTTATCATTTTGTACCCAGTGCAACTGTTTGTATCGGAGGGTGGAAGTGTTTGCTTGAGTCTTAAGTGCACTTCAAAACAAACTTGGTCCATGTGGTCGCTGCTTTAGAAAAGGTCATCTATCTATAGAGAGAAAATAAGGAAACAAACCAGGTCATTGTAAATCAACTTCGAACAGACCAGCAACTTGCTCACCAGCAGAGCAAGCGACGGTCTCTATAGGTAACGCATCGTCCTGTGTCTGTATTGAAATCGGTGGTGATCATGCAGGAAAGGAACGTTTATTCCATGCGGATGCTTGGCAGTCAGAACCATTCTCCTTGCGAGGCAACATCTGGGTGGCCTGCGCCAGAGCTGAGATTCGAGAAGAAATTGGGCTGGCTGAAAGCCTGCAATTCTGTTATTGTCCTCCTGCTTTTAGTAGCCCTGGCTGGGCTTGTGTTAGGTATATGTTACTTATACCAGCTCCAACAACAGGTTAACCAGATGAAGCAGGTAGGTTATCAGTTATTATTATTATTATAAACAATAAAAGAAAATCAAAATGGGCATAAAGAAGAAGGATGTAGAATTAGTTGCACTAAACACTTGTAATATTTTCAGAAGATCAATGGCAGCCCACAGAATAAAGCAGAGATGCAAACTGGTGAGTAACAAACTTTTTGAAAACATTTTAACATGAAGGAAACTTCATGGTGAGTGAGGAAATCGTGCAACAGGTGCCCTTATTTATCAGTGGGGGTGTATTGCTTTCCATGGAGCCGATTGTTATGGTCTAAATGTGCTATGTTGCAGAAGCTGAGGAAAAGATCAAACCAAAGGACGATGTTAAAATGGCCGCCCACCTTACAGGTCTGTAGCTGCTCTGTGTATTTCAGAGGGATAAACAAGCAGGAAAGGAAACCAGATACTGGGAAAGTTCCAGGGGAAATAAATTAATTGCAAAAAAAAAAAGTAGAAAATGGATACATAAGAAAAATAAAAGAATGAAAAGGAAGTAAAGATGGAATAGAAAATAAAGAACACCAGCATAAAGAATGAAAAAGGGAAAGAAGAAATTGTTATGCGGTTAACATTAAAACGTGTATGGCTTGGAATTCTGATCAATTATTTTAGCTTGTTTGATCAAAAATGATTGGCATATATAATATATCTAAACTATTTATGGTTATTCAACATGTGCAGTCCATGAAATAATCAGTGCTAGATAACATATTGTTTCACTTCAAAATGCAATTGCAGGAAAACCAAATGGCCGTTCCAATAGAATGATGTGGGAGCCTTTATTGGGCCATGCCTTTACACAGGGGATTACATACACGGATGGAGCGCTGATCATCAATGAAACTGGACAATACTTTATTTATTCAAAAATCTATTTCCGTGGAAGGCAATGTGAGGCGTTCACATTGCAGCAAACCGTATTCAAACGCAATAACAATTATCAAAATGACCTGAGCCTGATGGAAGTGAAGATGATAAACTACTGCTTTAGTGGTGGAGGATGGGACGAAAATACTTTTCAGGCTGGAATATTTCTTCTGGGTAAAGGAGAGCAGTTGTTCGTCAAAGTATCTCATCCAGGAATGGTTAGTGCTGACGAGTTACTAACTTTCTTTGGCTTATACAAGCTTTAGATCAGGCTCTTGGTACTGCTGCACAGTAATGAATGTGACAGCAAGGAGCTTCACAAGTTGGGCAAGGCTTTGACTGCATGCTAATTTTTTTTCCTTGCACACTATTTTAAAATTGTTAGAAGCTGCCTAGTATTTGAAGTTCAGGAAGTCTGCAGTACATCAGATTGACAAAACATTCTGTAACCTAGCTCCTAAAATATGTGTTTAATGCAATTATATTGTTAATTTCCATATTTTCACCCCTAATGACTTAAGTTGAGGTACAGTTCAGTGGGCATGAATAGCCTTCAAGTATCTCACATAAGTGATCATTCTTCATGTGTGAGCCTAGACAGTGTCTGTTACCAAGCTATTTTTACCAGGGGTGAGGGACCACCACAATTGAGTCCTTTGCATATTCACCTGCTATCCATCTCCTGTCTTGGTTCCAAAGCCCTTAATGCCCTGGCCTAACAAAAATTTATCAATCTTAGTTTTGAAATTTTCAATTGACCCCCAGCCTCAACAGCGTTTTGGATGAACGACTTCCAGATCTCTACTACCCTTTGTGTAAAGAAGTGCTTCCTGATTCCACCCTTGAACAGCCTCGCTATAATCTTTATTTGCCCCCTTGCTCTGATCTCTCCAACACGAGGAAATAGTGTATCTACCCTTTAGTCATCTGAAACACCACAATTAGATTGCCCCTTAACCTGCTATATTCATGGGAATACAAGCATAGTCTATGCAACCTGCCCTCAAAATTGAACCCTTTTGACCCTGGTACTATTCTAGTGAATCTGCGTTGCACCGCATCCAAGGCCAATATATGCTTCCTGAGGTGCAGGGCCCAGAACTGAATGCAATACTCCAGATGGGGTCTGACCAGAGCTTTATACAACTGCAGCATAACTTCCATCCCTTTGTATTCCAACCCACATTCCATTAGCCTTTATAATTAAATTTTGTACCTGTCCACGAGCTTTTAGTGATTTCTATACATGGACCCCCAAATCACTCTGCTTCTCCACACTTCCTAACTCCTTAGCACTTTATAAATCATTGACAGAGCATGAAGGAAGTGCTTCATAAAAGACTCAGTGGGCCGGGCAATACAATGGTGGACCCAGTGCACCAAAGTGTGCCACAATGTGGGTGACTAGCGCCAACTCCAGTGCAAATTAGATGGTTGCACCGTCATGTGACTGACCCTCAGTAGTACTGCAGCCACACAGTGCCTGTTAGGAATGGGCCACCGAAAGAGAGGCCGGCATTAATCCGGACAATTGCTGGCACACAACAGGTGTCCAGCGCTCCCTCACTGGCCGCTGGTGCCCAACACGGTGAGCCCGACACTCCTCGCGTGTCATGAGACAAACATCCTAGGTGTCTCCAAATGAGGAAAAGGCTCTGTATCTCACCTAGGTGTTGTGGCCAACTCGTATGTGCACAGGTGGACTGCGGATTGGTTGGGACTTTTCAAATTTTATTCCAAAAAATGTAAAAGATTGCAATCAAATCCGTCAATGGCAAACACCGCAGGGCTGAAATTGATTTTCGGCCGGCAGCATGAGTTGGGCATTAACCAATCGGGGGCTCATTTCTACACCCCGCCATGAAATAGAGAATTAGGTGGGGTGTAAAACGAGCTGCTGATCCATTATCGCTTGTCTTGAGCTACTGCCTCACATAATTCCCCCTCACATAAGCCACTGTCACAATCGGTGCTATTAATTCAGGTCTGCCAAGGTAGACATGTTTTCCTGGGGAATGTTTGTATGATTTAAATTTAGCTGTAATTTCTCCTTCCAACTTGGTGAACATTGCTCGGGTGGGTGGGCTGTGAATGGTTTAAAAGTCGAGGGACAATCTGGTTCGGGACAAGACAATGTTTCTTGGTAATGGTGAGTGCTGCTTTCTGGTTTCTATTCACACTCTTAACGGCACTGGGTAGCAAAGTATGCACTATTGGCTCAGAGAACTTGGATCCAGCAAGAGTGGTATGATTGACATTAGGAAATGGCACAAATTCTAAATCAGTCAAAACATTTTTTTGAAATTCCAGAAAATCAATTGAAACAAAAATGCTACACTTAATTAAACAACTCACCCTCTTCATTTATTTTTAATGGGATTATGAAATCCCACTGTTTTTCCCTCATTTTCTTTCAATAGAGGTTCAGCTGGCTCATTACCGCCTTCTCTGGCAGCCCTCAGCCCTCCCCCATGCTACTGAAAGATGTGCTATGGCGCCATGGCAAACGCCGCTTGCTTCAGTTTTCCGACCCCCTGTAGGGACAGCAGCTGACATCCCATGTAAATCAGGAGGTGCCCCGCTCTTGTGGCGGCATTGTGCGTTGGAACAGTGCGCTGCACTATCTGGGCACAGATCCCGCAGTGAGGAATTGCTGCCATTTTGGGTACCAAAAAGGGTCAGGAGGTGCCTGACATCAGATTCCTCCTGATTGTGTCCTGTGTCAACAAGGTGATAATTTGTGTTGAAAAGCATTATCACGTCATAAGTGAATGCCATAATGGGATGGGGTTAGTTTCCACACTCCTTTTCAAGAGTGGTGATGTCCCTACAAATGTAATCAGTTTCGCTATTTGTACATTTACTAAAGATGTGATTTTACTTTTGCTATTTTACTCTTTTTATTGTACATTCGCAAGCAAGGTTCAGAATCAAATTCATAATGTTTGCAAGTCATCTTGTAATCGGAAAATGTGCATATGATACATGTTATTTTGAAATAAAGCTTTGATATTTGCATTTGTTTTTGTATCTTTGTGAAGACTTAGAATCCGTAGTGATGTTGCCAATTAACACCAAGTTAGCAGTAAGTTAGATGTAATATGGCAGTTAACCATTTAGAAATAAGCAGTGATAACGTTTGTCTAGTAGGGGTTTGCCCAGTTTGGCCACTACCATTTCTTTGGTTCAAGGCACACTCTCAGCCCCTGTTGCTACCATGTTGAGAAGAAATGCTGAGCACAGTTATATACAAACCACCATAGATATACAAGAAGCATCACCTGGTGTATGACATGCTGCAAATTAGTATGCTGTGTTGGAGGGAGTCTTTGATATAGTAATGTACGCATCTGTGAGTATGCTCACAGGTTTGTAGAGCTGTTGCATTGTGAGTGAACGTGATGATCACAAGACTCAATAAAACCCCAGTCAGTTGGGTCTAGGTCATCCATGATGAGGTATGCAGTTGTGAGCCTACTGGATGAACTGGTAATGTGTTGTTAATAAACCAACTAGTTCTGAATAGCAATGTGTTAAGAATTTTTAAGTCACGAACCCATGCAGCAAATACATTACAAAATGGCGACGAGAATGGGAGTTTCTATATGGAGAAATTTTGGTGGAATTTCCTTTTGAAGGCAAATGCAAGTGGAGCACAGCAAGGAGATATACCGGCAGTGTGGTTCCAGAGCGAGAGTCTGGCGGTACCATTTTATTTTGTGAGTGTTGAACTGGATGGGGTTTTATTGAGTCTTGTGAACATCACATGACTGGCTCAGCCACTCACAATGCAACAGCTCTACAAACCTGTGAGCATACTTACAGGTGCATACGTTACAGATATGTATAACAGGCCTGTTTCAGGAACTTGTTCTTTGTATGCACTTAAATAGGGCAGTCTGACCCAAATATGCATTTCTGTACATCCTCAGTCACCAGGAGAATTACTCTCTGGAGAAGCTGCAGAGAAAGCTACGGCTATAGTCACCCAGTTTAGAAATATTGCTGGGCGGGGAGGATCTGGCCTTTGCAGTGGGGATGCTCAAAACCAGAAAAGCAAAACCCTAAACTTCTAAATTGTTTTCTCAATCTTACCCAAGTTTCTCCCTGGAGTGATTCACTGGAAACTGAGCTACCTGCTCCTTTTGTATGCAGATTCTTCCCAATGACTAGTCTCTCAGTTTTTTGACAAGTTCCTTTGAAATGCTAATGGTGGCAGTTCCTCCTTGGCACCACAGAGAAACCACCATTCAGACACAAAACCAAGGCATTGCTCTTCTGATCAAAAAGTGCCTTCAAATTATTTTGACAAGTTTAGAGTAATTTTGGGGGTTTGGTCATCATTTGTTGCTGCTTTCTTCCAGAAGAAATGGCACTGGGCTCTTCAAAGAAGTACAAGTAGTTCATCCGTCTTTGACTTGTGACGATAAACCTAGGCTCCGTCAGCCACCTAAGGTGGACGTAAAAGATCCCATGGCACTATTTCGAAGAAGAGCAGGGGAGTTATCCCCGGTGTCCTGATCAATATTTATCCCTCAACCAACATAACTAAAGCAGATGTTCTGGTCATTGCTGTTTGTGGGAGCTTGCTGTGTGCAAATTGGCTGTGGTGGTTTTGACATTACAACAGTGACTACAATCCAAAAATGACTTCATTGGCTGTAACGCACTTTGGGACATCCTGAGGATGTGAAAGGCGCTATATAAATGCAAGTTCTTTCTTAGTTTCATTCTTGCTTTCCTTCTTTCTTCCTTCTTTTCCTCTTTCCTTCTTTCTCACCTTCTTCCTTCCTTCCATTCATCCTTCTCTTCTGTTTTTTCATTGATTTTTATCCTCCCTGCCCTTTCTCCTTTCCTTCCTTTATTTCCTTCCCTTCCTTCTGAACATTCCCTCATTCCGATTTTCTAATTTCTAATTTGGATTCATTGGATTAGCTACATTTAGGTTGCAATGATGGCTTTGGCTGAGACTCAAAGATTAGCATTTCAGGAGGACAGTTAGAAATAATCTTGTGTGAGTCAAGTAAGATGACCCACTGATATGGGGAAGTGCGTTCCATTCTTTATTTTGCATTATTATACAAAGATAAGTTGTACTGATTAATTGAGTCCAATCATAACCGCTGTTTTGTACGTTGACCTTACTATGAAATAAAGCAGCTTGTCGATTTTTATAAGCTTTCCCTCAACAAGTGTTGGCTCACTTTGCCTTTGGAGAGATTAAAGAAGTACACATGGAAAAAACATATATCTGATTCAGATAAGGTGTGCAATTGTTATACCCCTGGGTTACGCCATTGTGAAAGTAGATATAAGGCAACGTGAGTCAACTCCCATAAAAGTAAGATGCTTTCATAAATTGATAAGATTGAGCCTTAGCATATACCCACAGCAGAGCTGAATTTGAATTCTGATATTCTGAGTATGCAGGTAACTCTGTGTTGTACATATGTTGGATGGTTTACATGATAAAAAAAAGTTCTGATGCTATTTTAAACCTTGATATGGACAAAATAAGTTCCTTCAAGGTACTTGGCATGATTTAATGCGTATTGCTCATTTGCTGCAATGTGCATCTCTCTCGATGGTTACCAACACATTAACAGCAGCCGCGGTGGAACTTGAACTTCACCGGAACGTGCCGGGGGGAGAAGATGATAAACAAATGCCAATGATAAAAATCGTCGATTATTAAAAAAGCTGGTTGGATTAGCTGCAGCTGAACTTGGGTTATAGCCATGGAATTTACTTAGAGGTACACCTTAACCAGCTGCGATCGAATCACTGAACACCTGTTTCTGCCCAACATAGCCTTGGGCGGTGGCACAAATCGGGTGGTAATCATATCGGCCACCCTTCATACACTCTGCCCGGTAGTCAATTCCAGTGACTTCAATAGTACTGAATATTGGGCAGGGCATATAACAGGTGGTAGATGTGATAACGCTGGTTTACTGCTATTGTCCACGACGGATTTCCATGCCATAGAATGATACAGCACTGGAAGAGGCCATTCAGTCCATCGTGCCCATGCCGGCTCTTTGTAAGAGCTATCCAATTAGTCATCTTCCCTAGCTCTTCCCCCTTTGCCCTGCAAATTTTTCCCACTCAAGTATACATTCAATATCTGGACATCACGTCAACAAGTGTTAATCCAGTTCCCTTTTGAAAGTTATTGAGTCTGCTTCCACCACCCTTTCAGGGAGTTCATTCCAGATCATAACAACTTGCTGCATCATTTTTTTCCCCATGTCACCTCTGGTTCCTTTGCTAATAACCTAAAATCTGTGTCCTCTGGTTACTGACCCTTCTTCCATCCCCGGAATTGCATGGGAGTTAGCGGAGGCATGGACACGGTAGCGCTGCGACCCACTAGCAGCGACCGGGCAGCCATGCCTCCGGCAATTACATCATCGTCGTGTGTGGCAACCCGCCTTTGCACCCCATGGCGACCCCTTTCCACCCTGCAGTGGAAACCCCCTAGCGATGCCCGTGCCAGCCTCACAGGTCACGAACCGGGCCGACCTCCATTCCCGAGGCGGAAGTTAATGGGGAGGTGCGCTGCTCTGTGCGCCGCCACCTTCGTCCTTCGGCCGACTCCCCTGTCGGTCCGTACTCCGTCGATGTCCCGGGGGTCCGGGCAGCGATCGTGCATCCCGGCATTCCGTCTTGGTGCCGGCTGCGGCCATGGCACCACCCGACCCTGGTGGCCCAGTGGAGGCCATCAAAGGGCCTGCAGAACTCGCAGGGGCCTTCCCCTCTAACGGAAGGAATGGGGCATTGAGACACGTTAGTGCTACGTGGAGAAGCCGCATAGCGCTGCCGATCCCAGCCAATGTAGCGCCCCGGACATCAGCCCAACAGGAAGTGGAGCGCATGACCATTGCGCTCCATTCCTGTGAGGGGCGGTAACCCAATTTCGCCTCTCAATTATCTACAACACCTGACTTCACGAAGGTGCAAGTGTCTTCAGAAAAGGAAGCTCAGACCTCTAAGGTAAATTTATAAGTGCTGGTTTGTTTGTCCACCAAAATTCTGAATAAAGAGACAAGGTTGTACTTTATACAGATAAAGATAACTTGGGCTACATCTGCTTTGCAATTCTTAGATTTTCTCATCATGTTCATCATTTTCCATGTAAATTGAACTCACTTAACCAGCAGGGGTTTGTCTCAGACGTAATTCTGGACTTTAGAATTTTTATTCTGTTAAATTTCAGTAACAGTTGAGGTCATCCAGCAAAAATGATTAGCATTTTCCATTTTGCATTTGAAGAAATTACAACTTACTGGTTATTGAGTCAGCAACTACGATGGTTAATCCACAGCGTCTTGAAAATACAAATTTCCGAGTATCATGATCTTGACCTACATTGTGGACCCTTAATATTTAACTCTCTCATTCCCTCTAAGCTACAAATATATCATTTTCATTGCCATTCTATCTCGCTGCAATGTCATCGTGATGAAGTTAAGACTCATCACACCATCTTTTAAAAAAATTCATTCACGGAATGAGGATGTCGCTGGTAAGGCCAGCAATAATTGCCCATCGTAATTGTCCTGGAGAAGGTGGTGGTGAGCCGCCGCCTTGAGCCGTGTGGTGAAGGTACTCCTGCGTTGCTGTTAGAGAGGGAGTTCCAGGATTTTGACCCAGCAACGATGAAGGAACGGCGATATATTTTCAAATCCGGATGGTGTGTGATTTGGAAGGGAACTTGGAGGTGGTGCTGTTTCCATGCGTCTGCTAGGTGGTAAAGGTTGAGGGTTTATCTAATTCAGCTATTGTTAAATATGGTGTGACTAGAATGTAAAGACATAATAACCTTGTGACCCCAAAGGACGCTATTCACCATCAACAAGCAATTCTTTAAAGGATTAATTAGCTCAAAACTGTAACCTCCTTTCCTCTTTGTCTTTCCCCTGCAATCTTCAGACCTGTAAAGCTTAGTGTCACCTAGTCCCTACATACTGTCTTACTATTTTGCTCTTTCATTCTTTTTAATCTTAATGTTCTCCTGTATGAAGAGCCTTGTCTCCTGACTGAGGTTTCTCAATTAAAAAAAAATCCTGGCCATGCTACCATACCATTCTAAGTTTAAGAACTGAGGTTGAATAAATTGTCATTGGGTTGAAATTCTACTGTGCTATCTCAACACATTGGTTAACTCTTATAAAATGCCTATTTACGCTAAACAAACTCATTAACCCATTTTAAATGAACAACTGTGTTTAAGTATCAGATAGAGGAATTTTACAGGAACACCCTAACCTGCATGCTAAAAGTAGTGCCCAGCAGAATTTTAACCCCAACCTTAGAAGAGCAATCCCCAGTGCACTGATATGACAACTTCCATATCCCAGATTATCAATTGCGTGGCCTCTCTAAGTTAAAATGCCAAATCGTGGCCCATGCCCACGAGGAACTGGCTTGAGATCGCTCGACTCACTTCATATAACCCTTATCGTAGAGTTTTTAATATGAAGAACGACTATGTCATTTTAGGTAAGACTGGTTATACAGGCAGTGCCTCGACATTGAGGAGAAATCTCAGACAATGCAGCAACAGTACTGTATGGTTCAATATGTGTCTGTTGGGGCAGACTGGAAATGAGCTGGCAAAAAACAGAAAAACACAATGTAGGTTCATTCAATGGCCTGAAAATCCCGGCCTCCCCGGGTCCGTACGGAGTGTGTACAGACCCAGGCATTGGAAAAGCCAGTTTTCAGCGCACAATGCGCATGCGCTGAAAACTGGCTTTTCCGATCTGTCCAGTTGGAGCTTGACAGATCCTCCATATCTTGGGAGCAAGGACATTTGCAAGGGCAAGGTTGCGGTATTTACCCACATCTTGCCCAGCAAATGTCCTCAAAATTCTTGCGCCTGATAAAAGCAGGCACATAGCCTACTTTAACAGGCGTAAATGTTTATAAACATACAAAAATGTAATTAAATTAAATTTAAAAAACACATTTTATTTTTAAAAACCCTGCCCACTACTTTACATTTATTTTTAACCATAATTTTAAAAACTTTTTAAAAACTCGGAATTTTTTTTCTATAAGATATTTATTAACTTTAATTTTAATTATTTTGAGGACTGTTTTTTATTTTTTATTATATGTGTTTAGTGTGTTTGTTTTTTTTTCCTCATTGGCAGCAATGAGAACTCGTAGATACGGAGTTCTCATTGCTATTAATGAGAAAGCTGTGGAATACTGCACCTGATTGGCTGAGCAGTCACATGTGACTGCATCTTCTGTGTGGGAACCTGGAGGACGGGAGCATGCTTCGCAGCGCGGGAAGAGAAGACCTCCTCACCGGAATCCCACGCTCCTCCCGGACCACCAGGTACTTTTGTAGAAATGTTTCAGGTCGGAGGCAATTTCAGCCCCATTGTGTTTGATTAAATTTAGTGGCCATGTTGCACATTTTGCATAGTTAATGCGTCGGCAGAACAGCTGCCTATAACGTTCTGTTCTTAATTGTTGCTAACAGGACCAAAATGTCGCCAAGTCCAACAAGAACTAATTACATTTTGTTTAATGAGAGCTGCAAGCATCCTTTAACAAGAGCCTGTTGAACAGGATATATTAAACTTTTCCTGCAAACTTCATTATATACAGCACACTGCCATAAATATGGGCGAGGCAAGATAGTCTGCCGATCTTCTCATCCTCCAGCTAAAGCTGCAGCCCCCTCCTCCCCCCCATCCCCCGCCCACCACTGCAACTTCTGTATCTTAACTGATTTCTGGAATTTTACTTCCATTACCCACCCTAAAAGGAATTCTGTGAGTGGGTCACTCGTTGCGTGAAGAATTTCCTGACATGAGTCTTGAATCTACCTTTCACCAATTTTATCCCTTTTTATTTGATCTTGTTCACTGCAAGGTAGTGTTTATTCTCCGTTCCCCTGTTGGCGTTAACTGTTAACCACACAGTTTGGGACTGGAATCGTATGTAGGCCAGAGCAGGTAGGGGTGGCACCTTCCCTTCCCTGAAGAACATTAATGAACTAGATGGTGTTTTAATGACAATCCAGCAGCTTTCGTGGTCACTTTCCTGGAGCTAGCCCCCCAAATTATTGACTTCTACTTGCCATGGTTTGATTTGAATTAGTCCAGTGACATAACCGCAAACTATCTTACACAATAACTGCAACGGTTCAACTTAAAGTCGTGCTCAATTTTATCTTTTCTGTGTGTTTACTATCTTTTGTAGTCTATGGAGTAATTCCTAGCAGCCTCCTTTTAATGCTGAAGAATCTAAAGGGTGGATTTTAACTCCCAGGTGAGAAGCTGGGGGGGGGGGGGGGGGAAAGAGAGAGAAGAGCTGACGGCCTTCCTCACAGGGAGATTTCCGTGGGATTTCAACGGCCAAGCCTCATTTACTTGCCGCCAGCCAGCAGCCTGCCCAAAATGAGAGGATAGCGGCAGCTCCCCAGCTTTGAAAAGGTCCGAATTGCTGAGTCTGGAGGCTGCGCGCCAACATCATCAGTTTCTTAAACAATAAACCGATAAGGGGACAAAGGGTTATGGGGAGCGGGCAAGGAAGTGGAGCTGAGTCCATGATCAGATCAGCCATGATCTTATTGAATGGCGGAGCAGGCGCGAGGGGCCGTATGGCCTATTTCTATTCCTATTTCTTATGTTCTTATCATGGGAGAATCAGGGCCATTTTGTGGGTGGGAAGAGGCGGAGCCCAGGGCAGCAGAGGCTCCGACTTTCCTTGTGGGTCTGGGAGGAGCACTCCTGCTCCTGACTCCACTAACGAAGATTGGTGACTCGTTTTAGAGGACCTCCTCTTCGTTGCTGCGAGGCTTTACTGAGCAAGGGGCTAGGCACCCCATTCAAAACGCCAGCAGAGTCCAATGGACATCATATTACCCCAATTAGCATATATTAACGAGGCTGCAGTTAGGGTTAGGGTGAGCCTGAGCTGGGTGGATATTGGTAGTTCTATTACATAGCTCGGTTCAGCTGCCTAAACAAAGAGCCCAGTTAAGATGATGGCGGTAAGGTGGCAAACTCTCCAGAACTATTCTGGAGTCTCCAGGAATTCAAGAATAATCTCCTGTTCTCTGCTGAGAGCAAAATCGTAGCGGCATTAAAAAAATTGTTTAAAAAAAAATTCTTTGAGCACTTTTTATTTATTAATTATACAAATATTGAAGTTGGGAGTTGACCGGTTGGGGTGGGAGTTCCAGGAACCAGAGTTATTGACCCTGGGCGGGGCACGGGAATGGAGCGGGAATCAAACAGGAACAAGACACTTTGCACAGCCATGTTAATTGCACAGCTGCCAAGTGGGCTAACATTTTGCCTCAAGTTTCTCCAGTATTTCCTCAGAACTCTGATGCTAAGATTTGGCTTTGTGTCTCTCTCTGACACCTCTTCCACCACAGATCTCACCAAAAGCAAGAAATATCCAAGCTTCTCAGCAGAGCTGCACTAAGCCTGTAGGCAAAGGCATATCTCAGTACGGATAACAATACAATTCTCTTTTACTGCTGATCAGTTGATCAAGTGCAAATATTTGAAGCTGATGTTAACCATTGCAGTTGTAAAAGCCAATAAAAAATGTCTGTTCTGACCAATATTTATCTCTCAACCAACACCACTAAAACATATTATCAAGTCATTTATCTCAGTGCTGTTTGTACGACCTTGCAAATTGGCTGCCACGCTTCTGTACATTGCGACAGTGACTACACTTCAAAACGTACCTCTTTGGCTGTGAAGCACTTTGGCATGGCACGAGGTTCTGAAAGGCATTAAATAAATGCAAAGTTCTTTCTTTCCAATGAATGAGATACTGATTCTGCTTAATTTTTAAAAATATAGTCTTTAACATTGGCTCGAATATTTCAAGAGAGACACTGCACCATGTGTTACTGTAAATTAATTCACAGTGAGGGCAATCTGGAAGTACGTCATTTCACACCACACCATTTAGATACAGCAACACGTAGCTTTCGAAAGTGCAACACTTGGTCCACTCTGGCGTACCATTTTTGAAATATCTTGCAATGCCCGATAAAGCTATGAATCAAACAGAAAGTCCTGAATTAGACGTGCTTTGTGGTCAGCTGGGCATATTCACAACTGCCCTCTCCCCCCAACCCCTCCCAAAAAAACCAATATTGGTTTGCAAAAGACATCTGAACTGCAAAAACGACTTGGTGCGTATCAATATGATTTGCGATGTCTTACTGACGCCTAAAGCCACAAATGGCAAAAAACAGCACAAACCACAAGACTTCAGTGCAAATGCAATCAGTCGATAAAAGGCGCATATTTTTCTAAAGTATCTTGGCAGGTGTATGGAAACGTTTGGTTGCTCGTTGTCACACTTCAATCAAAAGGGGGTGTGTGCGTGGGTCACACTCTGATCCGATTCTCGGTATAAAAAGTTGCTCCGAGGGTTTGATGAGCAACAGTTGAATGCTTGGTCTGTGATACGTGAGCCAGTGGATTACTCTGCTCTTGGAGAGACTACTGAAGGAGTGGGGGAGGGGGTCGTCGTACACCGTAGGAAATACAGCAGCGCCAGCTTGGTTTTTTTTTGTGTGTATCCGAACCATGCAACAGAACTACCTATATCCGCAAGTGTACATGGTGGATGGCAGTCCGAACGTCAATCCCTATGTGCCCGCGCCAACCTGGACACTGCCCACTTTGAAGAAAAAGAGGAAGCTGGACTGGAAGACTGTGTGCATCATTCTGCTTGTGAACTTGGTCCTCCTAGCACTTGCAGGGCTGGCTCTGGGGATGGTCTATTTACTCGACCTCCAGAAGGAGCTTAAAGAAATGAAACAGGTACATCCTCACCCACAATAATAGGGGGTGGTGGTGGTGTGGTGGGGGCGGAGAGGCTAAATCAAGCAATTGAGATCAGAATTTGCAAACAAAATATTTTTCCCCTTTTTTTATCAGGGTAATGAAGGCAAGAGTCCACATGCAGAGAAGATTATTGGTGAGTATGCAATAATTTGATAAGCATGATGTGCAAGTTCAGCACATACAATTCTAGTGTCTCTTGGGATCCTGCACTCATCAGAGGATTCCATTATAGATATTGGACAACACAGGACAATTTTGAGATTGAAAAGGGAAATATAATATAAAAAGGACAATGCATTCAATCTGGCATCAAACATAATGGAAATGAACAGGGGCGAATACAACAATATGGGCAGCCACAAACACGCTTACTTTGATGTAGCTTTGAATGAATAGGAGTGTGGAAAATGTTAGTTTAACGTAACTTATTGTAACCTCATATTGGACTGAGATTTACACAATGCTCCTTTGCAATCAACTCTTTGATTCAATCGATCTAACCGACTTGCCAAAATATAGGGTTTTCCATAATTGAGCTAGTATATGTTCAGTGCGAGATGTTCTATGCTGTTCTGTTTCTGATTGCTATGTATTCATTGCTTGTGTCTTTTAATAGGAGCTCAGAATGTCACAGACCCACCCAAGGATCTCAGAGCAGCTGCACACCTCACAGGTCAGTAAATACTTATCCTGTTGAAGGAAGAACATAAAACAATGGAATTTATAGAGAAAAAGGGACAGAAAGTGAAACAGATATTAATGGGAGGGACTCAAAGATAGGACAAGCAAGAAGGAATGAGAAAGCAGTGACCCAAAAGAGGAAAATGAGCAGTGCGGATATAAGGGGGAAAAAAGTCAAGAAAAGAAAACCCAAAGCAGATTTGACAAAACGAAAGCTATAAAATTTAAGGATGAAACATAGAAATAGCATTTTAAAGATCACTTCTGTCTTGAATGGTTTGACTCAATGTCACATTAAGCCGTATGCTCAAAAGCTCAGTGGACAGTTACATTTGATCAGACAGCATACAAAGTATTTTATTGCCCTTGAATTTGTGCAGAATAGGGCATCAAAAGTCTCAGGAATCTTGCGAGGAAAGATTAATGACTTTAGATTTGTTCTCATCGGGAAAGGGGAGGCTTCAGGGGGACCTAATGGCAGTTTTCAAAATTGTAAAGGAGGATCGATAAAGTTGACCCAAACTGTTCACGCTGACGAAAACTTCAGCCACTAGGGGGCATCATTTCAACATGAGGGAGCTAAGGTTTCACACAACGGGGAAATAGTCATATGAACCAAGTTACAAGAGAAGTTGAGCCTAATAGTAAAATCTGATTGAAGAGACAACTAAGTATATTTCTGGACAGTGTGTGAAGGGATTGAGGAATATGGCGAGAAGGAAGTTGGGCTAATATCAGCAAAAAGTACATGGATTTGTTCCCAAATCTTCTCATGTCCCAAGGTCTTCAAATCAGACAGTCTCGCTACATAATAAATATCAAAATAGGTGCAGTATTGCCATCTTGCCACTAACTGTCTCTAATGCAATGAATAAATGTTGTACCATATATATTGACTGGGGCAGAGTATCAGTTCTCCATCTCTTCTCAATCTTGATATCTTGAATCTGGTACTGCATTTCTGGAAATTATAAATCGAAGTCTGAATGGAGATTTTTATTGCATCAATTTATATCAAAAAGTACTTTGAAGTATAAATTGTCTTTAGATCTGAACAAAAGTAAGGAATTTATGTACTTGCTCACAGGTATAGTTATTACGAGATACCATTCATTATAAAAGGAATGGGATAAATTAAGTTTACCATAAAGTCAGTTTTAATTTCCAGGCCTGTGCTTTAGTGGAATTGAAAATGTATATTTTGGTGGGTTTTTTATGCTCATCCACAGGTGCAGGTTATCAATGCTGGGGAATGGAACATAAGCTCCCAGTGCCAGCATGAGGCATTACCGCAGCTATAGCATGGCGAGATGCCGGGTAAAGCTCCTTCGACATCAATCTCACAGCGCTCATTACGTGATTACAGGTTGCTGCAACAGCCACCTTTACGGCCTCTCTGAGCAAATCTTGGCCACTCTTGTGCCACGAGCCTCAGTCCACTGGGAAGTTGCTTTGATTCTGGCCAAACTTGTTTCACGCAAGACCTGTCATGACCTCCGACCTTCGACCCATCAGTTTGGGCTGCATTCATTCCATAAAAACTAGGGAGAAACAAGGAGTTGTAATTCATATTTGCTCCTGCAGCAAGGAACATTACAGCATTCCATACCTGTAGCGGCACCCGTTTGAATTAGAAATATGGTACTGAAAATTCTATCTGCTATAACATATTAATTCTACTAGAGTAGAAACAGAATCCTTACCAGCTAGGTGCTAATTAGACACATTTGCCTCAAGTGTTCAGTCCCTTTGTGTTATCCTGGTCACTCATGTAATGTAAATACTCACTTAAAACAGTGAGCATTCAGTACCCATTGTGTTTAATTCTGAAATAAAAACAGAAAATGCTGGAAATCTCAGCAGGTCAGGCAGCATCTGTAGAGAGTTAACGTTTCAGGTCTGTGACCCTTCGACAGAACTGGAAAAGTTCAAGATGTAACAGATTCTTAAGGAAATGCATGGGGCAGTGAAAGGGGGAGGGGAAGTCAGAACAAAAGGGAAAGTCTGTGATAGAGTGGAAGACAGAAGACATTTAAGAGGCATTTGGAACACTGGGCAAAAATGAGATGGTAATGGCACAATGTCCCTTCAGTCCTTTAAATCTCTTCTGCCTTCCACCCTATCACTGACCTTCCCCTCCCCTCCCCCTTTCACTGCCCCTGCACTTCCTTAAGAATCTGTTACCAATCCAGACTTTTCCAGTTCTGACGAAGGGTCACAGACCTGAAACGGTAACTCTGTTTCTCTCTCCACAGATGTTGCCTGACCTACTGAGATTTCCAGCATTTTCTGTTTTCATTTCTGATTCCAGCATCCACGGTATTTTGCTTTTGTATTAGTGTTTAATTCTGAATTGTTTTTTTGTGCTGATCTTTATTTGCGTTGAATTTATTGCAGGGGATTCAATCACTGCAGGTTTCAACCCACTCACGTGGGATGATCGGAGAGGCTATGCCTTCACCAGGGGGGTCCTGTACAGAAACAAAGGCCTGGTTGTCAATGAAACTGGACTTTTCTTCGTCTACTCAAAGATCTATTTCCGATCGCATACGTGTGAAGTAAACAAGAACTTGCAGCACATTGTGTTCAAACGAACGGATCGCTATCATAAAGACTTGATTCTCATGGAAACCAAGAAAACAAACTATTGTTCTGTGAACGGCAGGGAATGGGCTTCAAATAGCTATCAAGCAGGAATAATCCACCTTTCCAAAGGAGAATCGCTTTATGTCAATGTGTCGTATCCAAAATTAGTTAACTTTGATGAGACTAAAACTTTCTTTGGATTGTATAAGCTTTAGTTGACATCGCTAATTTATATATTACTGAAAAGCTGAAATAACTTTATTTTTATACCCACCCACATCCCCAACAACACTTTTTAAAATCTCTGGCCTTTGATTTATCCCAAGTCCCCACATAGCATTTCCCAACCAGAAACGGATTTGAGAAGGCAGTGCACCTTGATCTTCCTGCCCCTTGTTTCCAGAGGATGAATCTGGTCTCCACTTGGCACCGCTCCAGTTGCCCAGCCAGAGAGAGAGGGAATTTGCCCTGTGGGGCAACAGGGGGAAGAGGGGATACAGGGTGGAAAGAGGTGGCAGTTGCATAGCGGACTGGTGCACTGATGCATTCTCACGCCGCTCCACTTCTAGTCATGTTGCTCCTCTGACGGTTGTCTATTGACACATCAACATTAGCAAGCAGGTCATAATAATCAGCAATTCGCAACTGGTTGGGAGTTTTGAAATATCATGGTTGCATATTATTTAAAATAGAGTGGAAAATTTACATGCAAATTTGGAAAAAAGGCCATTTTATGCCCTGCTTACCATTGTGATATGTGATAAACCAATTGGGCCTCAACAATGATTCCATCATTTCTGAAATCTGCTTAAATTAGGTTTGAGTTCAAATGGATTTGGCTGTGTGTACAATGTAAACTACCCCAGTGAAATGTAAAGGCTTGCCTGAGAAATGTACCGTTTTGTATGGATTGTATGTGACATTGTCGCATTATGATTTATGACTGTTCTATGTGACAAAAGTATGTGTGACAGCAAATGCACGTCCTAATGGACAGTCGCTTTGAGTGTATGTCACTTTGAAACACAGCACACTTTAATTTTATTGGTAACCAATTGAATGATAACAAAGATTTGTGCAATAATAACTTGCACAATGACAATTGTAGCATGTAAATCTTAGATTTGTTTATTTTTATATATGACAAATTATTTATGAATAAATCTCAATTTTAGAAAAAGCTTTAGAAGTGAGTAATGTGAATCTAATGGAATTCTTTCCATTTCCTGTTTTATTGAGGATGTAAATTCCTATTCATTTTCTTCCACTTTAATTTTAACTTTGTACAAGTTTCAGTGAGGCATGTAGCACCTGCAACCCAAAGCAGGGCTGTTTCTGGGCCTGTTATAATGGTGCGTTTCATGGCGTGATAGGAAGTCGGAGAAATAGTGTCATCCCTACAATTGTCCTTTTCTTCCTGCTCCTCCCCTCCTTCCCAGTGGAAAAAGCTCTGGCTTCCCCACATTGGCCATGCTAAGATCAGAAACTCGTCTTTCATTCCTCAGGTATCAGGAGTTGTGCCACCAAATGGAAGCCTCCCATTTCTGTTTTGAATTACTCTTACAGGCCACAATTTTAGAAGTCCTTCTGAAGCCTGATGTGTTGCCCAAAATGCTCAAGCGCCCTGAAAATCTAGATGGGATTAAACATCAGAAAGAAATAAGGTGCCCTCTAAATACACATTAAAATGGTTAGACGTGCATACAGTTATGTTCTAACTATACCTCTGTGCTGATGTTTGCTTCTTTTCATGTCTTGTATTTTACTATCCGCAAACCAGCTTTCACTCAAAGCCTTATTATTCTACTCATGAAGGATAGGCTAGTGGACAAAAGCTACACAAAACACGACAGTCCCAATTTTGCAAGGCCCCAAGCCACTGACAGGCCGTCACTCACAACGGATGGAGGTTGCAAAATCGGGTGCATGAGGTCACGTGCCCAATTCGCAGTGTGCCTGATTTTATGAGGCGCACTTTAGCAGTGAATAATGAAGCTGCAGTGCACGCATCGTCCAATCTTTCATTGGACACGCCAGGGTTGCCAACTCTGGTTGGAGGTATTCCTGGAAGTTTCATCACATGACCTACCACCTCCAGCGGCCCTCCCCAGTCAAACAGCCTTTTTTCACCATTTCCAATATTTCCATAACTAGTAAACAAAAGTGTTCAAAGAATATGAAAACAAAACATTGCAGCATATCCTGGAGATTAATCTTCAATTCCTGGGGAGCCCAGGGCAATCTTGGTGAGTTGGCAACCCTAGGGCACGCTGACGTACCAGGGCTTGTCTTGCAGAGAGAGGAAACAATAAGGTAGATTTTGAAGATGTTTCCGGGTGGAAATTCGGTTGCGCCTCTGTGGCGGCGTTAATCCCGGCGGAGCGGTAAATTTGGCACCGGCAAATGGTTTCGTCTACCGTCGCAAAATTTATCAGCTGGGCCCGGAGTTTGAAGAGGAGTGTTAAGGGAGGCATTGCACACTTGCAGGGCGCTAGGTCGGCTGAGTAACTGAAAATCCAGAGCTAAACAGCCGGCCTAGGAGTGACCTCAGAGAGGCCTCGGGGGAATAGAAAATCTGAAAAAAAACACCAAAAACATTCCCAATATTACTCATGCCACCACAACATAAACCGCAAAAAAAACCAATTAAAAAATAATCACAGTTACCTCAGGTCAACATTACTTCCCTCACTGCAGCTGCTACAGCTTGGAACACCAGCTTCCACAGGCGTACCCACTAGGGCTCGCTACATAGCGCTATGTATTGATCGTGAAGCAAATATCGAGCCGTGCATGTGCCACGCCGGTGCGATAGTCGTGGGGTGCGGCACAAACCACTTTTCGGCGGCGGAGCCGCGGGAGCAAATCCACATGGGTCGATGTGGTGGCCACGCCCACACGCTAACGTATCAGCGTTCCAATAATGCGGACCGACAGCACTCACTGGCCCTGCGCAAAGGGGCAATTTCGGCCCCTTAGAGTTGCACGTGAGGTTTAAAAAGAATATTTGGAATTTCATGTTCCAATAAATTATCCAGTGATTTCTGTTCTTGGACCCCTGAATCTCTCTGCTCCTCCACAGTTCCTAGCTCCTTACCACTTATAAAAAATACTCTGATCTATCTTAGGTCCAAAGTGGATGATCTCACACTTCCCCACGTTGAACTCCATCTGCCACAGTTTTACTCACTCATTTAATTTATCAGTGTCCTTTTGCAACTGCCTGCTCCCATCTATAATACCTACTGTGCCACCTCTAACACATTGTACCATAAGGAAACTCGCACATGTGGCTTCCTCATCTGCTGACGCCTTGATCTGTCATGCCAGCAGGGGAGATACCAAGCACAAGGAAGGTCATTCCCCACAGGGAAGGAGGAAAGGTTGAAAGGACATGTCAACCTTGGCCACTCTTGAAAACCTCCAAGTAGTTGGTTAGAGAATGCCATTCACAGAGAACTAGGAATATCGGACCCTCTCATCTGTGCAGAAGAAGAGGGGAGAAAATCTGAAATAACCGACAAAGAAAAAACAAACTAGGCACATGGGCACAATGTACACTGTCCTTTCACCGCTGGGATCTGGCAATCCAGACAAAACAGTTAAGGTGAAAGGTTTGCCTCTCAGCTGGTTCTAAAGGTCCTATACTACATCAAATACAAGAAGAACGTGAAAGTGAATGTCAAATTAAGAGATATTAGGAGAGGTGCCCAAAAGCTTATTCCAAGAGCAAGGTTTTAAGGAGCGTCTTAAAGCAGGAGAGGTAGAGATGCATTATATTTGGATTTCCAAAATGCATTTGATACGGTGCCACATAAAAGGTTGCTAAGTAAGATTAGGGCTCATGGGGTTGGGGGTAATATATTAACATGGATAGAGAATTGATTAATGGACAGATAATCAATTGGGAAGATACAAAGCTAGGTGGGAAAGTAAGCTGTGAGGATGACGCCACGAAATTGCCCTTCGCCCCAATTGGGGACTTCCTGCGCACGGAGGTTCCCCCCCCCCCCCGCCGCCCTCCCGTCCCTCCCCCCCCTGATGTGGAATTGGGCCGTACGCCCATCAAAAGAAAGTGGAGCACTATCTCCGGTGTTCCGCTTCCCGGGGTGGTGGCGTGGCGCTGAGGAGGCCAGTGCTATGCGGATGCTTGGCTTAGCGCTGACACAATAAAACGCCCCTCCCCTTCAATTAAAGGGGTGGATCCATTGCGCATCAGGGATGCGATCGACCGGGCCTCTGGGGAAATTGCCCGGAGGTTTGGGGGGCATTGTCCCAGCAGCACCGTGCCCTGCGTTTAGTGCCCCCGGCTGGAGTGCAACTTGCGAGGATATCATCCGTCCCCTTTGTCCCACGCAGGGGAAATTGGCCCGTGGGGCGTGAAGCTGGCGGACATCCGCCGCGGGGTGCCCCTTAAAGGGGAGGCCTTCAGCGCCCCACGCCGCATTTTTATTTTTCGGCCGACTCTTGCGTCAGCCCGTCATTGACAGACCTTGTGTCGACCATCATGCACCCCCACACTCTGTTTTGGGTGCCAGGCTGCTGGCCCAGTTGCCATTGGGCCACCAGGGACGTAAGTTTCCCAGAGGCGCTAGCAGGGCTATAAAAAGCGGCAATTTCAGCCCCAAAGAGCTTGCAAAGGGATATAGACTGGTTAAGTGAAGGGCAATAAAGTGGCAGATGGAGTCTATTGTGGGGAAATGTGAGGTTATTCACTTTGGTAGGAAGAATAGAAAAACTGAATATTTTTAAATGGTGAGAAACCATTAAATGCTCGTGTTCAGAAAGAATTTGGTGTCCTCGTACAGGAAACACAGAAAGTTAGTGTTGTGTATCTGTAAAGCATGCACTCCCATGTTCCACCATTGGGGAGCTCATCCCCTGAAGTCCCAAGGGATCCCAGCATCCCTTGGGAGCACTCTATCTAAGCCGGCCCCAAAGGCCTGTTCCTCACTCTGGAGTGTCTTAATAAAGACTGACGTCACTGTTACTAACCTCCCTGTGTGCAGTCTCATCTGTGTTAGGAACACAATAACTGGCAACGAGTATACGAATCCAACGCAAAGATGCAGCAAACTGTGGGCATCCTGGAGAAGTTCTTGGAGGGTGAGGACTGGGCAGCCGATGTCGAACGGCTAGACCAGTACTTTGTAGCCAACAAGCTGGACGGAGAAGGAAGCGCTGCAAAAAGGAGAGCGGTCCTCCTCACGGTCTGCGGGGCACCGACCTACAGCCTCGTGAAGAATCTTCTGGCTCCGGTGAAACTCACAGATAAGTCATACGAGGAGCTGTGCACACTGGTTCGGGAGCATCTTAACCCGAGGGTGAGCGTGCTGATGACGAGGTATCGGTTCTACACGTGCCAGTGATCTGAAGGTCAGCTAAGGCGACTTGCAGGACAATGTGAGTTTGATGGCTACCTGGAGCAGATGCTCAGAGACCTTTTTGTACTGGGCATTGGCCACGAAACCAGCCTGCGAAAACTTTTGACTGTAAAGACACCGACCCTCAGTAAGGCCATTGCGATAGTACAGGCGTTTATGTCCACCAGTGACAACACGAAACAAATCTCTCAGCACACAAGTGCTAGCAATGTTTATAAATTAACCGGAGTTGTGTTTGCGAGTAGAAATGTACAGGGCCGAAACCACGAGTCTGCAACCGCCAGCAGGCCTCAGGTGACCCAGATGACTCAGAGTCCGCAACAAAGGATGAATGCAAGGCAATTCACACCTTGTTGGCGTTGTGGAGGCTTCCATTCAGCCTATTCATGCTGCTTCAAAGGGTATGTTTGCAAGAGCTGTGGAACAATGGGGCACCTTCAGCGAACTTGCAGACGAACTGCAAGCTCTGCAAAACCTGCTAACCACCACGTGGCAGAGGAAGATCGGTCCATGGTGAATCAAAGCAATTTCGAGCCTCAGAGAGAAGAGGCAGATGCTGAAGTACACATTTTCGCCGAAATGTCCACCTATAATGCTAAATGTAAAATTGAATGACTTACCCGTAGCCATGGAACTGGACACTGGCGCTAGCCAATCCAACATGAGAAAAAGATGTTTGAGAGACTGTGGTGCAACAAGGCACTCAGACCAGCCCTGAGTCCCATCCACACGAAACTGAGAACGTACACCAAAGAGCTCATCACTGTCCTGGGCAGCACCATGGTCAAGGTCACCTACCAGGGCATGGTACACGAACTGCCACTCTAGATTGTCCCGGGCAATGGCCCCACACTGTTTGGAAGGAGGTGGCTGGGCAAAATCCGTTGGAACTGGGATGACATCCGAGCACTATCACATGTCGATGAGGCTTCATGTACCCAGGTTCTCAACAAATTTCCTTCCCTTTTTGAGCCAGGTATTGGAAACTTTTCCGGGAAGAAGGTGCGGATCCACTTGATCCCAGAGGCACGACCCATTCACCACAAGGCACGAGCTGCACCACACATGATGAGGGAGAGAGTGCAAATCGAGCTGGACAGGCTGCAACAGGAGGGCATCATCTCCCTAGTGGAATTCAGCGAATGGGCCAACCCGATTGTTCCAGTACTCAAAAGTGTTGGCACGGTCAGGATTTGCGGCGATTATAAGTAACTATTAATCGTTTCTCGCTACAGGACCAATACCCGCTACCTAAGGCAGATGGCCTATTTGCGACGCTGGCAGGGGGCAAGACATTCACCAAGCTCGACCTGACTTAGGCCTACATGATGCTGGAGCTGGAGGAGTCTTTGAAGGGCCTCACCTGCATCAACAGGCACAAGGGACTGTTCATCTACAACAGATGCCCGTTTGGAATTCGGTCGGCTGCAGCGATCTTCCAGAGAAACATGCAGAGCCAACTCAAGTCGGTACCACGCATGGTGGTTTTTCAGGACTGTAAAGTCCTGTCCCCTCAGTACAGATTCACACGAGGCATGTAGTGAAGTCAAGGTCACTCTGGACCTGCACCTTTATTTCACAGCTCTGGAATGCTGCACTTGCCTGAGACTTGTCCTTACATACCTGTCTCTTGCAAGTGCACCCCTGGTGGTAAGGTATGCTGGTGGTTACAGGTCATATCTTATTACAGTCATGTATAGCATGTTAGGATACAGTTATATATAATAATGTAAGATACATGACATCACCCTCCCCCAAGGTCTTATTGTCTTTATAGGTTCAGTCTCTCAGGTGGTCTACGCTCTCGCGTGGAGCGTCTGAGTTGTGGTTCAGTTGTTTGCCTGGGCTGTCTGTTTCGATTGGTGTGAGTGTTGTTGACTCGCCTGGGCTGTCTGTTGGGATTGCCCTTTCCTCAGGTTGTTCCCTCTGTCTGTCCACCAGGTGTGGTGCGAGTTCCACATTGTAGTCTGCCTCTGGTTCCGCAGTGTTGTTGGTAAATCTGCTTTTGACTTGGTCTACATGCCTCCGGCAGGTTTTGCCATTGTTCATTTGTACTGCCAGTAGCCTGTTTCCTTCCTTGCCCGTTACTGTCCCTGCAAGCCATTTGGGACCCCTGCCATAGTTTAGTACAAACACTTTGTCCCCTATCTCATTCCATCTCCCCCTCAAATTTCTGTCATGGTACTCAGTCAGCTTACGGCGCTTTGCCTCAATGATTTCGTGTATGTCTGGGAGGATTAATGAGAGCCTTGTTTTTAAAGTCCTTTTCATCAAAAGTTGCGCGGGGGGGATCCCAGTCAGTGAGTGCGAACGATATCTGTATGCCAGCAGCAGTCGCGACAGGCGACCCTGCAGCATGGGACCTTGGATTTTAAGCATGCCTTGTTTAATGATTTATACTGCTCTCTCCGCCTGGCCGTTGGAGGCCGGCTTGAACGGTGCCGTCTTGACGTGATTTATGCCGTGGTCAATTATAAAATCTTGGAATTCTGCGCTGGTGAAGCACGGACCATTGTCACTGACCAATATGTCAGGGATTCCTTGCGTTGCAAACATGGTTGCGAGGCTCTCCACAGTGGTGGAGGTTGTGCTCGAGTTTAAAATGGTGCATTCAATCCACTTTGAAAATGCATCTACAACTACGAGGAACATTTTGCCCATGAATGGGCCCGCATAGTCTACGTGCACCCGCGACCACGGTTTGGTGGGCCAGGGCCAGGGGCTCAGTGGAGCCTCCCTGGGGGCATTGCTGAGTTGGGCACAAATGGTGCACCTTCGGTCGCAGAGCTCCAAGTCCGCGTCAATACCAGGCCACCAGACGTGGGATCTGGCTGTGGCCTTCATGAGAACGATCCCTGGGTGCTCGCGGTGGAGCTCCCGGACAAATACCTCTCTGCCTCACAGAGGCATGACTACGCGGCTGCCCCACATCAGGCAGTCTGCTTGTAGTGATAGCTCATGCATGCGCCTGTGAAAGGGTTTTAATTCCTCGGGGCAGGCATCGCGAGCCTCTGCCCAGTCACCGGTTAGGACACATCTTTTTACTAAGGATAACGTGGGGTCGCTGGCCGTCCAGGCTCTGATTTGTCGAGCCGTCATGGGTGAACCTGTGGACTCAAAGGCATTGATTGCCATGACTATCTCACAGTCCTGTTCGTCAGACCCTTCCGTGGTCGCCAGGGGTAGCCTGCTGAGCGCATCGGCACAGTTGTCTGTGCCTGGTCTGTGCCTTATTGTGTAGTCGTAGGACGCCAGCATGAGTGCCCACCGTTGAATTCGCGCCGAGGCGTTGGCGTTTATTGCCTTGTTCTCGGATAGGAGGGACGTGAGGGGCTTGTGGTCGGTTTCTAAAGTGAACTTGGCCCCAAAAAGGTATTGGTGCATCTTTTTGACACCGTACACGCACGCGAGCGCCTCCTTCTCTACCATTCCGTACCCGCGCTCCGCCTGCGAAAGTGACCTGGAGGCATAAGCTATGGGTGGTAATTTTCCCGCACTATTGACATGTTGCAAAACGCACCCGACCCCATATGCTGACGCATCGCATGTGAGAACTAGCTTTTTACCTGGATCAAAGAAAGTCAAAACACTGTTGGAACATAGAAGGTTGCGTGCCTTATTGAAGGCGCATTCCTGGGCGTCCCCCCAAAACCAATCGCACCCCTTTCTGAGTAGCACGTGGAGAGGCTCCCGCAGCGTGCTTAAGTTCTGCATAAAGTTCCCGAAGTAATTGAGTAGCCCGAGAAAGGCGTGCAGTTCTGAGACATTCCGGGGCCTGGGTGCCAGGCGAATTGCTTCTGTTTTGGACTCTGTTGGGCGGATTCCATCAGCGGCAATCCTTCTGCCCAAAAATTCAACCTCGGGTGCGAGAAACAGGCACTTGGATTTCTTGACTCGAAGACCTACCCGATCCAACCGCTTTAGTACTTCCTCCAAATTACGGAGATGGGAGTCGGTGTCCCTGCCCGTGATAAGTATGTCGTCTTGAAATACAACCATCCCCGGGATGGACTTGAGCAGACTCTCCATGTTGCGCTGGAATATGGCAGCTGCCGACCTGATGCCGAATGGGCATCGATTGTACATGTAAAGGCCTCGATGTGTGTTGATGGTGGTGAGTAGCTTGGATTTCTCGATCAATTCTTGCGTCATATACACAGATGTGAGGTTTAATTTTGAGAAAAGTTTCCTCCAGCCAATGTGGCAAATAAGTCCTCCGCTCTGGGCAGCGGGTACTGGTCCTGTAGGGAGACTCTGTTTATGGTAGATTTGTAGTCCCCATAGATTCGTACGGATCCATCAGGCTTCATGACTGGGACAATGGGACTTGCCCAGTCGCTAAATTCCACAGGTGATATAATGCCTTCCCGCAGAAGCCTGTCTAGTTCGTGTTCAATCTTTTCCCTCATCACATAGGGTACAGCTCTGGCCTTGTGATGGACCGGTCTAGCATCCTGTGTGATGTAGATTTTGACTTTGGCCCCTTTGAAAGTGCCCACACCTGGCTGAAAGAGATGTTCAAATTGCTCTATAACTGTTGAGCAGGAGGTCCATTTCTCTAATGACATGGCATGGACATCATCTCATTTCCAGTGTAGTTTTGCCGGCCAGTTTCTCCCCAGCAGTGCTGGGGGGTCTCCGGGGACAATCCACAGGGGAAGTCGGTTCACTGTCCCTTTGTGTGTGACAGAGAGCATGGCACTGCCGAGGACTAGTACGATTTCTTTGGTATTGGTCCTTAGTGTGGTGTCGACCCTTGTGAGTTTTGGTCTGTCTCTTTTATGCGGCCACAGTTGTTCAAATTGTTGAGCGCCCATGAGAGATTGACTCGCTCCCGTATCCAGCTCCATGTTGACAGATATCCCGTTGAGTAGGACCCTCATCATTCTCGGAGGCGTCCTGTTGTAGGAGCAGCGGCCATTGATCGTGTTGACCCGCTGTACATCGGTGTCCCGGGTACTGTCCCCACCATCTTCCGACCCATCCGATTCGTATACCAGCCGAGCTGCCGTTTTTTTGCACATGCGGGCCAAATGCCCTGTATTTTCACAATTTCTGCAAACAGCCTGCTGAAATCGACATCCCCTTGACGAGTGCCCACCCCCACACCTCCAGCACAGACCTGTTCCATTGTTCAAAGTGTTCCCAAAGAACGAGCTGCGTCTGGCTGATCTCTCTTGAGTTTCTCTCAGTTTGTAGTTGATTTCTCGCATTGTCGGTTGATGAGGTGTGAACAGCCGTTCCTGTGGCCCTTGATGGCTTCTGCCTGCTGTCGAGAGCCTGTTCTCCCGGTTTTGTCTGTGTATGGGGGTAGCAGCTTGTTTAGTGCTGTGAACTTCTTGTTCCGATATTTCGTTAGTTGTCGTACCTGCATTGTAAATCAACCTCGTTTCTTCTTCCCCTACCAAGAATGTCAGTGCAACCAGTGCTGCTGCCTCTAAGGTCAGGTTCTTGTTATCTATGAACTTTCGGAATATGTCTGCGTGGCCTATTCCTTCAATGAAAAAGTCTCTCAGCATTTCTCTCCTCAGTTCATCGGAGAACTCACATAAACTAGCCAACCTTCGAAGTTCCGCCATGAAGTCGGGTATGCTCTGGCCCACACAGTGTCTTTAGTTGCAGAACCTGTGTCTGGCCATGTGTAGGCTGCTCGCTGGCTTCAGGTGGTCTCTTACCAGTGTGCTCAATTCTTCAAACGACTTGTTTGCTGGTTTTTCGGGTGCCAACAGATCCTTCATTAAAGCGTATGTTTTCGAGTCACAGCTGGTCAAGAGATGGGCTCTTCTCTTGTCTGCCTTATCGTCGCCTAACCAGTCTTTAGTTACAAAGCTTTGCCTGGAGCCTTTCTATAAAGTCCTCCCAATTGTCTCCCGCATTGTACTTTTCATCTGATCCATTGTTCGCCATTCTGTGGATTCTGTAATCCCGTAACTCGTCACCACTGTAAAGTCCTGTCCCCTCAGTACAGATTCACACGAGGCATGTACTGAAGTCAAGGTCACTCTGGACCTGCACCTTTATTTCACAGCTCTAGAATGCTGCACTTGCTTGAGACCTGTCCTTATATACCTGTCTCTTGCAAGTGCACCCCTGGTGGTAAGGTATGCTGGTGGTTACAGGTCATATCTTATTATAGTCATGTATAGCATGTTAGGATACAGTTATATATAATAATGTAAGATACATGACAAGGACGACATATTGGTCACGGGTCGAGACACCGTCGAGCACCTACAAAATCTGGAGAGGTCCTCCAGCGACTGGATCGTGTAGGGCTGCGGCTGAAGAGGTCGAAATGCGTCTTCATGGCAACAGAAGTAGAGTTTTTGGAGAGAAAGATCGCGGCGGACGGCATTTGGCCCATAGACGCCAAGACAGAGGCTATCAGGAACGCGCCCAGGCCACAGAACATCACGGAGCTGCGGTCATTCCTGGGACTCCTCAACTATTTTGGTAACTTCCTACCGGGGTTAAGCACCCTCTTAGAAACCCTACAGGTGTTATTGTGCAAAGGTGAAAAATGGGTATGGGGAAAAAAAACAAGTAATTGCTTTTGAGAAAGCCAGAAACATTTTATGCTCCAACAAGCTGCTTGTATTGTATAACCCGTGTAAAAGACTTGTGCTAGCATGTGATGCGTCGTCGTATAGAGTCGCGTGTGTATTACAACAAGCTAATGTTGCGGGAAAGTTGCAACCTTTCGCATTTGCCTGGTGGTGGTGGATGCTTTTTCAAAATGGATTGAATGTGAAATAATGTCGGGAAGCACTGCCACTGCCACCATTGAAAGCCTGAGGGCCATGTTTGCCACCCACGACCTGCCTGACATACTGGTCAGTGACAATGGGCCATGTTTCACCAGTGCCGAATTTAAAGAATTCATGACCCTCAATGGGATCAAACATGTCACCTCGGCCCAGTTTAAACCAGCCTCCAATGGGTGGACAGAGCGGGCAGTACAAACAATCAAACAGAGCCTCAAACGAGTCACAGAAGGCTCACTCCAAACCCGCCTGTCCCGAGTACTGCTCAGCTACCGCACGAGACCCCGCTCGCTCACAGGGGTGCCCCTGGCTGAGCTACTCATGAAAAGGACACTTAAAACCAGACTCTCGCTGGTTCACCCCAACCTGCATGATCAGGTAAACAGCAAGCGGCAGCAACAAAATATAAATGATGGTCGCGTCACTGTGTCACGGGAAATTGATCTGAATGACCCTGTGTATGTGCTAAACTATGGACATGGTCCCAAGTGGATCGCGGGCACGGTGATAGCTAAAGAAGGGAGTAGGGGTTTGTAGTCAAACTAGACAATGGACAAATTTGCAGAAAGTACCTAGACCAAACGAGGCTGCGGTTCACAGACTGCCCTGAACAACCCACAGCAGACACCACCTTTTTCGAGCCCACAACACACACTCAAAGGATCAACAACACCACCGTGGACCAGGAAATTGAACCCATCATGCCCAACAGCCCAGCAAGGCCAGGCTCACCCAGCAGCCCTGCAGGGCCAACAACACGCCAGTCCAGCGAGGGCACAGCCAACACACCAGAACAGACATTTGTACCGAGGCGGTCCACCAGGGAAAGAAAGGCTCCCGACCGCCTCACCTTGTAAATAGTTTTCACTTTGACTTTGCGGGGGAGTGATGTTCCGCCACCAGGGAGCGCATCCCCTGACGTCCCAAGGGATCCCAGCATCCCTTGGGAGCACTGTATATAAGTCGGCCCCTAAGGCCTGCTCCTCACTCTGGAGTGTCTTAATAAAGACTGAGGTCACTGTTACTTTAAACTCCCTGTGTGCAGTCTCATCTGTGTTTGGAACACAGTAGTTAGCATGTAGGTACAGCAAGCAATTAGGAAGGCTAATAGCATGTTGACCTTTGTTGCAAGGTGATTGGAGTACAAGAGTAAGGAGGTCTTGCTACAATGGTACAGGGCTTTTGTGAGACTGTACCTAGAGTAGTGTGCACAGTTCTGGTCTCCTTACCTGAGAAAGGATATATATGCTTTGGAGGCGATGCAACAACGGTTTATTAGATTGATCCATAGGATGAAAGGTTTGTCCTATGAGGAGAGATTGAGTACATTGGGCCCATACTTTCATTGAATTAACCAATGCAGCAGCTTTAGGAATTATACATCTGGTAAATGGGGACAGATTATCTGAGTCACCACTGCAAATGGTCAATTTTTTTAATGGAAGATTCCTGCTGCAGGGGCCACAAACACCTACACTACATTCCCCTGTGAGAGGGAAGATGATGGTGAGAAACAGGAAGTCAACCTACAAGGACTCTTAATTTCCTTTGCCTAATTATAAATTAGAATACTGCCCCTTCCCCACTGCAAACAGCTCAGGCGAGGGTGTTACACCCTCCACTTGCTCAAAGACATCGAGAACAGACAATGATTGTCATGGGTTAAATAGGCCTTTTTTGACACAAATATTTTACTGAAATGATTGAACAATCAAATCTTTCCATTCATATTTTGAACTTCATTTTATTCTCAAATAATTATGCCTGCAGATTATTTTTGGAATCGGCCCAATTTAACTCTGCACTTGTTCCATCTTTGCAAAATCTTTCGACACAAAGTTACTGGGCTAGATACAAGATGATACGAAACTCCCAAAACAGGCCCTCTATCCGGAACTTCGACAAGGCAAACGAGCCCCAGGTGGGCAGAGGAAATACTTCAAGGTCATCCTTAAAAAGTGCATCATCCCCACCAACACCTGGGAATTCCTGGCCCAAGACCGCTCAAAGTGGAGATAAAGCATTGGGAAGGCGCCGAACACCTCGAGTCTCTTCACCAGGAGCAAGTGGAAGCCAAGCGTAGACAGCGGAAGAAGCACACGACAACCCAAACATCCCACCCACTCATTCCTTCAACCACCGTCTGCCCCACCTGTGACAGAGACTGTAGGTCCTGCATTGGATTCCTCAGTCCCTTGAGAACTCACTTTTAGTGTGGAAGCAAGTCATCCTCGACTCCGAGGGACTGCCTAACAGAGAGACTTGGGCTAGAATTTCGGCTCCGTAGTGCCCGGTTTTTGGTGCTATGGGTGCCATTTTTCGGGGGCTAAAAATGTTTTAGACCATCGAGTTCTTCAAAGCCAAGAGCTGCAGTGAGCGAGGTTAACTGTGTGATGGTGCAACATGCAAGCTTTGTGACTCTATGATGGGAGCAGCTGAGGGAAGGTTATTGTGGGTCTCACTTTACAATGAAACAATTTGCTTTGTCTAAAGTCATACTGTATCAAACCCTTTGAAGTTGCCAAGAGGTGCGTGATTTAATTGTTTCACACATAGCAACGAGAAGCACAGGAAGGCAACATCACACCTGATCAGACCGTGAGATAAGGAAATGCTGTGATATTTGACCAGGTATGGTTCGGAACAGCTCTCCAGCATGTATGTCCACTGTGTGGGTCTGTACTTTACTCTAATTTGAATGCCTGATGCTAAAGGACATCCGAATATTCACGAATCAGAAGCAAAGTTCATTACTTGCTCATTTTTTGTACCTTACAATGCAGTGCAGTAAATGCTCTTCGCAATGCATTATGACAAGGCTTGTGCCCATGGCTCAGCTCCAGTCTGCTTATCATTGCAGATGGAGCTGAAATTATTGCTCAACCCAACGAGGGAGGCAGAGAGCTCGTGTCTGTCTGAACACGCAATTCCTGAACGTTGCAAGTGTTTTATTGGCCTGGAAAGGTAAGTTTAGGCTTCAGGTGAGGACCCTTATCCGAGCTGAAAATAAAAATACAAATAATAGAAGGGTCCGTACCTGAGATGTAAACTTGTCTTTTCGCTCCACAGATGCTGACTGACCTGTTGGGTGTTTCCAGCATTTGTTGTTTTTGCTATCGATTGCCAGCATCTGTAGTAATTGGCTTTTCCATCTCACGTGGCTCTTGGGACTAGAGCTGGCTAACTTGCCTTTGATCATCACAGCTCTGTTCAGCAAATCCCTTAATGTAATTTCCTGTAGAACACAGACATTTTTACAAATACTCTTCATTTAACAAGAATAAAGGCATTTTTAAAGCAGCAATATTCATTTATTAAAACAACAGACACATACACCTTCCGGAAATACTAGGGGACCGAGGGTCTAGCGAGAAGGAGGAACTGAAGGAAATCCTTATTAGTCAGGAAATTGTTTTAGAGAAATTGATGGGATTGAAGGCTGATAAATCCCCAGGGCCCAGAGTACTTAAGGAAGTGGGCCTAGAAATAATGGATGCATTGGTGATCATTTTCCAACAGTCTTTCGACTTTGGATCAGTTTCTATGGACTGGAGGGTAGCTAATGTAACACCACTTTTTAAAAAAGGAGGGCAAGAGAAAACCCAGAATTATAGACCAGTTAGCCTGACATCAGTTTTGGGATCAATTGTTAAAGATGTAATAGCAGTGCATTTGGAAAGCAGTGACAGGATCGGTCCAAGTCAGCATGGATTTATGAAAGGGAAATCATGCTTGACAAATCTTCTAGAATTTCTTGAGGATGTAACTAGTAGAGTAGACAAGGGAGTACCAGTGGATGTGGTGTACTTGGACTTTCAAAAGGCTTTTGACAAGGTCGTACACAAGAGATTGGTGTGCAAAATTAAAGCACATGGTATTGGGGGTAATGTATTGACGTGGATAGAGAACTGGTTGGCAGACAGGAAGCAGAGAGTAGGGATAAACTGGTCCTTTTCAGAATGGCAGGCAGTGACTAGTGGGGTGCCGCAGGGCTCAGTGCTGGGACCCCAGCTCTTTACAATATACATTAATGATTTAGATGAAGGAATTGAGTGTAATATCTCCAAGTTTGCAGATGACAATAAGCTGGGTGACGCTGTCAGCAGTGAGGAGGACACTCTGAGGCTGCAAGGTGACTTGGATCGGTTAGGTGAGTGGGCAAATGCATGGCAGATGCAATATAATGTGGATAAATGTGAGGTTATCCACTTTGGTAACAAAAACATGAAGGCAGAATATTATCTGAATGGCGGCAGATTAGGAAAAGGGGAGGTGTAACGAGACCTGGGTGTCATGGTACATCAGTCAATGAAAGTTGCCATGCAGGAACAGCAGGCGGTGAAGAAGGCAAATGGCATGTTGGCCTTCATAGCTAGGGCATTTGGGTATAAGAGCAGGGAGGTCTTAATGCAGTTGTACAGGACCTTAGTGAGGCCTCACCTGGAATATTGTGTTCCGTTTTGGTCTCCTAATCTGAGGAAGGACATTCTTGCTATTGAGTGAGTGCAGCGATGATTCTCGGGATGGCAGAACTGACATGAGGAGAGACGAGATCGACTGGGCCTGTATTCATTGGAGTTTAGAAGAATGAGAGGGGATCTCATAGAAACATATAAAATTCTGATGGGACTAGACAGGTTAGATGCAGGAAGAATGTTCCCGATGTTGGGGAAGTCCAGAACCAGGGGTCACAGTCTAAGGATAAGGGGTAAGCCATTTAGGACCGAGATGAGGAGAAACTTCTTCACTCAGAGAGTTGTTAACCTGTGGAATTCTCTACCGCAGACAGTTGTTGATACCAGTTTGTTAGATATATTCAAGAGGGAGTTAGATATGGCCCTTATGGCTAAAGGGATCAAGGGGTATGGAGAGAAAGCAGGAAAGGGGTACTGAGGTGAATGATCAGCCATGATCCTATTGAATGGTGGTGCAGGCTCGAAGGGCCGAATGGCCTACTCCTGCACCTATTTTCTATGTTTCTATGTTATCACCAAAGTTAGATCTTTCTATTGAGTAGATTGGGCCTATACTCTCTGGAGTTTAGAAGAATGAGAGGTGATCTGATTGAAACATATAAGCTTCTGTGGGGAATTGACAGGGTAGATATTGAGAGGTTGTTTCCCCTGTCTGGAGAGCTGGAGAGTCTAGAACTAGGGGACATAGTCTCAGGATAAGGGGTCGGCTATTTAAGACGAAGATGAGTGGGTTGTGAATCTTTGGAATTCTCTAACCTCAAAGGACTGTGGATGCTGAATCGTTGAGAGATAGATAGATTTTTGAACTCTAGGGGAATCAAGGGATATGGAAATAGGTCGCAAAGGTAGAGTTCAGGTCAAAGGTCAGCCATGATCTTATTGAATGGCAGAGCAGGCGTGAGGGGCCATATGGCCTACTCCTGCTCCTTATTAGAGATGGAGAGGTTTAGCGAGGGAACTCCAAAGCTTAGGGCCTTGGCAGCTGAAGGCATGTCCACCAATGATGGGGGCGATGAAAATCGAGCATATGCAAGAGGCCAGAATTGGAGGAACGCAGAGTTCTGGGAGGGTTGCAGGGCTGGAGGAGGTTACAGAGATAGGGAGGGGCGAGGCCATGGTGGGATTGAAAACGAGCATGAAAAGTTTAAATTTGAGGTGTTGCCGGTCCAGGAGCCAATGTAGGTTAGTAAGCACAGGGGTGATGGGTGAACTGGACTTGGTGCGAGTTAGGAAACGGATAGCAGAGTTTGGGATGACCTCAAGTTTATGTGGGTAGAAAGTGGTTGGCTGGCCAAAAGAGCATTGGAATAGTCAAGTCTAGAGGTAACAAAGGCATTTATGAGACTTCAGCAACTGGGCCTGAGGCAGGGGCGGAGACGGGAGATATTACAGATGTAGAAGTAGGTGGTCTTGGTGATGGAGATGACATGGGGTCGGAAGCTCATCTCAGGATCAAATCGGACGGTGAGATAGTAAACGGTCTGGTTCAGCATCAGACAATGCCCAGTGAGATGGATGGAGTCAGTGGCTAGGGAACGGAGTTTGTGGTGGGGACACAATACAATCGCTCCATTCTTCCGAATATTTAGTTGGAGGAAATTTCTATTCATCCATTACTGGACGTCAGACAAGCAATGTGTCAAATCAGAGACGGTGGAGGGGCTGAGAGAGGTGTTGGTCAGATGGATCTGGGTGTTAACAGCGTATATGTGGGAGTTGACGTGTTTTCGGATAATGTCGTAGCATGTAGATGCGAAATAGGAGGAGGCCAAGTGTTATATATGCAGACTATAGATATACTCTCTGTGTAGTCACTGTATAGTTGCATAAGAGGGAGACATGTTACCTGATGTACTATCAATAAGGTTTGCACTGTGTATAAACCATGCTGGCACCACTAGAGGGTGCAACTGGTGGAAACCGGGGTTTCCTGTCCCTGTGGCAGAGGCTGTCCACCAGAGGACACTGCGGTGGGAGACCTGAGGGCCCAGTATAAAAGGCTGCTCACCATGCTTGTGCCTCACTCTGGAGTTACGAATAAAGGACCAAGGTCACTACAGTTTGAGTACAACACATTGCCTCGTGGAGTCATTCATAAGTGCATTACAGACATAAAAACTGGTGACGATAATACGGACTTTCACGTGATTATGGCTACCTTTGGCACACTAAAAGACTTCGCAGAGGGTGATGATTGGGATGCCTTCACAGAAAGGCTCGAGCAATATTTTGTGGCAAATGACCTGGCAGTGGAGACGGACACATTGGCGGAGAAACGCAAGGCTGACCAGCTGTGGACCCGAGGTCTACCGCCTCGTCAGGGACTTGCTGGCACCCATGAAGGCCAAGGATAAGACATACGATGAGCTGACTGAACTAACTCGCGACCAACTAAAACCAAAACAGAGCATCCTCACGTCCAGGCACAGATTCTACACTCACTGCAGACTTGAGGGCCAGGAGATTGCAAAATATGCTGTCGACCTCAGGAGACTTGCGGCACCATGTGATTTTGGCACGCACCTCAACGAAGTATTGCGAGACATCCATCTTCGTTATGGGAATTGGCCACGAGGGCCTCCTTCACAAGCTATTATCTGCCGACACCACAGTCAACCTGCAGAAGGCCATCAGTCAGCGTTCATGACCTCGATCTGTAGCACCAAGCAAATTATTCATCCTGTGGACTCAAACCCGGCAAGTACTGTACATAGAATGGTGCCTTTCACAGGCAAGACTGTAGAATGTGGCTCTGCCCAGGCCAGAGAGCACAGACCTCAGGGTTCCAGAACTCAGAGTCTGCCGAGGGGTGCTAATCGAGCAGCATCATGTTGGTGTTGCAGAGGAAACCATAGGGCTCACCAGTGTTGGTTTGCTGAGTACGTCATCTTCATCAAAGGCAGTCACTCGGAATCGAGGAAGACTTGCTTCCACTCTTAGCATGAGTTCTTAGGTGGCTGTACAGTCCAATACGAGAACCACAGTCTCTGTCACAGGTCGGACAGATAGTAGTTGAGGGAAATGGTCGGCAGGAGCCTGATTTGCCGCATGCTCCTTCCGCTGCCTGTGCTTGATTTCTGCATGCTCTCGGCGACGATACTCGAGGAGCTCAGGGCCCCCCGAATGCACTTCGGCAACTTAGGACGGTCTACGGCCAAGGACTCCCAGGTGTCAGTGGGGATGTCGCACTTTATCAGGGAGGCTTTGAGGGTGTACCTGTAACGTTTCCTCTGCCCACCTTTGGCTCATTTGCCGTGGATGAGTTCCAAGTAGAACGCTTGCTTTGGGAGTCTCGAGTCTGGCATGCGGACTATGTGGCCTGCCCAATGGAGCTGTTCGAGTGTGGTCAGAGCTTCAATGCTGGGGATGTTGGCCTGGACGAGGACGCTAATGTTTGTGCGTCTGTCCTCCCAGGGAATTTGCAGGATCTTGCGGAGACATCGCTGGTGGCATTTCTCCAGCGACTTGAGGTGTCTATTGTGTATGGTCCACGTATCTGAGCCATACAGGAGGGCGGGTATTACTATGGCCTTGTAGACCATAAGCTTGGAAACAGTTTTGAGGGACTGATCTTCAAACACTCTTTTCCTCAGGCGGTCGAAGGCTGGACTGGCACACTGGAGGCGGTGTTGGATCTCATCATCAATGCCTGCTCTTATTGATAGGAGGCTCCCGAGATAGGGGAAGTGGTCCGCATTGTCCAGGGCCACGCCGTGGATCTTGATGACTGGGGGCAGTGCTTGCGACGAGGACAGGCTGGTGGAGGACCTTTGTCTTACTAATGTTTAGCGTAAGGCCCATGTTTTCATACGCCTCGGTAAATACGTCGACTATGTCCTGGAGTTCAGCCTCTGTGTGTGCACAGATGCAGCCCCGGTCCGGACATGAATTGGGTCTGTGTGCTGAGTACGTATGCAAAGCCTGTAACACGAAGGGCCACCTCCAGCCTATGTGTAAAAGAAATACGACTCACCGTCTAGCAGAGGAGTCGGTAGATGACTTTGAATCCAGTGGGGAGTATGATGATTTGGCCAGAGAAGCAGCTTAGCCCCAAGAAGAACTTTATGGAGTATTTACCTGCACCACTGATTGTCCTCCAGTGAAGATGGAAGTCGAGATAAACGGTGTTCCAGTCTTCATGGAAGTGGACACGGGAGCGAGCCAGTCAGTGATGAGCCAGGATGCCTATGGAACGAAAAACGGCCCAAGCTGGTTCCAGTACAGGAAAAGTTGAGCACCTACACCAAGGAGCTGATCCCAGTCCTTGGTAGTGCGGATGTGAGTGTAATCCATAATGGCGTGGTGCACAAGTTACCTCTGTGGATTGTTGCAGATGATGGTCCAACGCTACTCGGAAGAAGGTGAATGGGGAAGATCCAGTGGAAATGGGAAGACCTCTTCACTCCAGCAATCGATGCCCCCGTGCTCAGAGGCAGAGCAAAACCTCACCTTCGCTTGGGCCAGGCACCAGAGAATAGACCAGCGCAGCACCTGAGGCACAGACCGTCCATCACGACTGCGTGGCAATGATCCGACCGGAACGACCTAAAGGTACCTTCCTGGCTCCAGTGGCAGGACTCCTGGGGAGGAAGATCGAACTCACAGGCACTCTTCCAGCTTTTGTGGCAGAATCACGGGAGAGAAGGATCAAGGCAGTCGACCTCGAGGACAGAGGCAAGATGGCGTCCCTGCTGCAGCGAGGTGCAGCGTGGATGAAAAAAAAGATGGCCATGGCCATATCACGAGGTGCAATGCTGAGGGACCAACACGTGGTGTCTAACAAAGGATTTGATTGGTGTAAAGCCAGCAGGTTTCTCTTAAAGGAGACCTACAACCAACTGAACTTAAAGAGACATTGTATGCATGGCAATCAATGTAACGAACCGATTAAGATTGCGAACAAAATGTTGTTGTGAGATGTCGGTACTATTCCTAATGTAAAGAACAAAATGTTGTTGCAAGATGTCGGTACCAGTCCTAATGAAAAGAACAAAATGTTGTGAGATGTCGGGAATAGAGTGTCCCCAAAAGTAGCAAACGAGCGAATTCGGGAGGGTAAAGGCGCTGATCCTGATGCCCTGCCCCAGGTGTCCCCACAAGTTATAGGCCAGCGACCTCAGTAGG
The DNA here is from genome assembly GCF_044704955.1 of Pristiophorus japonicus. Taxonomy (NCBI): domain Eukaryota; kingdom Metazoa; phylum Chordata; class Chondrichthyes; family Pristiophoridae; genus Pristiophorus; species Pristiophorus japonicus. Next base: position 121,158,676 of record NC_091984.1, read on the forward strand.
GTGAAGGCACTGATCCTGTTACCCTGCCCCAGGTCTATCCCAAGCTGCACGTGGCACCATTCGCCATGGACTTGGAAATGAAAACGGCGCCAATACGTGCAGTCGGCCGCCGTTGCCCACCACCCGGGTGGAGACGGCGCAGCCCCCAGACCCAGTCGCTACCTCGGCCAAGTCTGGGAGTGAAAGGTCAGAACCAATGAGTTCCCCAAACAGGACCTGGAACAGCCAGGTTCCCAACACCGTTAGAGAGCAGGCAGAAGATTTTGCAGCCCTCAAAGGAGGACAGGGAGGCCACACACATCTGTGGCTCTGTCCACCACTAGGCAATGGCAAAAGCCCTGAGTCCTGGCTAAGTGAGCGAACTAGCAGGGGGCGCACTACTGCTATCAGATGACTAGGACCCCATCCGGTTGCTCTGGAACCTGCATCCTCGCGTACCTGTACTGCTACCTCAGTACTTACCATGACTGAACCATGAATGCAATCTACCCAATTCTGGCACACGACTGCAAAACGTAACGAATGTAAGTTACTGCACCAAGGTATCACAATACAAACTGTAACTTCCTTTCTTTGTAATTGCACTGTGTCTGATCCCATATGTTAATGTAACGGGCCTGCTGCATGATCTCGCTGTGTGGGGGTGGCGCGGGGGGAATGGATGTATGTAGCCATGGACACACACATGGATCACACCCAGAACCCACTGGAACCTCCACTGCATCATCGAACCATCCAGGCTGGTAAGCACTACCCAACGTTGTGGCAAAAGGACTTGGGGGAGAGTGATATTATATATGCAGACTATAGATATACTCTCTGTGTATTCACTGTATAGTTGCATAAGATGGAGATATGTTACCTGATGTACTATCAATAAGGTTTACACTGTGTATATACCATGCTGGCACCACTAGAGGGTGCAACTGGTGGAAACCGGGGTTTCCTGCCTCTGTGGCAGAGGCTGTCCACAAGAGGGCACTGTGGTGGGAGACCTGAGGGTCACCTGCATAGGTGTGCAGGGCCCAGTATAAAAGGCTGCTCACCATGCTTGAGTCTCACTCTGGAGTTACGAATAAAGGACCAAGGTCACTACAGTTTGAGTACAACACATTGCCTTGTGGAGTCATTCATAAGTGCATCACGGACATAACACCAAGGATAGATCCTTGGGGGACACAATAGGAACAAATGTGGAAGCAGGAAGATAAGCTATTGCAGGTGATTCTCTGGCTACGACTGGTGAGATAGGAATAGAACTAGGTGAGAGCACTCCCACCCAGCTGTACAACACAGGAAAGGCATTTGAGGCAGTTGGAGTGGTCAACTGTATCAAAGGCTGCAGACAGTTTGAGAGGAATGAAGAGGGATAGTTTACCATGGTTACAGTCACATAGAATGTCATTTGTGCCTTCAGTATTGTGGCGAGTGCGGAAACCTGATTGGGGAGGTTGAAACATGTAGTTGCGGGAGAGATGGGCATGGATTGGGGAGGCGACAACACGTTCAAGGACATTGGAGCGGAAATGGAGGTTGGAGATGGGGCGATAGTTTGCAAGGATTCAAGGATGTGCCTTTTGAGGAGTGGGGTGAGATGGCAGATTTGAAGAGGAGGGGTCAGTACCAGAGGAAAGGGAACCGCCAACAATATCAGCTCACATGAGGACAGCAAGTGAAGTTGGGTGGTCAACAATTTGGTGAGAATAGGGTCGCAGGAGCAAGAAATGAGTCTCATGGACAGGATGAGCTCGGAGAGGGTATGAGGGGAGATAAAAGAGAAACTAGGGAAAGATGTGAGTTCAGGGCTAGGGTAGGGGGGGAAACCTTAGGGGAAGTTTGGCTTGATGGGCTAGGAGAAAGACGGGAAGCAGCAGAGGCAGCTGAATGGATGGTCTCAATCTTACTGAGAAAGATGTCCATGAGCTCTTCGCAATTGTTGTTGGAAGTGAGGGTGGAGGGGGTAGGGGAGAGTAGATTAAGAAGATGGTTTGTAGTGGAGAAGAGAAGCTGGGGTAATCTTTGCATTTCTGGAGTAGTGAGCTGTTTTGACAGAGGAGAGTGGGACCTGGTGGTTCTTTATGCCAAACCTGACGATAGATGGCTATACAAGTTGTCCACCATAAATCATCAAGTCTGCATCCCTGGGGCTTAAAGAAACAAAGGTGGTGGCAGTGACAGGGGAATGGCTAGGGTGAGAGCGAGTAATGATTTTAATGGGGACAAGGGCATCAAAGGTGGAGGTGAGGGTATGGTTGAGCAGATTGGTAGCTGCAGAAATATTGTGGTGAATGGACGACCAAAGGTTGGACAGTTAAGAATTTGAAAGTGACTTGAGGGAAAGTTGTTTCTGGGGCGTAACAAGAAGGAAGCAGGATTGGGAGGGGGAGTGGGGGGATGTGAGTGGAGAGGGATACAAGGAAGGGATCCAAGATGGACTTATCTGTGACTGACACAATGGGTGTAGCGAGGTCATGTGAGATGGCGAGGACAAGGGAGTGCACATGAATATGGGTAGCAGCGTTTATATGTAGGGAGAGGTTAAGGGAGGGCAGGAAGTCAGGGAAGTCTTGCTACAGCTATATAAGGCATTGGTGAGGCCACACCTGGAATACTGCGTGCAGTTTTGGTTTCCATATTTACGAAAGGATATACTTGCTTTGTAAGGCAGTTCAGAGAAGGTTCACTAGGTTGATTCCGGGGATGAGGGGGTTGACTTATGAGGAAAGGTTAAGTAGGTTGGGCCGCTACTCATTGGAATTCAGAAGAATGAGAGGTGATCTTATCGAAACGAATAAGATTATGAGGGGGCTTGACAAGATGGATGCAGAGAGGATATTTCCACTGATGGGGGATGTTATGTATATAAATATTGTAACTGTGTAAGACTTGCCACCAGAGAGCGCAACTGTTGGAGGCCCAAGGGTCACTTGGCACACTTTGTGCAAGGGAGTATAAAAGGTTGTCTGCCAAGTTGCTCAGGCACTCTGGAATTGTGTTAAAGAGACTAAGGTCACATCAGTTTTAGCTCACAGTACTCAGTCTTGTGGAGTCCTTCCATACTTAACAATTGGCGACGAGTAACTGATTACGAATTTTCACACGGTCATGGCTGCCATTGGTATTTTAGAGAGATTTGTAGAGGGTGATGATTGAGCGTCTTGACCAGTACTTCGTGGCCAATGAGCTGGATGGGGACGATAAAGCGATCAAGCGCAGGGCGATTCTCCTCACTGTGTGTGGGTCCACAATATACGGCCTCATCAAGAATCTGCTAGCACCAGAGAAACCAGCGGAAAAAACATATACAGAGTTGTGTATGCTGGTTCAGAACCACCTCAAGCCGAAGGAGAGCGTCTTAATGGCCTGGTATCGCTTCTACACGCATCACCGCTCCGAGGGCCAGGATGTGGCGAGGTATGTCGCCGACCTGAGACGCCTTGTGGGAACTTGCGAATTTGTTGGATTTTGGGGGAAATGCTGCAGGACTTTTTTATGCTTGGCATCGACCACGAGGTCATTTTTTGCAAGCTGCTGTCCGCAAAATCCCTAGACCTGACAAGGCCATCATGATAGCTCAGGCATTCATATCCACGAGAGCTAATACCAGACAGATATCTTCCAGCATCGAAGCTCACTGGCAAGTACTGTGCATAAAATAACGCCGCTAACAGGCAGAACTGCAAATGGCAGGATTTACACATCTGCAGCTGCAAGACCTAGGAGGACTCAGAGTCCACCATCGGGCGTGAATGCAAATCCATTAGCACCATGTTGGCGCTGCGGGGGTAATCATCGAGTCCATCAATGTCGATTCAAGCACTACATGTGCAAAGGCTGCAAAACAATGGGGCACCTCCAGCAAATGTGCAAGAGTGCTGCGACTCACCGTGTGGCAGTCGGCAGAGGATGATCGATCCGGCACGGATCACTCAGAACAAACAAGAGAGGCAACTCAACCCGAGGAAGAAGTGTATGGGGTACACACCTTCACCACCAAGAGCCCTCCTATCATGCTGAAAGTCAAATTAAATGGCATTCTGTTATCAATGGAGTTGGACATGGGGGCGCGTCAGTCAACTATGAGCCAGAAGGCTTTTGAGAAACTGTAGGCAACAAGGCACAAAGGCCCAAACTGAGCCCGATTCAGACAAAGCTGCACACCTACACCAAAGAACTCATACCAGTCATTGGCAGTGCGGCAGTTAAGGCATCGTACGATGGAGCTGTGCATGATTTATCACTGTGGATTGTACCAGGCGATGGCCCAATGCTATTTGGCAGAAACTGGCTGGGAAAGATTCGATGGAACTGGGACGATGCCTCGTGCGCCCAAGTGCTGAGCAAGTTTCCATCGCTATTTGAACCAGGCATCGGCAACTTCACAGGCGCCAAGGTGCAGATCCATCTAGTCCCCGATGCAAGGCCCGTTCATCACAAGGCTCGAGCGGTTCCATATATGATGAGGGAGAAAGTTGAAATCGAACTGGACAGACTTCAACGAGAGGGCATCATATCGGCAGTCGAGTTCAACGAGTGGGCTATTCCGATTGTTCCGGTGTTGAAAAGCGATGGCACGGTCAGAATCTGCGGAGACTACAAGATAACGATCAAATAAGTCTCATTACAAGACCAGTACCCGCTACCCAAGGTAGATGACCTGTTCGCAACGTTAGCAGGGGGGAAGTCGTTCACCAAGTTGGACCTAACCTCCGCCTACATGACACAAGAGCTGGCTAAATCTTCAAAAAGATTGATGTGCATCAACACGCACAAAGCACGGTTCATATACCACAGGTGCCCTTTTGGGATTCGCTCAGTTGCTTCCATCTTCCAGAGGAACATGGAGAGTTTGCTGAAATTGGTTCCGTGCACTGTTGTGTTTCAAGACAACATCCTGATCACTGGTTGTGACACCACCGAACACCTGCTCAACCTGGAAGAGGTTCTAAGTCGACTAGACAGAGTGGGACTCAGGCTGAAACGCTCCGTGTGTTTTCCTGGCGCCAGAGGTCGAATTTTTGGGGGAGAAAGATTGCAACAGATGGCATCAGACCCGCGGACTCAAAGACAGAGGTCATCAAGAGTGCACCCAGACCACATAACGTGATGGAGCTGTGTTCGTTCCTGGGACTCCTCAACTATTTTGGTAACTTTCTTCCCGGGTTAAGCACTTTGCTGGAACCGTTGCACATGTTGCTACATAAGGGTGACGACTGGGTTTGGGGTAAATCTCAAGAGACAGCCTTTTGAGAAGGCCAGAAATCTACTTTGTTCTAATAGGTTACTTGTACTGTGTGACCCGTGTAAACGATTAGTGCTAGCTTGTGATGCATCTTCGTACGGGGTCGGCTGTGTGTTACAGCAAACCAATGTATCGGGCAAACTCCAACCGGTTGCATACGCGTCCAGAAGTCTGTCTAAGGCTGAAAGAGCCTACAGTATGGTCGAGAAAGAGGCATTAGCATGTGTATATGGAGTTAAGAAAATGCACCAATACCTATTTGGACTTCGGTTTGAGCTTGAAACCGACCACAAACTGCTCATTTCGCTGTTTTCAGAAAGCAAAGGTATAAATACCAATGCTTCATCCCGCATCCAACGATGGGCACTAACATTGTCCGCCTATGACTGTGTTATCCGCCACAGACCAGGCACGGAGAACTGTGCTGATGCCCTCAGTCGGCTACCATTGCCCACTAGCGAGGTGGAAATGGAGCAGCCCGCAGACTTGCTTCTGGTCATGGATGCTTTTGAGAGCGAGGGGTCACCCGTCACTGCTCACCAGATCAGGACCTGGACCAGCCAAGATCCTGTGCTATCACTTGTAAAAAGTTGCGTCCTCAATGGGAGCTGGTCGGCCATTCCCGGGAAAATGCAAGATGAAATTAAGCCATTTCACCGATGCAAAGATGAAATGTCCATCCAGTCGGATTTTCTCTTATGGGGTAATCGGGTGATTTTGCCAAAAAAAGGCAGGGAAACGTTTATACGCGACCTACACAATACCCACCCAGGCATAGTTATGATGAAGGCTATAGCCAGGTCGCATATTTGGTGGCCCGGCATTGACTCGGACTTAGAGTCATGCATACACCAGTGCAACACGTGCTCACAACTGAGCAATGCACCAAGGGAGGCTCCATTGAGTCTGTGGTCATGGCCCTCCAAACCGTGGTCCAGGGTCCACGTAGATTTTACTGGCCCCTTTCTTGGAAAGATGTTTTTAGTTGCAGTGGATGCTTACTCTAAATGGATTGAATGCATAATCATGACATCCACACATCTACTGCCACCATTGAAAGCCTCCAGGCTATGTTCGGCTTGCCTGACGTCCTTGTCAGTGACAATGGATCGTGTTTCACCAGCTTGGAATTCAACGAGTTTATGACCCGCAATGGCATCAAGCATGTCAGGTCTGCCCCATTTAAGCCCGCATCCAACGGTCAAGCGAAACGAGCAGTCCAAACTATCAAGCAGAGCTTGAAATGCATGACGGAAGGCTCCTTGCAGACCCACTTATCTCGGGTTCTGCACAGCTACCGGACGCAACCCCACTCGCTCACTGGGGTTCCCCCTGCAGAATTGTTAATGAAGAGAGCACTCAAAACCAGGCTCCCCCCAGTCCACCCGGATCTAAATGATCATGTGGAAACCCGGCTTCACCGGCAAAACATGTACCACGATCGCGTGGCTGTATCGCGTGACATTGATACTAACAACCCTGTGTTTGTCCTGAATTACAGTCATGGTCCTAAATTGATCACCAGCACTGTCTTGGCCAAGGAAGGGAATAGAGTGTTTATAATCAAACTATTGAATGGTCAAACATGCAGAAAACATTTGGATCAGACCAAACTGCGGTTCACCGACAACCAGGAACAACCTGAAGAGGACATCACCATCATCGATCCACCAACACACACCCAACCAGCTCGCTGTCAATCAAGAGGATGAACCCACCATTCCCAACAGTCCTGTCAGACCAGCTGTGCCGCAGTGCAGCAATGGTGCAAGCAACTCAACCATGCCAGAGTTTGAACTCAGACGATCAACCAGGGAGCGTAGGGCCCCGGATCATCTCAACTTATAAATCATTTGTATCAAAGACTTTGGGGGGGGGGGGAGCGATGTTATGTATGTAAACATTGTAACTGTGTAAGACTTGCCACCAGCGGGCGCAACTATTGGAGGCCCAAGGGTCACCTGCACACCTCGTGTAAGGGAGTATAAAAGGTTGTCTGCCATGCTGCTCAGGCACTCTGGAGTTGTGTTAAAGAGACTAAGGTCACATCAGTTTTAGCTCACAGTACTAAGTCTTGTGGAGTTCTTCCATACTTAATAGGGGAGACTAGAACTAGAGGGCATGATCTTAGAATAAGGGCCGCCCATTTAAAACAGAGATGAGGAGAAATTTCTTCTCTCAGAGGGTTGTAAATCTGTGGAATTCGCTGCCTCAGAGAGCTGTGGAAGCTGGGACATTGAATAAATTTAAGACAGAAATAGACAGTTTCTTAACCGATAAGGGAATAAGGGGTTATGAGGAGCGGGTGGGGAAGTGGACCTGAGTCCATGATCGGATCAACCATGATCTTATTGAATGGCGGAGCAGGCTCGTGGGGCCGTATGGCCTACTCCTGCTCCTATTTCTTATGTTCTTATATAGGAGGGCAGTGATCTCAGAGGAGAGGGAGCAAGCTGAAGTGAGATGGAGATTAAAGTGAAATGAAGTTGGATAATTTCAATCCAGATCGTAGTAGCCCCACAGTACAAAACTGGAGTTACATTTCACATCCCATTGGGACGTGCAAATTCAACCAATTTACGAGCTTTCTCTTCTAAACTGTATGTGTTTTGTGAATGTTTAGCCACAATGGGTCGGATAATGATCCCTGGATAATCTTTTGGCTCATTCCATACCCTAGCCTAGCGGTTAAATAAGCTTCGAGAATCTGTCTGATTTCAGTGAGGACAGCGCGGGAAAGGACGTTAGCATTGAGTATCAGGAAAGACTGGACAGGCTGTGACTCCTTTCTCAAGAAAAGAGAAGGCGGGGGAGTGACCTCATAGAGGTCTTTAAAATTGTGAAGGGGTTTGGCAATGTAGACGTTGATAAGATGTTTCCACTTGTGGGGGAATCCAAAACTAGTGGTCGTGCACAACGTTCCTCCTAAAGTGCGGGGGCGCGTTGTCGCGCACCAATCAGAAGGTCACGCGCAGGCCACCAGATTCTGCTCCTGGAAGCAAATTTAAAGGGACCACACATGAAAAAAAAAATTAGAGGGAACATTGATCATGCATATAAGATAATCACTAATAAATCCAGTAAAGAATTCAGGGGAAACTTCTATACCCAGAGAGTGGTTAGCATGTGGAACTCACTACCACATGGACTGGTTGAGGTGAATAGCAAAGATGCATTTAAGGGGAAGCTGGATAAGCACATGAGGGAGAAACAAATAGAAGGATATGCTGATAGGGTTAAATGAAGAGAAGAGGGAGGAGGCTCTTGTGGAGCATGAACACCGGCATAGACCTGTTGGCCCGAATGGCCTGTTTCTGTGCTGTAAATTCTTACTTAAGTACAATTCTATGTCTTTGTGACTGGCTTATTTAACACAAATCGATACTCATAATGACATTCAGTGCTTAGACATTTCATATCTTCCCATACATGCAAACAATTAGCATTTACTGCTCCAAGTTAGAGCTGTGGCGTGCTCTGGTATTGGTTGCAATCAGATTGTCTGCTCTTACACTGAGCAAGCCTTTGCTTCAGTTACAAAATTACTTTATGTGTTCCGTTAGCAAGGCAGGAATTAAAGAGTCAGTGGGGCTTTTTTAGCACTGGCCTCAGTACATCCTCTTGCATCATCGTAAAACGTATCGAGTGTGAACTGATTCTCAGAACCGACTAATAATAGTCATCTGATCACATTGGTCATTAGCAACAAGGTATCCGCCTTGAATGGCTTTTAAACAGTGATCATACTGCTGCAATTCTGGGTCATTCACGTTTCCCTCAGGGTTATGCAATTGAGGTTTGCAAAACAAATAGAAAGCAAGGCACTGATCATTTTTAATTTTATAGATATTTCTATTTAACGCGGTGCTCAGTACGTGTTGTCAATTTATGTACCGAGTTCAAGAAAACCACAAATCTGAAATAGTCAGGAGTATTATATTCATTATAAATCTGTGGCTTATACTCTGTGGGAAATGTGACTAATTTAAACCAGATGTGGATTGTTGATTCACTATTTCAAAACCTCAAATTATCCTCTGAAATAATAAGGACTGCATGTGCCAATTTATAGAAATGCCCCTTCGCATAGATTACAGCTCAAATTCTCGCATTGATGACCGTGTTAGCTCGGCGTCCATGTTATTTTTCTATTTGGGTGTAAGCTTCACTATATCTTTTCACCTGTTTGCCTGCTTCCTCGGTCAGTGCCCTGACTGTGACTGATATCTGTCTTTCATCTCAAGCCGTCACCACAGCCACTATGAAACCTCCAAAGGAAGTGAGTTCGTGAGCCCGAGGGACAGCATCCACTCCCTGTGGGAAAGTGTCTGTTGTCCACTTGACCAAGGACTACTCAACAACAGCCACTGCACTTCAAAAGCAATGAATTGCATGTAAAGTGCTTTGAGACATTTCAATGTAATAACGTGCTAGATGAATCATAGAATCATAGAAATTTACAGCACAGAAAAAGGCCATTTGGCTCATCGTGTCCGTGCCGGCCAACAAAGAGCTATCCAGCCAAATCCCACTTTCCAGCTCTTGGTCCATAGCCCTGCAGGTTTACGGCACTTCGAGTGCATATTCGAGTGCTTTTTACATGCTATGAAGGTTTCTGCCTCTACCATCCCTTCAGGCAGTGAGTTCCAGATCCCCGCCACCCTCTGGGTGCAACAAATTTTCCTCAAATCCCCTCTAAACCTCCTACTAATTACTTTAAATCTATTCCCCCTGGTTATTGATCCCTCTGCTAAGGGAAATAGGTCCTTCCTATCCACTCTATCTAGGCCCCTCATAATTTTATACATCTCAATTAGGTCTCTCCTCAGCCTCCTCTGTTCCAAAGAAAACAATCCCAGCCTATCCAATCTTTCCTTGAATCTAAAATTCTCCAGTCCAGGCAACATCCTCGTAAATCTCTTCTGTATCCTCTCAAGTACAATCACATCTTTCCTGTAATGTGGTGACTAGAACTGTACATAGTACTCTAGCTGTGGCCTAACTAGTGTTTTATACAGTTAAAGCATAACCTCCCTGCTCTTATATTCTATGCCTTGGTTAATAAAGGCAAGTATCCCGTATGCCTTCTGAATCAACTTATGTACCTGTCCTGCTACCTTCATGGCTCTATGGATATGCACGCCAAGGTCCCCCTTTTCCTCTACACTTCTCAGTATCCTACCATTTATTATGTATTCCCTCGCCTTGTTAGCCCTTCCCAAATGCATTACCTCACACTTCTTTGGATTTGTTATGTATGTAACTAAGTAATACTTGCCACCAGAGAGCACGACTGTTGGAGTCCTAATGGTCACCTGCATACACATGCAGGGCCAGTATAAAAGGTTGGCTGCAATGTTGTTTAGGCACTCTGGAGTTGTAATTAAGAAGACTAAGGTCACACTAAGTTTAGCTAATAGTACTCAGCCTCGTGGAGTTCTTCTATACACAACAGGATTGAATTCCATTTGCCACTGTTCTGCCCATCTCACCAGTTCATTGATATCCTTCCTGCAGTCTACAGCTTTCTTCTTCATTATCAACCATGCCGCCAATTTTTGTATCATCTGCAAACTTCTTAATCACACCCCCTACATTCAAGTCTAAATCATCGAAATATACCACAAAAGCAAGGGACCTAGTACTGAGCCCTGCGGAACCCCATTGGAAACAGCCTTCCAGTCACAAAAACACCTATCAACCATTACCCTTTGCTTCCTGCCCCTGAGCCAATTATGGATCCAACTTGCCACTTTGCCTTGGATTCCATGGGATTTTACTTTCGTGACCAGTCTGCCATGTGGGACCTTAACCAAAGCCTTGCTAAAAATCCATATACACTACATCAAACACACTATCCTTATCGGCCCTCCTTGTTACCTCCTCAAAAAATCCAATCAAATTAGTCAGACATGACCTTCTCTTAACAAATCCATGCTGACTGTCCTTCATTAAGCCATGTTTTTCTAAATGAAGATTTATCTTGTCCCTCAGAATTTTTTCCAATAATTTTCCCATCACTGAGATTAAGCTGACTGGCCTGTAATTACTCGGTCTATCCCTTTCTCCCTTTTTTAAAAATGGCACCAACTTTAGCAGTCCTCCAGTCCTCTGGCACCATGGCTGTAACCAGAGAAGATTGGAAAATGATGGTCAGAGCCACTGCTGTTTCCTCTTTTGCTTCTTTTAACAGTCTGGGATACATTTCATCCGGGCCTGGGGATTTATCCACTTTCAAAGCTGCTAAACTCCTTAATACTTCCTCTCCCACTATGTTTGTTTCATCTAATATTTCACATTCCTCCTCCCTGATTGCAATATCTGCATCACCCCTCTCTTTTGTGAAAACAGCTGCAAAGTATTCATTAAGAACCATACCCACGTCTTTCGCCTCCACACACAGGTAACCTTTATGATCTCTAATAGGTCCTATTCTTTCCTTAGTTATCCTCTTGCTCTTAATGTACTCATAAAACATCTTTGGGTTTTCCTTGATTACACTTGCCAATATTTTTTCATGCCTTCTCTTTGCTTTCCTAATTTCCTTTTGAATTTCACCCCTGCAATTTCTATACTGCTCTAGGGTTTCTGCAGCATTGAGCCCTCGGTATCTGTCACAAGCTTCCCTTTTTTCTTTATCCTACCCTTTTTGTCCATTGACATCCAGGGGGGCTCTAGATTTATTAGTCCCACCCTTTTTCTTTAAGGGAACGTATTTGCTCTGAACCCTCAGGATCTCCTCCTTGAATGCCTCCCACTGCTCTGACACTGATTTACCTTCAAGTAGCTGTTTCCAGTCCACTTCGGCTAAATCACATCTCAGCTTATTAAAATTGGCTTTTCCCCAATTGAGAACTTTTATTCCGGGTCTATCTTTGTCCTTTTCCATATCTACCCTAAATCTAACTGAATTATAATCACTAGCACCAAAATGCTATTCCACTGAAACTCCTTCCACCTGCCCAGATTCATTTCCTAAAACTAAGTCCAGAACCGCCCCTCTCTTCTTGCATTTTAAGAATTCTGCACTGTCTATACCTTTCACACTAATTCTAATCCAGTTAATATTAGGATATTTGAAATCCCCTTTTACTGCAATATTGTTTTTGCACTTCTCACAAATTTGCCTACATATTTGCTCTTCTATCTCCCTCTGACTGTTTGGGAATCTATAGTACACTCCCAGCAGTATGATTGCCCTTTTTTGTTCTTCAGTTCAACGCATTTGATGATTCTTCCAACATATCATCCCTTCTCACAGCTGTAATTGTTTCTTTAATCAATACTGCGACAACCCCCTCCTTTTTTAACCCCTTCTCTATCCCATCTGAAAACCCTGTAAGCAGGAATGTTGAGCTGTCATTCCTGCCCTTCTTTCAGCCATGTCTCAGGAATAGCTATAGGGGCTGAAATTGAGTTCCGCCCTAAACGAGGTGCACCTACCATTTTTGATTGGGGCAGAGATATCGGTGAAATTCACAGCTTTGAATTTTTTTTCGGTCAGGCTGTGTTCCGGTCGGCTGCGGGGCAGAAGTGCCCTTGCAGTGGGCCGGCCGCCCCGACCAGTCATTATTGTCATGCTAATACATCACAACGTTAAAGGGGAGGGTTGCTGCGAACTTTGCAGCGTTTTCAGTTAGGTCCACTGGGCCACCAGGGAAGGTTTTGGATGGACCAGCGGCCTGGCACCCAAGACAATAAAAAGTAATATGGCAACCAGGCAGCGCGACCTCCCCTTTAAGACCTCCCTTGGACATGCGCCCAGCCACAGACAGCTCACCGCCGGGAAAACCTGTCAGAGGCACCGACCGATGGCGGCACCACTCCCGCGGGACAACTCTGGGGCACTTTCCCCCAGGGCAATTTCCCGCGGGGGTCGGAAAGGGGGTCGCCGCCGGTCGGTAAGTCGGTAAGGGGTTGGCACATGCCCGATGCGGTGGTGCAGAAACCCGTTCCTACCACTACCGGCCCGCGAGCAATTTCGGAAGGGTCGGTTCATCCACTTGTCCCTGGTCAGTAAGGCCTCTCGCTTCATTCCCGCCTTTTAGAGGTCGTAATGGAGCTTATGGAGGGGGGAAATTTCGGCCCTATAAAATCATACTCCCATGTGCCTATCTCTGCCCTCAGCTCATCTGCCTTATTTCCTACACTCCTTGCATTGAAGTATATACCATTTAGCACTGCCAACTCCCTTGTTGTCTATTTTCTAGTCTTTCTTTCCTCTGCCTTTCAAACTCGCTAACTAATTTTCTGCCTTCCATTTCCAGCTTTGCTTCTCTCCCTAATGAATCTATTTTCAGGTTCCCATCCCCCCTGCCAAGTTAGCTTAACCCCTCCCTAACAGCGCGACCAAATCCCCCTTTGAGGATATTGGTCCCTGCCCTGTTGAGGTGCAACCCGTCCGGCTTGTACAGGTCCCACCCCCCCCAGAAACAGTCCCAATGTCTCAGGAATCTAAAGCCCTCCCTCCTGCACCATCTCTCCAGCCACGCATTCATCTGCTCTGTCCTCCTATTTCTGTACTCACTCGCACGTGGCAGCGGGAGTAATCCTTTGAGGTCATACTTTTTAATCACTTTCCTAGCTCCCTAAAATCTACATACAGGATCTCATCCCTCTTTCTACCTATATCATTGGTGCTGATATGAACCATGTCCTATAGCTGTTACATAGAAAATAGGTGCAGGAGTAGGCCATTCGGCCCTTCAAGCCTGCACCATCATTCAATAAGATCATGGCTGATCATTCCCTCAGTACCCCTTTCCTGCTTTCTCTCCATACCCCTTGATCCCCTTAGCCGTAAGGGCCATATCTAACTCCCTCTTGAATATAGAAACATCCCTCTTGAATATAGAAACATTCAGTGTTCAGTGATATCCTTTACCCTGGCACCAGGGAGGCAACATACCATCCTGGAGTCACGTCTATGACTGCAGAAACTCCTGTCTGCTCCTCTAACTATCCTACCACTATTGTTCTTCCACTCTTCTTCCTTCCCCCCTGTGCAGCTGGCTCTGGCTGCACTCCCCAAAGGAACCATCAGTTCTCTTGAACTGAAAACCGGTTGGTGAGAGAGATGCAGCCAGGGGACTCCTGCCCTACCTGCCTGGTCCTCCTTGTCTGTCTGGCAGTCACCCATTCCCTCTCTGCCTGCACACTCATAAGCTACAAGGTGACCACCTCCTGAAACATGCTATCCACAAAGTTCTCAGCCTCACGGATGCACTGCATTGACGTTAGCCGGAGCTTGATCCGCTCTAGCTGGCGACACTTGCCGCAAATATGGTCGTCCAGGCCACGAGAAGCATCCAGGACTTCCTACATGGCACAGGATGTGCATTCCATGGGACTGATCTGCCCTGCCACGCCTTTATTTAGTAGATTTTTAACTACAGTTTTTTTAGTGTACCCCACTGCTTGTCATAGGGAGAAGAAAAGACAACAGTGACTCTCATCAGCTTCTAACGAGAATAGCAAAAAAAAAATATGACGTGACCTTAATCAGTTACCAACTATCCTGTGATGTCACTCCTGGATTGTCGTTTTTGGTCTCGGGCGCCTGTCGCTCTTTATTTACGCTCAGCTCTCGCTGTGCTCCCACTCAGGTTCACTCCTTCTGACTCAGGTTTGCTTCTTGAAGGCAAGTATCTGTTCATCTGATGACAAAATTAATGTTTTGGCATGTTTTGACAAGGAGACTACCTACATGTCTGTAAGGCGCAAATCATGCTTGGCTTAAATCTTACGGTCATTGACCAGCAACCGATGGGTATCACTATACTGTATCTGATGCATAGTAACCTGAAAAGAAATAGGCCATCTCAATAAAACTTGCCAGTGATTGAAATGCAACCAATGAACAACCATTAAAGCAAACAGAATTTTGGTAGAGAGGGGTGGTTAGGGGGAGAGAGGAGTTAGTCTGAGAGAAGAGCTTGGGAGGGATGGCAAGAAAGTGGGAATGGTTCTTGTGAGGCATGGGAAGGAGGAATGGAAGGTTTTTGGAAAGGGAGAAGCCTAGAGCAGCAATTCTGGGCAGGATAGCCAGAGAGGGAAAAAGGAGAAAACTGGAGCAGTACTTCAAGAGGAAGGTTAACGAGGAGCAGCAGTGAAGGGGGCGGGCAGTGAGAGGAGAAGCAGGGAGCGGTTAATTTGGGAATGGTGAAGTGAGAAGCGGTTTATTTGGGAATGGTGAAGTGGGGAGCAGTATATTAGGGAATGGTGCCAGGACTATTCCGCTCCAGACCTCTTTACAACCTTGGTTCAAACATGGATAAAAGAGCTGAATTCCAGAGATGAGGTGAGAGTGACTGCCCTTGACATCAAGGCAGCATTTGACCGAATGTGGCATCAAGGAGCCCTATAAAGGATCTTCTAGGAAAGAGTGACCATAGCATGATTGAATTTCAAATTCAGTTGGAGGGTAAGAAAGTTGGATCTCAAACCAGTGTCTTGATCTTAAATAAAGGAGATTACAAAGGTATGAAGGCAGAGTTAGCTAAACTGGACTGGGAAAATAGATTAAAGTGTAAGACGATTGATGAAACATAGAAACATAGAAACATAGAAAATAGGTGCAGGAGTAGGCCATTCGGTCCTTCGAGCCTGCACCGCCATTCAATGAGTTCATGGCTGAACATGCAACTTCAGTACCCTATTCCTGCTTTCTCGCCATACCCCTTAATCCCCCTAGTAGTAAGGACTACATCAAACTCCTTTTTGAATATATTTAGTGAATTGGCCTCAACAACTTTCTGTGGTAGAGAATTCCACAGGTTCACCACTCTCTGGGTCCTAAATGGCTTACCCCTTATCCTTAGACTGTGACCCCTGGTTCTGGACTTCCCCAACATTGGGAACATCTTCCTGCATCTAACCTGTCTAAACCCGTCAGAATTTTAATGTTTCTATGAGATCCCCTCTCATTCTTCTGAACTTCAGTGAATACAAGCCCAGTTGATCCAGTCTTTCTTGATATGTCAGTCCCGCCATCCCGGGAATCAGTCTGGTGAACCTTCGTTGCACTCCCTCAATAGCAAGAATGTCCTTCCTCAAGTTAGGAGACCAAAACTGTACACAATACTCTAGGTGTGGCCTCACCAAGGCACTATACAACTGTAGTAACACCTCCCTACCCCTGTACTCAAATCTCCTCACTATGAAGGCTAACATGCCATTTGCTTTCTTTACCGCCTGCTGTACCTGCATGCCAACCTTCAATGACTGACATACCATGACACCCAGGTCTCGTTGCACCTCCCCTTTACCTAATCTGTCACCATTCAGATAATAGTCTGTCTCTCTGTTTTTACCACCAAAGTGGATAACCTCACATTTATCCACATTATACTTCATCTGCCATGGATTTGCCCACTCACCTAACCTATCCAAATCACTCTGCAGCCTCATAGCATCCTCCTCGCAGCTCACACTGCCACCCAACTTAGTGTCATCCGCAAATTTGGAGATACTACATTTAATCCCCTCGTCTAAATCATTAATGTACAGTGTAAACAGCTGGGGCCCCAGCACAGAACCTTGCGGTACCCCACTAGTCACTGCCTGCCATTCTGAAAAGTAC
Source organism: Pristiophorus japonicus (assembly GCF_044704955.1). NCBI lineage: Eukaryota > Metazoa > Chordata > Chondrichthyes > Pristiophoridae > Pristiophorus > Pristiophorus japonicus. The sequence goes on from NC_091984.1 coordinate 121,175,499, forward strand.
CCATTTACTCCTACTCTTTGCTTCCTGTCTGTCAACCAGTTCTCAATCCATGTCAGCACACTACCCCCAATCCCATGTGCTTTAACTTTGCACATTAATCTCTTGTGTGGGACCTTGTCGAAAGCCTTCTGAAAATCCAAATACACCACATCAACTGGTTCTCCCTTGTCCACTCTACTGGAAACATCCTCAAAAAATTCCAGAAGATTTGTCAAGCATGATTTCCCTTTCACAAATCCATGCTGACTTGGACCTATCATGTCACCTCTTTCCAAATGCGCTGCTATGGCATCCTTAATAATTGATTCCATCATTTTACCCACTACCGATGTCAGGCTGACCGGTCTATAATTCCCTGTTTTCTCTCTCCCTCCTTTTGTAAAAAGTGGAGTTACATTGGCTACCCTCCACTCCATAGGAACTGATCCAGAGTCAATGGAATGTTGGAAAATGACTGTCAATGCATCCGCTATTTCCAAGGCCACCTCCTTAAGTACTCTGGGATGCAGTCCATCAGGCCCTGGGGATTTATCGGCCTTCAATCCCATCAATTTCCCCAACACAATTTCCCGACTAACAAGGATTTCCCTCAGTTTCTCCTTCTTACTAGACCCTCTGACCCCTTTTATATCCGGAAGGTTATTTGTGTCCTCCTTAGTGAATACCGAACCAAAGTACTTGTTCAATTGGTCTGCCATTTCTTTGTTCCCAGTTATGACTTCCCCTGATTCTGACTGCAGAGGACCTACGTTTGTCTTTACTAACCTTTTTCTCTTTGCATAGCTATAGAAGCTTTTGCAGTCCGTTTTAATGTTCCCTGCAAGCTTCCTCTCGTACTCTATTTTCCCTGCCCTAATCAAACCCTTTGTCCTCCTCTGCTGAGTTCTAAATTTCTCCCAGTCCCCGGGTTCGCTGCTATTTCTGGCCAATTTGTATGCCACTTCCTTGGCTTTAATACTATCCCTGATTTCCCTTGATAGCCACGGTTGAGCCACCTTCCCTTTTTTACTTTTACGTCAGACAGGAATGTACAATGAGCAGTGGAAGGCATTTAAGGAGATATTTCATAACTCTCAACAAAAATAAGTTCCAGTGAGAAGGAAAGACTGCAAGAGAAGGGAGAACCATCCCTGGCTAACTAAGGGAATAAAGGATGGTTTCAAATTTAAAACAGTGGCATACAAAGTGGCCACGATTAGTGGGAGGCCAGAGGATTGGGAAACTTTTAAAAACCACTCAAAAAAATAATAAAGAGCGGGAAGACAGATTATGAAAATAAATTGGAAGAAATATAAAAACAGATAGTAAGAGTTTCTCCAGGTATATAAAAAGGAAGAGAGTAGCTAAAGTAAATGTTGGTCCCTTAGAGGATGAGACTGGGGAATTAATAATGGAAAATAAGGAAATGGCAGAGACTTTGAACAAATATTTTGTATCAGCCTTCATGGTTGAAGACACTAAAAACATCCCAATAATGGATAATCAAGGGGCTGTCGGGAGGGAGGAACTTAAAACAATCACTATCATTAAAGAAAAAGTACTCGGTAAAATAATGGGACTAAAGGTGGACAAGTCCCCTGGACCTGATGGCTTGCATCCTAGGGTCTTAAAAGAGGTGGCTGCAGTGATAGTGGATGCATTGGTTGTCGTCTCCCAAAATTCCCTGAAATCTGGGGAGGTCTCAGCGGATTGGAAAACTGCAAATGTAATGCCACTATTTAAAAAAGGAGGCAGACAGAAAGCAGGAAACTATAAGCCAGTTAGCCTAACATCTGTCATTGGTAAAATGCTGGAATGCATTATTAAGGAAGCAGTAGCGGGACATTTGTAAAAGCATAATACAGTCAAGCAGAGTCAGCATGGTTTTATGAAAGGAAAATCATGTTTGACAAATTTGCTGGATTTCTTTGAGGATGCAATGAGCAGGGTGGATAAGGGGGAACCAGTGGATGTGGTGTATTTGGATTTCCAGAAGGCATTTGATAAGTTGCCACATAAAAGGTTACGACACAAGATAAAAATTCACGGGGTTGGGGTAATATATTAGCATGGATAGAGGATTGGCTAACTAACAGAACAAAGAGAGTCAGGATAAATGGGCCATTTTCCAGTTGGCAAACGGTAACTAGTGGGGTGCCACAGGGATCAGTGCTGCGGCCTCAACTATTTACAATCTATATTAATGATTTGGATGAAGGGACCGAGTGTAATGTAGCCAAGTTTGCTGATGATACAAAGATGGATGGGAAAGCAAACTGTGAGGAGGACACAAACAATCTGCAAAGGGATATAGATAGGGAAAAAATTTGGCAGATGGAGTATAATGTTGGAAAGTGTGAGGTTATCCACTTTGGCAGAAAAAATAAAAACGCAAATAATTATTGAAATGGGGAAAAATTACAAAATGCTTCAGTACAGAGAGACCTGGGGGTCCTTGTGCATGAAACACAAAGAATTAGAATGCAGGTACAGCAAGTAATCAGGAAGGCAAATGGAATGTTGGATTTTATTGCAAAGGGGATGGAGTATAAAAGCAGAGAAGTCCTGCTGCAACTGTACAGGGTATTGGTGAGGCTACACCTGGAATACTGCATATCAATTTTGGTCTCCTTATTTAAGGAAGGATATACTTGCATTGGAGGCAGTTCAGAGAAAGTTCACTAGGTTGATTCCTGAGATGAAGGGCTGACTTATGAAGAAAGGTTGAGTAGGTTGGGCCTATACAAATTGGAGTTTAGAAGAATGAGAGGTGATCTTATTGAAACATATAAGATACTGAGGGGGCTCGACAAGGTAGATGTAGTGAGAATATTTCCCCTCATGGGGGAATCTAGAACTAGAGGGCATAGTTTCAGAATAAGGTATGTAAATCTGTGGAATTCTCTGCCCCAGAGAGCTGTGGAGGCTGGGTCATTGAATTAAGGTGGAGATAGACTGATTTTTGAGCGATAAGGGAGTGAAGGGTTATGGAGAGCAGGCAGCAAAGTGGAGCTGTGTAGTGGGTGGTGGGTCTGTCAGCTTGCCTTCCCTGACCAGAGCGGTTGCGAGTCGCTCCCACTCCCTGGTTCTCGAGCTTGGATTTATTAATCAGGGTATGATAAAGTACAGCAGACAACTGTTTTGTACAAAGAAGGTATGGGTTTTATTCAAGAAAGCAAATAACACAAATACACTCCAATAAAACTGTAAAATCTTACATAAAGGTTCTAAACAATGGGGAATACTTAATTACAGGTAATAAACACAACAAAAATACCTCCCACCTCCCACTTACTCTCTAACATGGTCAAACTCTAGGGCTCCAGGGATTTATGCTCACCAAATCCTTCCTTTGACAGCTAGGGCTGTTTCGTGGTTTCGGGGTTCTTTGGTTATAGCCGGTTTGTCTTGCCGTACCCCGGACATGGTAGAAGACCTCTGCTGCGAATTGAAGCCAGTTGGGTTGAGTCCGCTGATGCGGTTAGACGTGTCTTGGATTTATCTCTGGTGAGTACCCAAATTCCTTTGTTAGCAATAGGGTTTTAAGTTCTTTAGGTAATTTTTACCCGCTGGATAGTCTAGGCCTACCAAGTCAGTTGGTATTGATGTTCCACTGATTGGTTTTTGACGTTCTTTTCTCCGATGTTGCGATGTTTCTTCCTGTGGTCTCTCGCTGTGTGCTCTCGATCTTGTTGTTCCGAAGTGCTTGGTCAGAAAATTTTTCCTGTGATGGTCAGAACAGCTCTTCCTGCGATGGTCAGAATAGAGTAGTTCTCTTGGTATGATAGGCCCTCAATTATACTCTGAGAAGCTGCTTAATCTTCGCGCCAAATCTAACGTTTCTTTTATTTGAATTTTGTTGCCCATTTATTTTAAGTGGTCTTCTCGGTATAAGTTTTGGCGGGCTAGCTAACTGAAACTTGATTAAATGTTTTAATCTGGCTTTGATAGACTTTGGGATTGTGATAGCCCTTATTTATGAGCTGATGAGTTATACTCTGGCTTCGAGTTGCCTTTCTGGGCCCGAGATTTCTATGCAGGTTGGAAAGGTGATTAGAATTATGCCTGTGTTGAATGGGTCCTGTGATTAGGGTGGGGACTGCTCTTCTGTGGGTCAATTGTTGGAAATATTAATGTCCTCTAGGGGGCTGACTGAGGTTAAACAGTTCCCCCAGACAATTTGATTAACTCCAATATCCAAACTGGCTTTACAGAGGTCGATCCCATGCTCTGGTTTGCTGCCTTTTTCCCTTTACAGGCCCAACATGCACCTTTAAAGTTCCAAACCTTGGTTAAAACTCATAGATTTCTTCCATATGCATTTTAGGATCCCAAACTTTCTGTTTAATAGTCCCAAATGAAATTTTTTTTTCAGTGAGCCCAAACACTGAGGGGTTTCCACGAATTTTGGAATCTTACAGCTGAGTCTATGATCAGATCAGCCATGATCTTATTGAATGGCAGAGCAGGCTCGAGGGGTCAAATGGCCTACTCCTGCTCCCATTTCTTATGTTCATGTTTTTATGTAACATTGAAGTCAATAGGAATTAGGTGGAAAGCTCTCCACTGGCTGGAGTCATACCTAGGACAAAGGAAGATGGTTGTAGTTGTTGGTGGTCAATCATCACAGCCCCAGGACATCGCTGCAGGAGCTCCTCAGGGCAACGTCCTCGGTCCAATCATCTTCAGCTGCTTCATCAATGACCTTCCCTCCATCCTAAGGTCAGAAATGGGGAGGTTCACTGATGATTGCACAGTGTTCAATTCCATTCGCAACTCCTCACACAATGAAGCTGTCCAAGCCCGCATGCAGCAAGACCTGGACGACGTTCCATCTGGGGCTGATAAGTGGCAAGTAGCATTCACGCCACACAAGTGCCAGGCAATGACTATCTCCAACAATAGAGAGTCTAATCACCGCCCTTGATATTCAACAACATTACCATCACGGAATCCACCCTCATCAGCATCCTGGGGGATCACTATTGACCAGAAACTTAACTGAACCAGCCACATAAATACTGTGTCTACAAGAGCAGGTCAGAGGCTGGGTATTCTGCGGCAAGTGTCTCACCTCCTGACTCCCCAAAGCCTTTCCACTATCTACAAGGCACAAGTCAGGAGTGTGATGGAATATTCTTCACTTGCCTGGATGAGTGCAGCTCCAACAACACTCAAGAAGCTCGACATCAACCAGCACACAGCAGCCCACTTGATTGGCACCCCATCCACCACCTTAAACATTCACTGGTGGTGGAGGGAGTGAATGTTGAAGGTGGTGGATGGGGTGCCAATCAAGTGGGCTGCTGTGTCCTGGTTGATGTCGAGCTTCTTGAGTGTTGTTGGAGCTGCACTCATCCAGGTAAGTGGAGAGTATTCCATCACACTCCTGACTTGTGCCTTGTAGAAAGTGGAAAGGTTTTAGGGAGACAGGAGGTGAGACACACGGCTGCTCTTGTAGCAACAGCATTTATATGGTTGGTCCAGTTAAGTTTCTGGTCAACGGTGACCCACAGGATTTTGATGGTGGGGGATTCCGTGATGGCAATGTCGTTAAATATCATGGGGCGGTGGTTAGATTCTCGCTTGTTGGAGATAGTCATTTCCTGACACTTGTGTGGCACGAATGTTACTTGCCACTTTACAGCCCAGGCCTGAATGTTGTCCAGATCTTGCTGCATGTGGGCATGGACTGCTTCATTATCTGAGGAGTTGTGAATGGAACTTAACATTGTGCAATCATCAGCAAACTTCCCCATTTCTGACCTTATGATGGAGAGAAGGCCATTGATGAAACAACTGAAGATGATTGGGCCTAGGACACTGCCCTGAGGAACTCCTGCAGCAATGTTCTGGGGCTAGGATGATAGGCTTCCAACAACCACAACCATCTTCCTTTGTGCTAAGTATGATTCCTGCCAGTGGAGAGTCTTTCCCCTGATTCCCATTGACTTCAATTTTACTAGGGCTCCTTGGTCAACTGCTGCCTTGATGTCAAGGGCAGTAACTCTCACCTCATCTCTGGAATTCTGCTCTTTTGTCCATGTTTGGACCAAGGCTGTAATGAAGTCTGGAGCCGAGTGGTTCTGGTGAAACCCAAACTGAACATCAGTGAGCAGGTTATTAGTGAGTAAGTGCTGCTTGATAGCACTGTCAACAACACCTTCCATCACTTTGCTGATGATTGGGAGTGGATAGATGGGTGATGTTAATTGGTCGGATTGGATTTGTCTTGTCCTTTGCCTCATGGATGCCCAGTTTTGAGCTGCTAGATCTGTTCTGAATCCATCCCATTTAGCACGTTGGCAGTGCCACACAACATGGAGGGTGTCCTCAGTGTGAAGATGGGACTTTGTCTCCAGAAGGACTGTGTGGTGGTCACTCATACCAATTCTGTCATAGACAGATGCATCTGAGACAGATAGATTGGTGAGGATGAGGTCACATAGGTTTCTCTCTCATGTTGGTTCTCTCACCACCTGCTACAGGCCCAGTCTTGCAGCCATGTCCTTCAGGACTTGGCCAGCTTGGTCAATAGTGGTTCTACCGAGCCACTTTTGATGATGGACATTGAAGTCCCCCACCCAGAGTACATTCTGTGCCCTTGCTACCCTCAGTGCTTCTTCCAAGCGGTGTTCAACATGGAGGAGTACTGATTCTTCAGCTGAGGGAGGGCGGTAGGTGGTAATCAGCAAGAGGTTTCCTTCTCCATGTTTGACCTGAAGCGATGAGACTTCATGGGGTCCAGAGTCAATGTTGAGAACTCCCAGGGCCACTTTCTCCCAACTGTATGCCACTATGCCGCCACCTCTGGTGGGTCTGTCCTGCTGGTGGGACAAGACATACCCCTGAATGGTGATGGAGATGTCTGGGACATTGGCTGAAAGGTGTGATTCTGAGAGCCTGACTATGTCAGGCTGTTGCTTGTCTAGTCTGTGGGACAACTCTCCCAATTTTGGCACAAGTCCCCAGATGTTAGTGAGGAGGACTTTGCAGGGTTGACTGGGCTGGGTGTGCCGCTGTTGTGTCTGAAGCCAGTGCTGAGGTCAATGCCAGGTAGTTCATCCGGTTTTATTCTTATTATTGGTTCTTGTAGTGGTTTGTTACAACTGAGTGGTTTGCTGGGCCATTTCAGAGGGCAAGTAGGAGTCAACCACATTGCTTTGGGTCTGGAGTCACACATATAGGCCAGATCAGATAAGGATGGTTTCTGAGTTGTTTGTTTTTTGGTGCTGTGTTAGCCGTTGATAGTTCTTAGCATTGGCAGGCATTTTGAAGAGCCATATTAGTTCTCCGTCCACCCCATTAAAGCCCCTAAAAATAAAATTTACAACAGCTTGCATTTATATAGCACCATTAATGCAGTAAAACGTCCCAAGGCACTTCACAGGAGCATCATCAAACAAAATTTGACTCTGAGCCACAGAAGGAGACAGATGACCTAAAGCTTGGTCAAAGATACAGGTTTTAAGGAGCATTTTAAAGGAGGAGAGGTAGAGAGCCTGGTCAACAGTCTTTCCCCCAAGCTCGAGCTTCAGCGGGAGATCCGCTAATGTTAATTTAGTTCCCTTGAGTATAGAAGGTAGAGGGCTGATCTAATGGAGGAATGTATGGCTGAGAAATTGGACCCTTTTATGTTTGGGCCATGAAGGCGGGTTTGGAAGTAAAAATGGCGGCTGCCTCACTTTCACCAGCATCCAGCGGCTCCTGCAGCAGCTGTCAGTTTGGCTAGGTCGGCAGCGCTGCCGTTGCCTGCGCTCGCTGCAGAAATGGAAATGAGGAAGATCATGACGTCAATGAGTGTGCAATACTGATTTGACGCACGATCTGCCATTTTGGACATGCCCCTCCATTTAAGGCCCTCTCCTAATCACGACCAGCTCACCCTGCGTTCACCTGCAGGAAGGACCACGCTCCCCTCAGCAGCGCTATTTAAAGGGATCATCAACAACTTGCAGATGACTTGCTTTTTCATTTCTACTGGCTCTGCGCAAGTTTGTGGACAGTGTCCACAAGTCTGTGCAACTGTTTGGAGCTTTCCCGAGTTGTTTGAATTTGGTGAGGGGACAGGGATTGTTGCTGCAAGTGAAGAACGCCTTGCTTCTGATTTCAAGTGTCCTTGTCACACCACTTGCTCCCAGTCAAGGGGGTTCCGCTTACAGTCCCACTCGCGTTCGAGTATGACAGGGAGGCAGCAAAGAAGAGGACAATATGCTCACAGGGGGAGGAGGAGGAGGGGCAGGAGGGCTCTCAGCAGGAGGCCTTACCCACGTCGGGTCGTCCGAGAGCAGTTCTCCCATCTGCACTTAAGCCAAGAGCAGTGTAGAGGGAGGCTCTGCTTCACCAAGGAAGTGGTCACGAACTCTACCACCTCCTGAAACCAGACCTGTAGCCTCAGAGCAGGATGTCGACAGTGCTGCCATTGACCCTCAATTTTTTCACCTCCAGTCTGGAGCAGGAGACATAGCTAGCACCTCCCAGTTCGCCATCCATTGCTGCATGTGGGAGGTCACAGAGGCTCTCTACACCAGGAGAAGGGATTACGTTATCTTCTCCCTAAACAGAGAGAAGCAGGACGAGCGGGCATGTGGATTTGCCAGGATAGCGGGCTTCCCCAAGGTGCAGGGTGCCATCGACTGTACACAATGTGGCTTTGCGGGCGCTGCATATGAATCCTAAGATATTCCGTAACCGCGAAGGCTTAATGTGCAGTTGCTGTGTGATGATACCCAGCACATCATGATTGTGAATGCCTGGCATCCTGGCAACAGTCATGATGCCTTCATCCTGCGCCAGTCTGATATGCCAGACATCTTCCAGCCATCACGTCAAACCCCGAGGGTGGCTGCATGAAGAAAGGGCAAGCCACTCTGCACCTAGCTGATGACTCCCCTCCGCAATCCCACCATTCGTGACCGGCAATCATGGAATGAGAGCCATGCCACCATGAAGAACCTCACTGAGCAGACCATCGGGACCAGCCCTCCAGTACACACAGCAGGTGTCCCATTTTGTGGTGGTCTGTTGCATGCTCCACAACTTGGCCATCATGAGGGCGCATCCCTTGCCACCACAGGTTACAGGTTCTCCCCAGGAGGAGGACAAGGATGAGAAGGAGAAGAAGAAGGAGGAAGAGGAGGAGGAGGGGGAGGAGTAGGAGGAGGAGGAAGGGAGGAGGCAGGCAGCAGTTTCCTGTTCCGGACGGGCTGTCCATGAGCACCTCATTAGAACCTGATTCCAATGAATGAAATTCCAGATCAGTGTTGCTCACCACTTACCCATATTACCATCCCTCTATTATGGAACATCACAGCATCCTTCTGGGTGCATTGCTGAAATGAAAGCCACCACAAAACAGACATTCCAAATATAATTTATAAATTTATCGAATCCAAATCAAAACAAGAACACCAACTAATCACCCATGTGCATTCCCTCAGTGTCTGTCTTTCATGTTCCTTTGCCTACTCTAGTGCTCCTGCAAAGTGCTCCCCCAGTGGCTTCAGCATGGATGGTGAAAGGCTGCTGACTTTCAGTGGAGGCCACTGCAGATGGCCTTGCAGGATGACCTCGAGTAGCTCTGGGCCTAGAAGGCCTGGCTGTAGACTGCACCACATTGGCATGGGTGGCAGCAATCTGGCTGGCTGGTTGACAGGCTGCTGCAAGGGCAATGACGGAGTGGCAGTGGTGGGAGTAGGAAAGCTGTCAACCTGCGAGAGGACAGAAGGTTCTTGCTCTATGGAGCCACTGCCACTCCCCCAGGGCGGCACCCCAACAGTTCTATCCATCTGTTGGGGGACAGGTTGCTGGAGACATTGCAAGCCCCTTTCCACATTTCTAAACCCAGCCACGATGGCAGCAGTCTGAGCTTCCACTGCAGCAGTGAGACATTGGGTCACTTCCGCCTATACTGCAATGGAAGCCGAGACATCGCCCATCAGACGCAGCATCATAACTGGGTCCACAAGGTCTCTCATGGAGTTGCCCATCATTTCCATTCTGGAAGTCATGGGCTTCAAGCTCCGCGCAAAGCCTCGTGTAATTTTGGAGCAGGACTCCTCCATGCTCGTTGACGCTGACATGCACCAAGCATTTCCGTGTGCATGTCCATCACCCTTCTTCTGATGGCCGCCCCTTCGAGGTCATCATCTGAGTCATGTGCAGCAGAACCTGTGTGCGAACTTGCCCTCTGGGGAGCTGGCACCCAAGCTATCCTTTCGCCCTGGCCTGGCTGCAGCCCACTTGTGCCTGGTGACACACCACGTGAAGATCCCGTCTCTGTACTACCCGCTAAAGGGCCATTTTCTGACGGAGCTAGAAGAAGCAGTGCTGGAGATCATTGGTGTCTGGGAGTGTCAGATTGAGGGACCGTGCGTCTTCTCCTCCATCACTTCGGGGACTGGCTGTTCAGATTGGAGTTCTTGGGTATCTGAAAGGAGAAATAGAGAAATAGACAAGGGTCGAGTTGTGGTGAAGGGAGTGGAGTGGAGAGGGTGGTGTGTATATGATATCCGTGCAGACACCATCAGCAGCTTGTAAGTGAGAAGAGATTGTGGGATGAGGTGGATGTGGGAGGTGAGAAGAAGGATTAGGTATGACCATACTGTCATCACCAGCAATGCTTTCCACCTCCACTCACTCATCATCATCATCATAGGCAGTCCCCTGGAATCGAGGAAGACTTGCTTCCACACTAAAAATGAGTCCTTAGGTGACTGAACAGCCCAATATGAGAATCACAGTCTCTGTCTGAGGTGGGACAGAGAGTCTTTGAGGGAAAGGGTGGGTGGGTTTGCCGCACGCTCCTTCCGCTGCCAGCGCTTGGTTTCTGCATGCTCTCAGTGACGAGACTCAAGGTGCTCAGCACCCTCCCGGATGCACTTCCTCAACTTAGGGCGGTCTTTGGCCAGGGACTCCCAGGTGTCGATGGGGATGCCGCATTTTATCAAGGAGGCCTTGAGAGTGTCCCTGAAACGTTTCCTCTGCCCACCTTTGGCTCGTTTGCTGTGAAGGAGTTCCAAGTAGAGCGCTTGCTTTGGGAGTCTCGTGTCTGGCATGCAAACAATGTGGCCTGGTACCAGCAAAGCTGATCAAGTGTGGTCAGTGCTTCAATGCTGGGGATGTTGGCCTGGTCGAGGACGCCAACATTGGTGCGTCTGTCCTCCCAGGATCTGTGCAACCCCTTCAATGATCTCCAGCACTGCTTCCTTCAGCTCCGTCAGATTCTGCAGACCTGCTTCCTTTCCACCTGTCTTTTGCTGATCCTAATGGTTAGGAGTGACCTTTGCCTGCAAGAGAAAAGGAAGTGTGTCAGTGAGTGTGGTGCAATGGATGATGTGCCTGCTCTGGTTGAATAGCTGGCAGTGTGTGCAAGGTATGAGATGTGGGCATGAGTCTTGCAGCAGTGGTAAGTGTGTGAGGGTGAAATGAAGTTGTGATTGTGAGGTATGAGTGGTGATTGCGAGAGATTGTTGGTAGGTGAGTGATGGGGGTGTGGTGCATTGAGCAGTGTGTGAGGCTCGTGGTGCAGATGGGGGGATATGGCTTTTGAAGATGCGTTCACTCACCATGACCGCTCGTGTGAGGTCATTAAACTTCTTGCGCCATTGGATCCAGGTCCCGGGGACAACATTTGTCACACTGACGGCTTCAGCTCTCTCCTCCCACAGCCTTCAGGTGTTCTGCCTTGAAGGCCTCCTGCCCACCCCTCTCCCCCTCCCGCGGGTAGAGGACCTGACGGCATCTTTGCACCCCCAGGCCCAAGGCCTCCAGTACCACTTCCGGAATTATTCTTGCCCTTCCTCTTGGCTGTTGGGCTATGGCTCTCTCCACAATGGCAACTAGGTGCTTCTGCAACAAAGCACCTCCCCTTTAAGTAGTGCAGTGAGTCTCAGCCAAACTTTATTGGCCAGTAGACTGCACCTGATATTAGCCCCCTTGTTCAGCACTGAGCAATCAGTAGTGCATTTGGTGCTGAGATCAGCAATGCAAGCATTATAATGAGAAGGCAGCACAGATTTCCAGTGCTGCCCGCACCACTTTGAACGGGCACAGGCACCTCGCGCTGCCTGCTCCCTGCATCTGTTTTCAGGCGTTATTCAATTTATCAACCATATTGTTAAAAAGATTCGATAGAGTAGATATGGAGAAACTATTTCCTCTGGTAGGTGTGCTCACTGACTGCCATTAACGGCCACTTGAAATGGCTGCTGTGCTAACCGAGGTAAGTTGGTGTGGGGGCCATGGAGGTAGGTGGCACAGCGCTAAGCTTAGGCACAACGCCGTCCTGGTGGCGTTGAACGAGGGATCCGGAACCAATATGCAGTTCCGGAGCAGCGTTGCTGCTTCTCCGAGCGTCTGTGTGCGAGGCTGTGAAATTCGCAATGCATTGTGGGCAGTGAGGAACTCTGAAATTTTTTACAAATATTCAATGTTTAAAAATGGTTCCAAATGTCTATATATATATACAGCACTTAAAGCTGAATTACCTTCCTAAACTGAACAAATCAGAAACCTGCCTCAGCACCACCACAAATAGCTCAACAAGGCAGGGAAGGGGCACCCAGGGTCTCGCACGCAGCACTCCAGCTTTGTGTAGGGGGTCAACACTGCAAGTCTGGCCCTCTACCCACAGGGGCAGGAGGCCCTCCAGAAGGAACAATGTGGGAGTACATTACCAAGGATGTTACTGCCAGCAGTGTCATTCCCACTACTTGGCTCCAGTGCCCAACGAAGCTTCATGATTAAAGACCACTGCTCAAGGTCAGTGAATGCATCTTCACAAGCCATCACCTACCAGCTGAACAACAAGCCTCAATGCAGGAGCACCAATCACTCACCTACAACAATCTGCACCAATGACGAGGCACATCTCCCATTCCGAGCCTCATCTCACCCTGTTGGAGGAGATGGTGCAGGCCATATTTGGCAGGGACATGGCTGAGCCCTTGGCCAGCGACGGGACTGGCAGGATACAAGATGTGGGTATCCTCGTATGTTATCCCCTTCTGGCATGCACCTCTAGGCTTCCTGCCTTCCCGTCAGCACAACTCCACCCTTGTGTCTTCCTCATTTCACACACCCAAGAAATGCAGCCTGCCCAGCCAGTGGGTCATCAAGAGGAGGCAGCCTGCCCCAGCCAACGGGACCAGAGGTGGATGATGCCATCCCAGATATGCCGGCCGCAAAGGTGCTGTCCAGGATGAATCCTTCTGTCTGATTGCTCCTCTTCTGCACCTTGCTCTTCCCTCTGCAAGCAGATGCTATAAATGTGAAATAGCAGCATAAAATTCTGCAAGTACTCAGTTGGTCAGGCAGCATGTCGACCTGAGGCATGAACTCCTCGGATGTAGCCTGACCTGCTGAGTATTCGCAGCATGTTCTGTCTTCTCAAAGGCGTTCACTTACCATCCGAGCCTTTGTAAGCATCCAGCTTCACTCCCAAAACACTTAAAAAAAAATTTTCACATCTATTACAACAAGCCACCACTTCAATAAAATTATAAAAAACCCAGTCCAAAACCTTCCATTCAAACTTACCTGATTGATGTGTGTATCCCTTATCAGCGTCAGTCAGCCTGCTTGCACAGCAGGTTAACCTGGCATGCTTAGGACCCAGCATTGAATTGAGCACTAGGGTCAAAGTTCGCATAGGTGACGTTAAGTCGCCTTTTTTTTCAGGGCGTTGCTGGTTACCGGGAATGCAAAGGGGGCGACCAATATGGCCGCCACCGCAGGGACCGTCTCCAACAGAGCGGCTGCTGCCATTTTTTCACACATCGCTGACACTACCAGATAGCGGTAAGGACAAATCTCTTGTCCAGAATCTTAACATTAGAACTAGGTCATTCAGAAGGTCAATCAAGAAGCATTCTTTTCACAAGAAGGGTGGTAGAAATCTGGAATTTTCTCCCTTTAAATGCTGTGGGTACTGAGACAATTGGAGCTTTTAAGACTGAGATCAATAGATTTTTGTTAGATAAGGGATTTAACGGCTATGGAGTTAAGGAAATTATCTGAGTTGAGATACAGATCAGCCATAATCTAATTGAAAGTTGGAGCAGGCTCGAGAGGCTGAATGGCCTCATCATGCTCCTATGTTCGTATCATAGAATCATAGAAATTTACAGCACTGAAGAAGGCCATTTCGGCCCATCGTGTCCGCGTCGGCCGACCAAGAGCTATCCAGCCTAATCCCACTTTCCAGCTCTTGGTCCGTAGCCCTGTAGGTTACAGCACTTTAAGTGCACATCCAAGTATTTTTTAAATGTGGTGAGTGTTTCTGCCTCTACCACCCTTTCAGGCAGTGAGTTCCAGACCTCCACCACTCTCTCGGTGAAGACATTTTCCCTCATATCTCCTCTAAATCTCCCCCCAATTATTCTAAATCTATGCACCCTGGTTGTTAACCCCTCTGCCAAGGGAAACAAGTCCTTCCTATCCACTCTATCTAGGCCCCTCATAATTTTATACACCTCAATAAGGTCTCCCCTCAGCCTCCTCTCTTCCAAAGAAAACAGACCCAGCATCTTCAACCTTTCCTCATAGCCAAAATTCTCCAGTCCAGGCAACATTCTTGTAAATCTCCTCTGCATCCTTTCAATGCAATCACATCTTTCCCATAATGTAGTGACCAGAACTGCACACAGTACTCCAGCTACGGCCTAGCCAGTGTTTTATATAATTCAAGCATAACCTCCCTGCTCTTGTATTCCATGCCTCGACTAATAAAGGCAAGTATTCCATATGCCTTTTTAACCACCTTATCTACCTGGCTTGCTACCTTCAGGAATCTGTGGACCTGCACTCCAAGGTCCCTTTGTTCCACTATACTTTTCAGTGTCGTACCATTTAATGTGTATGCCCTTGCTTTGTTAGACCTCCCCAAATGCATTACCTCACACTTATCCGGATTGAATTCCATTTGCCACTGTTCTGCCCACCTGACCAGTACATTGATACCTTCCTGCAGTCCGCAGCTTTCGTCTTTATTATCAACCACACAGCCTATTTTAGTGTCATCTGCAAACTTCTTAATCATACCCCCAACATTCAAGTCCAAGTCATTGATATATACCATAAAAATCATGATGTTCCTAATGAATTGGATTGTACACCATATCACTGGAACACAAAATCCTTTGAAGTGAACCAACTTTTAAACTTGTGTTGCAAAATCAGTGCGCCGATCAGAATACTGAAGACAGACATTTTGCCAACACATAGAAAACATAGAAAACATAGAAAATAGGTGCAGGAGTAGGCCATTCGGCCCTTCTAGCCTGCACCGCCATTCAATGAGTTCATGGCTGAACATTCAACTTCAGTACCCCATTCCTGCTTTCTCGCCATACCCCTTGATCCCCCTAGTAGTAAGGACCTCATCTAACTCCTTTTTGAATATATTTAGTGAATTGGCCTCAACAACTTTCTGTGGTAGAGAATTCCACAGGTTCACCACTCTCTGGGTGAAGAAGTTCCTCCGCATCTCGGTCCTAAATGGCTTACCCCTTATCCTTAGACTGTGACCTCTGGTTCTGGACTTCCCCAACATTGGAAACATTCTTCCTGCATCTAACCTGTCTAACCCCGTCAGAATTTTAAATGTTTCTATGAGGTCCCCTCTCATTCTTCTGAACTCCAGTGAATACAAGCCCAGTTGATCCAGTCTTTCTTGATAGGTCAGTCCCGCCATCCCGGGAATCAGTCTGGTGAACCTTCGCTGCACTCCCTCAATAGCAAGAATGTCCTTCCTCAGGTTAGGAGACCAAAACTGTACACAATACTCCAGGTGTGGCCTCACCAATGCCCTGTACAACTGTAGCAACACCTCCCTGCCCCTGTACTCAAATCCCCTTGCTATGAAGGCCAACATGCCATTTGCTTTCTTAACCGCCTGCTGCACCTGCATGCCAACCTTCAATGACTGATGTACCATGACACCCAGGTCTCTTTGCACCTCCCCTTTTCCTAATCTGTCACCATTCAGATAATAGTCTGTCTCTCTGTTTTTACCACCAAAGTGGATAACCTCACATTTATCCACATTATACTTCATCTGCCATGCATTTGCCCACTCACCTAACCTATCCAAGTCGCTCTGCAGCCTCACAGCATCCTCCTCGCAGCTCACACTGCCACCCAACACAATGGTAACAGTCAGGCAAATCTATTAAGATAGTTCTTAAACATGTGGGATGCCCATAGTATTTGAAAAATAGGACTGATAACAAAAATGCTGTTGGTGAATAAATTAGAAAGACTTTCATTTATATAGCACCTTTTATGACCTGAGGACATTCCAAAATGCTGTACGGCCAACGAAATACTTTTTCTTTGAAGTGTAGTCACTGTTGTAATGTAGGGAATACGGCAGCTAATTTGCACACAGCAAGCTCCCACAAACAGCAATGTGATAATCACCAGATAATCTGTTTTTTTTGTTATGTTGATTGAGGGATAAATATTGGTCAGGACACCGGGGATAACTCCCCTGCTCTTCTTCAAAATAGTGCCATCGGATCTTTTACATCCACCTGAGAGAGCACATGGGGCCTCGGTTTAAAAACTCATCCAAAAGACAGCACCTCAGCACTGCACTGGAGTGTCAGCCTAGATTTATGTGCTCAAGTACCTGGAGTGGGACTTGAACCCACAACCTTCTGACTCAGAGGCAAGGGAGCTACCCACTGAGTCATGGCAATAGCATAAGCGTAAGGTCATGTTTACATGCCAACTTTAATGTCACAGCAGTTCTAAGTTCTGGCTGCAAGAATGCAGTCAGAACAATGATTGGATTCCCTATTGTGCTGGGAAGGTGAAAGTGAAACTTGCACCAACTGCAGGGTTCATTGTGAACACCTCCTCCATTCTCAAAGTACACTCCAGAGAAACCTGTTGCGCCTCGCTGTGCACAGTGTAGTTGCACCCTAATGTTTCTGACGAAGGAATGGAACATATCAGTGCGACCTTGTGTATGCCCTTACCTTGTTAGACCTCCCCAAATCCGGATTGAATTCAATTTGCCCCTGTTCTGCCCACCTGACCAGTACATTGATATCTTTGGAATGTCCTGAGGTCATGAAAGGTGCTAAATAAATGAAAGTCTTTCTTTCTAGTTTATTCACCAACAGCATTTTTGTTAGCTGTCCTATTTTTCAAATACTATAGGCATCCCACATGTTTAAGAACAATCTTAATAGATTTGCCTGACTGTTACCATTGTGTTGGCAAAATGTCCGTCTTTAGTACTCTGATCGCCACACTGCTTTTGCAACATGAAACTGGGCAATCCACACTAACGTGGGTGATCTCTTCCCCACCTGTCTACCGTCTCCCCCACTGCTCCGCCTTGGACTAGAATCGCACTGCACAGAAGTAGTCCATTCACTCCATTGTGTTTGTGTCGGTTCTTTGAAAGGGCTATCCAGTTATTCCCACGCCATCTGCTTTTTCCCTGCAAATTTTTCTTTTTCAAGTATATATGCAATTCCCTTTTGAAAGTTACGATCTGCTTCCATCACCCTTTCAGGCATAACAACACGCTGCGTAAAAACCCCTCCTCATCTCTCCTCTGGTTCTTTTGCCAATGATCTTGAATCTTTAGACCTCTGGCTACTGACCTTCTTTCCAGTGGAAACAATTTCTCCTGATTTACTCTATCAAAACCTCATATAATTTTGAACAACTCTATTAACCTTCTCTGCTCTGGAGAAAACAATCCCAGCTTCTCCAATCATCTCCTCATAACTGAAGTCTCTCGTACTCTATCATTCTGGCAAATCTCCTCTGCACCCTCGCCAAGGCTATCAGTGAGTGATGCCATGGGAGATCTACTAGTTATTTATCATTATTTTCTTCAGTATCGTGGCTGATATTGGGGGACCAGGCAACTGTGTAGAGTTGTTGTCCGATTCCGCGAGTCAGTGTCTTGGTGCCCGAATCCTTTTAAAATGTAATTTCTTCTTAGATTCCATTCTATTTTATGTGCTTAAATCTGCCATGCTCTCAAAACATGAACTGAAAAGCAGCATTCACACTTTCGGAAGCGTTCTCAACCTGTGAAAGCATCGGCAATGCAATCATGGGATCGAGGAGCCATATTTCAGAATTTCCCAAGGAGATTGTTGGCTAGATGGATTAACTCTGACCTTTCCTCACCCCATAATTCCATTAATTTTTTTAGGGGAAGGGAAATGAACTTGTTAGACACACATATTAATATTGGAAGAGACTTTATCAATGGAATTGTCATATTACTTACCTTTTTTAGGAACATAGGAATTGCTAGGTGAAAAGAAAACACGGTCCATCTAATTCAGCTTCTACAAGCCCGGTAGTCGTACTACACAACGATAATGTACTTGTCAACTAATCATGGCAAAAAATCTCTGTCAATTAGTCTACAACAAACCCAGACATGTGGTGAGGAAAACCCCAGGTGGTGGAGAACTTTGTGCTTCCATTATCTTAAAAGAAACACATCTAACAAGGATTAGTTTTAATGTAATCATTAACCTTTTTTAGTATTTCAGTTTGATTGTTAGATTCATATTGGGATCATGTTGGAGCTTTTCTTTTTCTTAACCAGCCCCTGATGAGTCATGCACCACATTCCATTCACGTTTTGTGTATGTGGGGGAGGAAATGTTGCAAATCACCCACATTTTTGTTGTGCAACAGGAAACAGGAAACAACAGAAATAGGCTTGACAGGCGATCTTGCATGAAATAGAGCAAAGATAAATGTCCTCAGAGGGTGTTTGAAAGTGTTCAGTGGCAATCATAAGCCGTCCTCAACACCTTGGAAATTCTGACAGGATCCACTGTGGGTTCAATCAGATTGTTAAGAAAAAGTGAAATAAAACGTCTGTTGTTGGAACGTTTTAGGCTTTCACTGTCAAGCCCACATTGATTGGACGGAAACGTTTTGGGCAGCTTTCCGTGAGCTTAAGGAGGAAGGAGACCATGTGTGGGTCCCCTAACTAATTGGGCCTTCGTATATAAAGAGAGGAGGATACTCCCACACACAGTGACAAAGCAGTTGCACGGACGAGGGACAGAAGATCAGTGAATTCTTCTTCGCTGAATTAAAAATACTAAATAAGAAGGTCAGACATTGCGGGCTACAAACAACACTTTGGACACTGGTCTTTGGATTGATCATGGAACCTAATTACCGATATCCACAAGTTTACACCGTGGGTGGAAATCCAAACCTTACTTGTTACCCGGCAGCTCCCGTGCACCCGGTAACCGTGCCAACACTGAAGAAAAAAAGAAAGGACTGGCACAAGGTGTGCACTGTTGTGATTCTGATCCTGGTATTGACCACATTGGCATGCCTGGCACTGGCCGCAGTCTACCTACTTCAACTCCAAAAGAAACTTGACAAAATAAAACAGGTACGTCCTTCTTTGTATGTAAGACTGAAAGATAAAGTTTTCATTCACTTGAAATTAGAATTTGAAAATCAAATGCTTTTTGTCTTCATTTGATCAGGTTCAAGAGGATGAAGCTGAATTAGCAATGCGTGTTGGTGAGTATAAAAATGGTTTAATTTTCATTTGAATACAAAATATTTCATATCCAAGTGCTATTGTGCTCGAGTCCGGCAGAATGCAGATTCCATCATACCTTTTTTTTAAGTGTTTGAGAACGAAACAGCGGACTTCAAGATTCAAAAAGGGAAAGATAATTGCAAAGTGATTGTACACAAACTGGTATAAAACATAGTGACAATGAGCAGAGGCAATATAACAAAGTGATACAGCCACATACCAAACAAATGTAACTTTGGCACATTTCAAAATGAACTGGAGTGTGAAAAGCACCAGTTTTAAATTCAATTTTTATTGTACCCAATGTTCAAGTCAAATCAGCCATCGACTTGGGTTGTGCTTTGCCAGTCGATGATTGAATCAGTCTAAATTACTAACTAACATAGACCCGATTATTTCAAGAACCAAGCTTTAAGTTGTTTATCTGCGATCGGCTGTGCTGTTATTTATCTGTATCTAATCCATATGTATCATTAATAGGACCTACAAAAATCCCAAAGGCGTCCAAGATTGCTGCACACCTCACAGGTCAGTGATTACCCTGGGGTTTCGGGGAGGGAGACGGGGGAGGGAATGGTGGGGGGCGAGGGGGGGGGGAATGGTTGGGGGACGGGCATGGGAAATACATTGAACAAAAATAAAACAATATAAAGGACAATTAGTATAAAATATAAAAAGGGAACTGCAAATTACAGAACAAGAATGAAAGAAAAGGGACTGAGATAAAAATGTGTCAGTTTGGATCAGCCAGTTGTATACCTGACTCTGGTATGGAATATTGTGGGAACTATCCAGGGTGAGACTCTGGAAGAGCACTAAGGCAGTACTGAGGGAGTGCTGCATTGTGGGGGGGTGCGACTCTTCGAATGAGACGATAAACCATAGTCCTGATCACCTGTTCTGATGGCTCAAGACATGTTAAAGATGCCCTGGTGATATTTAAGAAAACCAGAGAGTTCTTCTGGTGTGTGGGTCAGCATTCCTCGATGGTCCGACACCACCAAATAGAATCAGTTGTGATCTTATTGAATGGCGGAGCAGGCTCGAGGGACAAATGGCCTGCTCCTGCTCCTATTTCTTATGTTCGTGTGGGACATTGGTAGTGCAAAATGGCTGCCGGATTTGCCTACATAACAACAGAAACTACACTACAAAAAAATGACTTGCTTGTGTACAGTGCCGGGGACACTATGATGTTAAAGGAGATACTGAAATGCAAGTACCTGTATAACATTGGAAAAAAATAGACAGAGGAGAAATAAAGGAAATACATGAAAAATATCATTTATAAAGATGAAGGAAGGTGACAAAAGTTTTAACATAGGAATTATTCTTTACTGTGCACACTTTTAATTATGAAACAGGTTTTTAAGGTTATTCAAGCATCAATAGGTCACATAATCAGCAAACCAACTGTATTGTGCTCATTTGTACTGACTTTTACTATTTTATTTGCAACGATTGTATCGCAGGAATGAACTTCATTAGGAATTCCAATACACTCGTGTGGGAAACTTTACAGGGCCATGCTTTCACAATGGGAATAAGTTACAAAGATCAAGCGTTGATCATTGATGAAACTGGGCATTTCTTAATTTACTCCAAGGTCTACTTCCGAGGACTGGAGTGCAAATTGGACACATTGCTGGAACAGACTGTGTTCAAGCGAACTGATCGCTATCCTAAAGACCTTGTTCTAATGGTAACCAGGAGCAACATGTACTGTCCTGTGATTGATATGGCGTGGTCCAGAAACAGCTATCAAGCAGGACTATTTAAATTAAACAAAGGAGACCACGTATATGTCAATGTGTCAAATCCAGCCTCAGTTAACTTTGATCAGTCTAACACTTTTTTTGGACTACTTAAGCTTTAGTTTGCACAGATCATTTTTTAATGCATTTTTTTCATTTACTATGGTTCATAGACCTATTGACTTAAGTAAGCTTGTCATTTATTTTCTACATGACATGCACTGGGTAAAGAATAGCTAAAGCACATGTATCTTACTTAATCAAGCATGTAGTGGAACCCTATTGTATATATATTGAAAAGGATGGGAGAGAGGGTCAGAATGATCTTTACAAATGAGATTTACAGTTATTGATGTGTAATAAACTAATTGGAACTTGATAATGATTTTATCATATTCAGAATTTGCTTTCATTAGGTTTGGGTATGACTGCATTTGCCAGTGTATAAAAAAATGTAAAATATTAAAAATGTTGCCTCATATAACTATATGAGGTTTCTGTGCATTATCACTTTGTGATTGTTATGTAAATAGGCACAAGTATAAATAAAGAAAAACTTACATTTATATAGCGTCGTTCATGACCACCAGACGTCTCAAAGCGCTTCACAGCCAAAGAAGTACTTTTAGAGTGTAGTCACTGTTGTAATGTAGAATGTAACATAAAGGTATAGAAATGTCCAAACAGTTCACCATTGTGGTTTGGAGCTACTGGCATGCAATGGAAGTTGATGCATGTGATCAAGCTCAAAACCAAGCTGTGATGTGGATTTGCGTCAAAAATGGGAAATAGTTGCAGGGCAGACAGGGTCAAGCCTACATCCACTTCTCGCTAATTAACCTGGAGAGATAGTCTGAGCCTCCTTTAAAACCCCTTACCTGAGGACCTGGATTAAATAGCCGGGAATAATTAGGCCTTGGACATGGCATTTGACTAGGATGTCCAGAGCATCGAGATGGCTAGCACACCACCAATTGTCCTTGGTAGGTCTTTCCACCATGCTGAAGGCATACACCACCTGTACCTAATGTGGAAACACTGAGGCTTGAGATGACAATTACTGGAAGGGGTTACCTGGAGAGCAGGTATTATTTTCATATATCAGGCTGTGGTGTCTACCTTGATTGGGTTGTAGACAGGCAAATAGTTACTGTATCTTTCATTGGTGGAACCACTGTTTGGCTGTTTGGGTATGACGTATATCCATGCTATAGTCAGTGGCAGTGCACTCACACATTTTGTGGTGAGTTGTGCTGCTCACCTTGTCACTGGGGTAAATTCCAAGTACCTCCTGTCCGCCTGGTGAAGGCTCAAAACCATGCTTGCTAGTGGTCTAAGTGAGTGGTAAGTGGGTCTTTTTGGGGGCACAAGGTCGCTGCAAGATCACATGCCTGATGATGAATCAACCGATTGTTGCAGAATCTGTCACCCTAGACCTGAGCCAGTCAGGTCTGCAGTATTCCAGCATTATTGACCAACCAGTTCATTAATGGGATCTAGAGGGTCAGACGTGTCAATGTGGGTTGAGATTCCTTCCACTCAACCCTAGATATTTCTGCAAGCCAATACCCTGTGTGGTAGCGTGGACTTAATTAGACAACCAAAGGCAAGCTTACCAATGCTCTGGAACTGATAACCCATATAGTTGAGCAGATTGAACTCGAGCTGCAAATACTCCCTAAGCCTAGGCGCTTACCAAACTGAGGGATGACCTGATAGAGGTCTTCAAGATTATGAAAAGGTTTGATAGGGTAGATGTAGAGAAGATGTTTCCACTTGCGAGCGAGACCAGAACTAGGGAGCCATAAATATAAGATAGTCACTAATAAATCCAATTAGTAATTCAGGAGAAATTTCTTTACCGGGAGAGTAATTAGTACATGGAACTCGCTACTACAGGGAGTGGTTGAGGTGAATAGCATAGATGCATTCAAGGGGAAGCTAGATAAGTACATGAGGGAGAAAGGAATTGAATGTTGATGGGGTTAGATGAAGAGGGGTGGGAGGAGGTTCGTTCAGAGCATAAAGCATCGGCATGGACCATGTTGGGCCAAGTTGCCTGTTTCTGTGCTGTAAATACTTTGTAATACTTTGTAATACCCCTTGTATATTTTCAAAACTGCCCCTAAATTCTCTGAGCTTGGTAAGTCTGGTGTTTCCCTATTGGGGGAAAACATTTACTCCATATTGGGCAAACAGAAAAACGATTTACTTAGCGGTCTGGTTTGAAGACTCTTGATCACGGTGATGGATTCCCACGTGTGTCAGGCACCTGCCCAGGAAAACTTATAAATCTTAAGTTAATGTTTATACTTGGACAGTTTGTGCATATTATTTTTGAATAAATTATGCTTAATTTTAAAAGTGTTTTGCATATTTGTGAATGTTGCTTGCAACCATGAAAGATGGGTGAAAGACACTGATACGTGTGGGGTGCACATTATCAATGGGTCCTCGGCAAAAACACAGTTCACGTGTATAGGGTACTCTGAAGGACTATGTATCTCTGAGTTCAAACTCTCAATTCCCACAGTACTTTCCAGTTGAAGAGTGGCATTTGATGATAATATCAGTTATGTAGAAAGAAAGGCACCTGAATCAATATGATTGTTCTCGCAATCTAGTTCTGATTCGGCTGTGGCTCAGTGGGTAGCACTCTCACTTCTGAGTCAGAAGGTTGCAGGTTCAAGTTCCCACATCAGGGATTTGAGTACAAAAATCTAGGCTGACTCTCCAATGCAGTGTTGAGGGAACATTGCACTGTTAGAGGTGCTGTCTTTGAGATGAGACATTAAACTGAGGTCTTCTCTGCTCTCTCAGGTGGACATAAAAGGTCCCATGGCACTATTTTGAAGAAGAGCAGGGGAGTTATCCCTGTGTCCTGGCCAATATTTATCCCTCAATCAACATAATAAAAAGCAGATTATCTGGTCATTATCATATTGCTGTTTGCGGGAGCTTGCTGTCTGCAAACTGGCTGCTACATTTCCCACATTACAACAGCGACTACACTCCAAAATTACTTCATTGGCTATAAAACAGCCGGTGGTCATGAAAGGCGCTATATAAATGCAAGTCTTTCTTTCTTTGATAATAAGCCTTAACATCCACTAAGGATTGCTAGTTGAGTTCAAGGAGATTATCCCAAAAGTTCTTTTGATAACCCAAAACCATTAGCTTTTCTTTGGTTGGTTCAGATCTCCTTGACTTGGTGTTAGTCATAACAAAAATATTCATTTTCATATTCATTCTGACTTGAGCAACTACCACAAGCTAAATGAAAGTCTTTCTGCGCTCTGTTGCTAAGCAACTTTTGGGCCTCAGGTCAGCAGCGTGACCAAGATTATTGGCCCTGCAAACTAGCATTTGCACCACTTCCTGTGATCTTGTCTCTCTTCGGAGATGAAAATAAGAAAATGTAAATGCTGTCAATCTGAAATGAAACTGCTAGAAATGCACAGCAAGTCTTTCAACTTTGGAGAGCGTTTTGGACATGGCCCTTCATTAAATCTATTTCGTCCACAAGGGAACACTTTTATTTCAACCCTCTTCATTGGGAGGCAGGACTTCTATCTCACTCCTCTATTGATGGAATAGAGAAGGGTCAAGAATAAGGCCAGAACAGGTAAATTGAAGGATAAGTCAGTTCTCAACACTCTTGACTGCCTGTTTCAGTATGTTGATGGATGTTAAATATCTTTTTGCTCTATTCGAAAGGGAGCGGGGAGTTCTCCCAGTCTATATAACATTGCTCCCCCAGCCAAGAACAGAAACAACTTAATTGGTCATTTGTCTCATTGCTGTTTGAGGGATCTTGCTTTGGACACAATGGCTGCCAAATTTATAAAAATAGCAATTCTAAGCAGTTCATTGTTTGTGTGGTGTGCTTGAGAGGTGTTAAACCCTGACATGCAAGCAAGGGCAAGAACTTTGTGGTCGCCACAAAAGCTGCCGGTGCCACTGTGCCTGGGGGTTAACAGCCGCCATAAATGATGGCACTGGGAGGACCGAAAAGTTGGTGCTGGGGACTAATTATCATTAGCCCAGTGCTGAACTCACTGTGGAATGCAGTTCTGGTGGCGTTGGTCCCAGCAGTAGCCTTCGTGGCTGTGACTTCAGAAAGCATTATGGGATTCTTGAAAGGGCAATGCATTCTCATTTTCGTAAAAGGGCAATAACATGAACAATAACAACAACTTATATTTATATAGTGCCTTTAACGCAGTGAAACGTTCCAAGACACTTCACGGGAGTATTATGAGAAAAAAAATTGTGACAGCGAGCCACATAAGTAGAAATTAGCACAGGTGACCAAAAGCTTCGTCAAAGAGGTATGTTTTAAGGAGCGTCTTGAAGGAAGAAAAAGAGGTAGAGAAGCGGAAAGGTTTAGGCAGGGAGTTCCAGAGCTTGGGACCCAGGCAACAGAAGGCACGGCCACCAATGGTTGAGCGATTATAATCAGGGATGCTCTAGAGGGCAGAATTAGAAGAGGGCAGACATCTTGGGGGATTGTGGGGCTGGAGGAGATTACAGAGATAGGGAGTGTCATGTATGTAACCAGCATACTACTGTAACCCTTATAGTTATAACCAGGAAGTAGTTGAGGCCAATTCACTAAATATATTCAAAAGGGAGTTAGATGAAGTCCTTACTACTCGGGGGATCAAGGGGTATGGCGTGAAAGCAGGAAGTGGGTACTGAAGTTTCATGTTCAGCCATGAACTCATTGAATGGCGGTGCAGGCTAGAAGGGCTGAATGGCCTGCTCCTGCACCTATTTTCTATGTTTCTATGTTTCTATACAATTGTAACCCTCATGTAACCACTACATACTGTACATACTTACTAGAAATGCACACCTTGACCACAGGGGGTGTACTTGTGGGAGACACTCCTTACCAGGAGATTCAGGTATATAAGAGGAGGTCCCTCGTAGGACCAGACTCCTTGGTCCCGGTAATAAAGGTGAACGTCACAGAGTGAATGTGTCTGCAGTACGTGCCTCGTGTGATTATGTTTAAGAGTTAAGGACTCAACACCTGGCAACGGGAAACGGGAATCACTGAACCCAGAGGATGGCCATCGGTAGCTCAGAGGAACGTTACTGTATGGGTGGACTGGGACGATTTTGTGGAGAGACTCCAGCAGACCTTTCTCACGAAGGACTGGCTGGGAGAGGATGCAGCTGACAAGCGGAGGGCGCATCTACTAACAAGCTGCGGGACAAAAACGTATGCGCTGATGAAGGACCTGCTCGCACCCCACAAACTGGCCGACAAGTCTTTTGAAGAGCTCAGCCAGCTGATCAGCGAACACTTAAAACTGGCGAGCAGCATACACATGGCCCGGCACCGGTTCTACACACACCGACGTCGGGAAGGGCAAAACATCTCGGACTTCGTGGCAGACTTGCGGCGCTTGGCCAGCCTCTGTAAGTTCTCAGACGCCTGCAGGGAGGAGATGTTAAGGGATTTTTTCATTGAGGGCATTAGCCATGCCAGGATCTTCAGGAAGCTCATAGAGACCAAGGACTTAACCCTAGAAGGGGCAGCATTGATATCTCAAACTTTCATAACCGGGGAAGAAGAGACCAAGCTAATTTACGCGAGTAGTCCTGGGTCCAATGTGGCGATGGACCAAGGAATTAATGTGATTAACGCGGCTCAAGATCTCGCAGTCAGGCAAAGGCATTTCGAAACTGCAGCAGTCAGACAAAGGCATTTTGTAACTGCCCAAGCTGAAACCAACTCTAAGGTGGGCCCCGACAGGGACAATGGAGAGGGGAGCGGCAATTCACGCCATTAAGGGGACCATTAACACCCACCATCAGAGAGTTTAGAAACAAACAAGGGAACAATCAGAGAGGAATGCCTGCTAACAGTCCTTTTGTGAACAACTATCTCAGCCAATGCTGGAGATGCGGGGGCAGACATTATGCGAAAAGAAAGCTGCAAATTCTAGCAGTTCGTCTGTAGGAATTGTAATACCAGAGGACATTTGGTTAGGGTTTGCAAACAGCCGGTAGCAAGGCTAATCTATGAAACAGAGGAATCAGGCGAGGGGCTTGCAGTGCAGGACAATGCCTGGGGTAAAGCCATGGATGCTGAAGTTCAGTGGGTTCATGTGGCTGACGTCCACAGCTCATACACCAAAACGCCACCCATGATGATGAAAGTTTTATTGAATAGCATCCCGGTGTGCATGGAGCTGGAAATGGGAGCTAGCCAGTCCCTCATGAGTGCACAACAATTTGAGAAACTATGGCCACACAGAGCTAGCAGGCCCAAACTGGAACAAATTAATACGCAGCTACAGACGTACACCCAAGAGATCATTCCAGTACTAGGCAGTGCAAACGTGGTGGTAACACACAATGGGTCACAGAACCAGCTGCCACTCTGGAATGTTCCGGGAAATGGCCCCGCGCTTTTGGGAAGGAGCTGGCTAGCTGAGATGAACTGGAAATGGGGGGGTGTGCATGCCATTTCATCTGTGGAGTGAAGCTCATGCTCACAGGTACTACAAAAATTCGGGTCACTGTTTCAACCCGGTGTCGGAACGTTCAAGGGCACAAAAGTAGTTATACGCATCACCCCGGATGCCAGACCAGTGCACCACAAAGCCAGAGCGGTGCCGTACGTGATGCGTGAGAAAATAGAGAGTGAACTGGACAGGCTGCTCAGAGAGGGCATAATTTCGCCCGTTGAATTCAGTGACTGGGCAAGTCCCATTGTTCCTGTCCTTAAAGTGGACGGCTCGGTTAGGATCTGCGGTGACTACAAAGCCACCATCAACCGGGTGTCCCTGCAGGACCAATACCCGCTCCCAAGGGCGGAGGACCTTTTTGCCACGTTGGTAGGTGGCAAGCTGTTCACTAAATTGGACCTCACTTTGGCCTACATGACTCAGGAACTGGCTGAAGAATCCAAGCTTCTGATCACCATCCCGACACACAAGGGTTTATTCATCTACAACAGGTGTCCTTTTGGCATCCGTTCGGCGGCCGCCATCTTTCAGAGAAACATGGAAAGCTTGCTGAAATTCATTCCCGGCACAATCGTATTCCAGGACGACATCCTAATAACGGGTCGAGACACCGAGGAACACCTCCACAACCTGAAGGAGGTGCTACGCCGACTGGACCGGGTAGGCCTGCGGCTGAAGAAGGCCAAGTTTTTGGCCCCAGAGGTCGAGTTTTTGGGCAGGAGGATTGCCGCAGATGGGATCCGGCCCACCGAATCCAAAACGGAGGCGATCCATCCTGCGCCCCGGCCCGGCAACACATCGGAGTTGCGATCGTTCCTGGGACTTTTGAACTATTTCAGGAACTTCCTGACGAACTTAAGCACATTGTTGGAGCCGTTACATGTGCTCCTGCGTAAGGGTTGCGAATGGTTTTAGGGGGGACTGTCAAGAACGGGCTTTCAACAGGGCGCGGAACCTGCTTTGTTCTAACAAACTGTTAACGTTGTATGACCCCTGTAAAAAACTAGTTTTAACATGCGATGCATCATCATACGGGGCTGGGTGTGTGTTGCAGCAGGGTAATGGAGAAGGACAACTCCAACCGGTGGCTTATGCCTCCAGGTCGCTCTCCCAGGCAGAGTGTGGGTACGGCATGGTCGAAAAGGAAGCACTCGCTTGTGTTTATTCTGTAAAAAAAATGCACCAATACCTTTTCGGCAAACCGTTCGAGTTAGAAACGGACCACAAGCCGTTAACTTCTCTGTTGTTCGACAGCAAGGCGGTCAATGCAAATGCGTCAGCTCGCATACAGCGATGGGCTCTCACGCTGGCTGTGTATGACTACACCTTACGGCACCGGCCAGGCACCGAAAACTGCGCTGAAGCGCTCAGCAGGCTTCCACTGGCCACCACCGAGGGGGCGGCGGAGCAAAGCACCGAGATGGTCATGGCCATTGAGGCTTTTGACACCGCAGGCTCCCCCATCACAGCCCGCCAGATCAAACTCTGGACCAACAGGGACTCCCTCCTATCCATGATAAAGAAATGTGTCCTGACGGGGGATTGGGTGCCCACGCACGGGACATGCCCCAAGGAGGTCAGACCGTTTCAGAGACTGATGGATGAGCTCTCCATCCAAGCTGGCTGCCTGCTATGGGGCAGCCGAGTGGTCATGCCCCAGAAGGGGAGGGAAGCATTCATCAGGGAACTCCACAGCGAGCACCCTGGCATCGTATTAATGAAGGCCATTGCCCGGTCACATGTATGGTGGCCAGGGATTGACTCAGACCTGGAACACTGGGTTCGCAGGTGCACGACACGTGCCCAGCTGGGCAACGCCCCCAGGGAGGCCCCGCTCAGCCCATGGCCCTGGCCCACCAAGCCTTGGTCACGTATTCACGTGGACTATGTGGGCCCGTTCATGGGAAAAATTTTCTTGATAATTGTCGATGCATACTCGAAATGGATCGAGTGCATCATATTAAACTCGTGCACGACATGGATCAACGTGGAGAGTCTGCGCATGGTTTTCGCGACCCACGGCTTACCGGACATTCTGGTCAGTGACAATGGCCTGTGTTTCACCAGCCATGAATTTCAGGAGTTTATGTCGGGTAATAGCATCAAACATGTCCCGACGGCGCCGTTCAAGCCGGCTTCCAATGGCCAGGCGGAACGTGCGGTCCAAGTCATAAAGCAAGGCGTGCTCCGCATCCAAGGACCCTCTCTGCAGTACCGCCTGTTGCGCCTCCTGCTGGCCTATAGGTCCCGGCCGCACTCGCTCACGGGAGTTAACTCCTCATGAAACGTATGCTCAAAACGCGGCTGTCCCTCATCCACCCAACCCTGGCAGACATTGTTGAGGGCAAGCGCCAGTCCCAAACCGAGTGCCACGATCGTAACTCAAGGGAGAGGTGTATAGAAATGGATGATCCAGTATTTGTACTCAACCATGCATTGGGACCCAAGTGGCTGGAGGGCACCGTAATTGGTAAAGAGGGAAAGAGGGTCATAGTGGTCAGACTCAATATGGGCAGATATGCCACAAACACTTGGACCAAGTAAAGAAAAGGTTCAGTATAGACACCAATGAACATGAAGAAGAGCATGAGATGTCAACCACACCATTGCCAGTGGATGAGCAACAAGGACAATCACCAGCATGTACATTCCCTGTGGCCAGCCCGGACAGGCCAGGCCTGAATCACCTCAGGTGACAGAAACGCATGCCAAGGCTCAGCCACCAGAGCCTCAACTGCGGCGCTCCACAAGAGAGCATCGACCACCTGATAGACTTAACCTTTGAGTCAAAAAGACATGAGGGGGGAGGTGATGTCACATATGTAACCAGCATACTACTGTAACCCTTATACAATTGTAGCCCTCATGTAACCACTACATACTGTACATACTTACTAGAAATGCACACCTTGACCACGTGGGGTGTACTTTGGGAGACACTCCTTACCTGGAGATTCAGGTATATAAGGGGAGGTCCCTCGCAGGGCCAGACTCCTTGGTCCTGGTTTAAAGGTGAAGGTCACAAAGTGACTGTGTCTGCAGTACGTGCCTCGTGTGATTATGTTTAAGAGTTAAGGACTCAACAGGGAGAGGGCGAGGTCATGGAGGGATTTAAAAATAAGGATGAGAATTTTGAAATGAAGGACAAACTAAGAAAAGCAGGGCCAGATACAAACAGCAGTCTGGACGTGGTTTGAGGGTTAAAGAGCTAAAGGGTTGAGGCAAAACCAGTGTGGAAACATTTCATTCTGAAAAGCTTAATAAACCAAATCTTGTCAAGCGATATCTCCTTCGGAAATGAAAAAAATTAAACTGAAATAAAAATAAACAGTTTTTAGCCCTTACAGCTTAACCATCTTCTGAAAAAAAGTTAACATTGAAAAGAATTTCCAAATGCGAGTCTGCAGCTCTTAAAGCTGAATTTCCTTCTGCACCTAAAAAAATGGGAAAAGTGGGAAAATTGGGCTTGCGACCACCTTTCCTCAAAGTGCAAGTTGCTGATCTCAATTGTAAAAAATAGAAGCCCCAGAAGGTAAGATGGCAAGTTATGTCACATCTTCGATCAGCCATTGACAGAGGAGTGGAAGCAAGTGGCAGGCATGTTAATAACCTAAAGGGAAAGGAGATAAAATAACATCAATTAAAAACAGAGAGGCAGAAAAAAAACATGATGGACAAACTAGATGCTTTAATAATTAACAGCATTTTTCTTTTAAACTGCGCTGTTTATAGTTGGCACCTATCGCATTATCCAACCGTATTCATAAGAATTACTGTGTATTTTTAGTTGTCACCAAGAGGAGAATAAAGGTCAGTGGTTGCATTACAATGGCAGCAGGACATCCTTTCGCATCATTGTAAACCATATAGAGCGTGGACTGATTCTTAGAACTGACTCGTAATAATAGCCATCAGGTAACATTTGTCCTCAGCAGCAAGATAGTTCCTGTAACCAAAGTTTCCTACAGATGGTTTTCAAATACGCATCACATTATAGTGTTTCTGGGTCATTTGTTGGTGTCGGGGATTACAATATCTAATGCTATGGGGTGGCATCTGTATCCGATGATACAAAATAGGTTTAATATTTTGGTGGGGGGGGGGGGGGGAACCTGCACCGTACTGTTTAAATTAATATCTTTAATAGTTTTTAAGAAATCAGTCCTGCACAATTTAGTCACAATTTATTTATGAATCGCAAACCAGGCCGCCCGCTCACCTTGGGGCAGAAGTTAAAGGGGAGATGCGCTGTGTTGCGCGCTGTCATTTTCCCTCCCCCGCCCCCCGTCCCCCCTCCCCAGGGTCCGGCCCGCGATCATGCAGCCCGGCAATCAGTTTGGGTGCTGGGCTGTGGTGGTCCAGTGGAGGCCATCAAAGGGCTTGCAGAGCTCGCAGCGTCCCGATTCTGCCCTGAAAGGAAGTAGAGCACTCAACATTGTGCCTCACTTCCTGTGAGGGGTGGTAACCGCAATTTCGCTTTCGGGGGGGGGGGGGGGGGCGGACGGGGGACTTCCGCACCGGGCTCAGAATGTCTGGTCCTGGAGAGGTTACCGCCCCCAACTGGGACGACAGGGGATTTCGGCCCCTATATTGTGCCATTTGCACCCCGAGTTCTTCCTGACCATTCTCTCATAAAGCAAGGGCAGGTGCAGAGGGCCTACCTCTCCTTCACAGCCTAAATGGTTGCTAGAAGAAAGGGGAGGAGCAGCTTGGAATGACTTTCTCAGAACTGCTTCCCTCCCTTTGGGGGTAACACTCCCCTCGCTGGTCATGATCCTGAGAAAGATAACCCACCATTAAAGAAATTATGGAGCCAAACACAACTGAAGCTTTGCTTTTAAAGAAATTCCCAGAATCTTGAGAGAATTACCATAAATATTTTGAAAGTACGTTTCAAAAATGAATTTAATAAAGTTTTTATGGCCTATACAATATACATTAATGATTTAGATGAAGGAATTGAATGTAATATCTCTAAGTTTGCAAATGACACGAAGCTGGGTGGCAGTCCGAGCTGCGAGGAGGATGCTAAGAGGCTGCAGGTGGACTTGGACAGGTTAGGTGAGTGGGAAAATGCATGACAGATGCAGTATAACGTGGATAAATGTGAGGTTGTCCATTTTGGTGACAAAAACAGGAAGGCAAATTATTATCTGAATGGTGACAGATTAGTAAAAGGAGAGGTGCAATGAGACCTGGGTGTTATGGTACATCAGTCATTGAAGGTAGGCATGCAGGTACAGCAGGCAGTAAAGAAAGCAAATGGCATGCTGGCCTTCATAGCGAGGGGATTTGAGTATAGGAGCAGGGAGGTTTTACTTCAGTTGTACAGGGCCTTGGTGAGACCATACCTTGAGTGTTGTGTACAATTTTGGTCTCCTAATCTGAGGAAGGACGTGCTTGCTATTGAGGGAGTGCAGCAAAGGTTCACCAGACTGATTCCTGGGATGGCAGGACTGACATATGAGGAAAGTCTGGATTGGCTAGGCTTATACTCACTGGAATTTAGAAGAATGAGAGGGGATCTCATAGAAACGTATAAAATTCTGACGGGATTGGACAGGTTAGATGCAGGAAGAATGTTCCCGATGTTGGGGAAGTCCAGAACCAGGGGACACAGTCTAAGGATAAGGGGTAAGCCATTTAGGACTGAGATGAGGAGAAACTTTTTCACCCAGAGAGTTGTGAACCTGTGGAATTCTCTACCACAGAAAGTTGTTGAGTCCAGTTCGTTGGACATATTCAAAAGGGAGTTAGGTGTGGCCCTTACGGCTAAAGGGATCAGGGGGTATGGAGAGAAGGCTGGGGTGGGGTACTGAGGTTGAATGATCAGCCATGATCATATTCAATGGTGGTGCAGGCTCGAAGGGCCGAATGGCCTACTCCTGCACCTATTTTCTATGTTTCCATGTTTATAGCCTAATATATTTGGACAAATTGCATGAATAAAAATCTTGGCCAGTCTCTACAAATAAATCACAGGGACAGAAAGTAGCAAGGAGCCTGTAATTGTGCTTTACAAGGTTTCTCTATATAAATGCAAGTCGTTCATGTCTCTCAGTTGGAGTGGGAGCATTCAGATGCTTCAGTGGTGCAGTGTTGGCCTACCGTATCATCAAGTGGTGAAGCGTAGTTTCCTACAATGTTTCAATGAATTTCTAATTTCATCAGCCATCGAATGGAGCAGCTCGGAAACTCAACTCAGATGCTTGCTGACACCAAGTCACGTATGAACAAAAGCTAATAGATATAATACTAAGCGATTTTCATCTTTTCTATCATTAATAACCAGAATGGTTGTTTCATCGTCATGTAGTTAGTTCAGTACCTATCCATTAGCTCTTTACAGCAAACTCCAGCTAACTATATCAATGAAGCACTAGTGGTTTTGCTGGTAAATCTGTGCTTTTTCTTCGTGTGGACCTCAGCCAGACTGACCAGAAAGGATCTAGATTTGATCTTTGGTCTGTGTTAAATTAGTTGCTCTCAGCCGAGGCTGCAATAGAGACATTAAATTGGGTGTCAGTGCCTCCAGACTAGGGAAGGGTAAAGGGAAAATCAGCCCTCCGCTCCCCTGTCCATTGCCACCCCCCACTCCCGGTGGAAAGTGTAAATGTGTGGACTTTCGATGGGGACATGATCCAGCTCATTTGAAGAGTGAATTTCCTGCGGTCCTCTTCCACCATTGGAAGCACATAGAAACATAGAAAATAGGTGCAGGAGTAGGCCATTCAGCCCTTCGAGCCTGCACCACCATTCAATATGATCATGGCTGATCATGCAACTTTAGTACCCCATTCCTGCTTTCTCTCCATATCCCGTGATACCTTTAGCCGTAAGGGCCACATCTAACACCCTTTTGAATATATCTAATGAACTGGCCTCAACAACGGTAGAGCGGGACTTCTGCCCACCCCTCCATTTGTCCCCTGATCCCAGCCCATCTCCTGAGCAGATAACTGAGAAACCGCCATCCAGCTGAGGCCCAGGAGTTTGAGTACCAATGAAGTAAATCGGGGGGAAAATAAACCTACTTCCATTGGTCGGTGAGGAAGTAACTAAAGGGCACAACTATACAACTATAAGATTATCACCTTAGGAATGAAGGGAGAGGGTTAACAGAGTTTATGTTTATGGAGAAAGTTGTTAGGACATGGCATGCCCAGGCAGGAATAGTCTTGGGAGCAGAGTCCATAATAGCTTTTAAGATGGAAGTGGATAAATATGCGGAAAATACATATTGAAAATGGTTTGGGGGAAGGGTAAGGGAATTAGAGAAGATGGAATGCTCTTTCAGAGAGCTGGTGCAATGGGCTGAATGTGTCTTCTTCTGTGATGTAAAATGCTATGAAAATTTCCATGTGTAATCTCAGCATACTCTCTTGACAGGTTACACGTTTTGTTTGTTACAACAATATTGACTTTGATATGTTTTATATGTTACATAATTGCAGTCGTTAAATAGAAATTTTCTTTTGTAATCCTCTGTCAACTTGGATAGTGGCAACTGCTAATTCTTAGGGGCCGAAATTCATCAACTCACCGCCCGCTGCCACTGACTGCCGCCCACTGCCGCAGACTGCCGCCGACTGCCGCCCACTGCCGCCCGCTGCCGCCCACTGCCGCCCGCTGCCGCCCACTGCCGCCCACTGCCGCCCATTGCCGCCTGCTGCCACCCACTGCCACCCGCTGGCACCCACTGCCGCCCACTGCCACCCACTGCCACCGACTGCCGCCCACTGCCGCCCGCTGCCGCTGACTGCTGGCCACTGCTGCCCACTGCCGCCCACTGCCGCCCGCTGCCACCCGCTGCCGCCCACTGCCGCCCACTGCCGCCCACTGCCGCCGTCTGCCGCCCATTGCCGCCCATTGCCGCCCGCTGCCGCCCGCTGCCGCCCACTGCCGCCCACTGCCGTCCACTGCCGCCCACTGCCGCCGACTGCCGTCCACTGCCGCCCACTGCCACCCACTGCCGCCCACTGCCGTCCACTGCCGCCGACTGCCGCCCATTGCCGCCCATTGCCGCCCACTGCCACCCACTGCCGCCCACTGCCGTCCACTGCCGCTGACTGCCGCCCACTGCCGCCCACTGCCGTCCACTGCCGCCATTGCCGCCCACTGCCGCCCGCTGCCGCCCACTGCTGCCCACTGCCGCCCACTGCCGCTGACTGCCGCCCACTGCCGCCCACTGCCGCCGACTGCCGCCCACTGCCGCCGACTGCCGCCCACTGCCGCCCACTGCCGCCCACTGCCGCCGACTGCCGCCCACTGTCGCCCACTGCCGCCCACTGCCGCCCACTGCCGCCGACTGCCGCCCACTGCCGCCCACTGCCGCCCGCTGCCGCCCACTGCTGCCCACTGCCGCCCACTGCCACTGACTGCCGCCCACTGCCGCCCACTGCCGCCCACTGCCGCCGACTGCCGCCCACTGCCGTCCGCTGCCGCCCACTGCCGCCCACTGCCGCCCACTGCCGCCCACTGCCGCCGACTGCCGCCCACTGCCGCCCACTGCCGCCGACTGCCGCCCGCTGCTGCCTGCTGCCGCTGACATTGCTCTTGCAGATCCACCCAGTGCCACGTTTGAGGTGGCCTGGAGTGGGCAGGAGGGGAGAGCCACCGGGAACCGCCCATTGACATCAGCGGACGGCCGAGTGGCGCAACTGAGCTCCCGCCCGCCGAGTTCCCAGATCCCTGTGGGCGGGGGTCGGTGGGAGTTGGCGCCAGAACGGGGGTGGACTGCTGTGAGGAGGCTGGTCTGTCCCCAACGGTAAGTATGAAGAACCTGAAAAAAAGGTTGGTGAACAGTTAAAAAAAATTTCCACAGCAATGGGGTCCCCTGAAGGTCTCCCGAAAGTTTTTTTATTTTTTGCTGCTGATTTTTATTTTCAGGTCTTCGAACCTCCGTGGGCCCGACTCCAACCTTGGCAGCAAGTGCCTCTGCCGCCGAGAATGAGACCTCCCACCCGCTGCCGCCCAGATTGGCGGCGTATGTTGACCATTTGTCGCCCGCCGACCTTCGAGGGACTTCGGCGATGAATATCCCACCCATCGGCACTTTGGGCGGGCGGAGGCCTTGATGAAAATTGGCCCCTTAGTTGTTAATGATATGCCTCCAGCAGGATGGTAGTGGCCCATTGATGTACCTTCAGCAGGCTCTACAATGGAATAGGGAACAAAGAGAATAATTAGGGCATAATGGACTAGTGCAGAATTGCATCAGAAATTGAAGTATCTCACAGCATCTTCTGCTTCACAAAAAATCCATCGGTTAATTTTTTTCTGGTTGTTTCCGGTACACGCTTTGGCTGGAATTTTGCTGGTGCTCAGCGGACGGGCTCGATGGCGAGTCAGCTGTGAAATTTGAGTTGATTGAAAGTGGGTCGGGAATCCGCTGTCAAATGCACACACTGGTCTTTCTCGATGTCTGGTCTGTCAGTGCTGAGCAGACCTGACACACAGTGGTGGGGAAGGCATTTAAAACCATTAGTGGCTTGTTTATAGCCATTTAACAATGCTTTTTTCTCAGCATTTTGAATTTGATAGGCCACCCACCAGTTTCCCGCTGTGCCTAGATCTCATCTGTGAAGCTGAGGCAGGAGGTTAGTATCCATTGTTTCAGCTGATGAGTTGACAGCTTCAAATGTCAAGTCAAAGCTCCCAGCTGATTGAGAAATGTTCCCTTAACCACTAAATTTAATTAACTGCCTTTCCACTACAGATACAAGTCTTTACACAAGTCTCCATCCAGTCTGACCTCATTACTTCTCCCACCATTGACAGATCGCTTCTGTCATCTCTACTTCACTTGCCATCTATTCCATCAGCATGGGCGCCTTTGATACTCTCTCACCTTGCTCTTCAGAATCTAACCACGATCATCCCCAACACCAGCATCACCACGCACAAGCAGCACCATAATCCATAATCACCTGATGCACAGGACACAGGGCATCACTACCTGACCACATTGCTGCCGGGATGCCAGGGATGACCTCACCATGACCACATTTATTTCACTTGATGTTGTACATCTTGGCTGTCACATGGTGCACCAGGTTGGCACCACCCCACACCAACAATATAAAGAATCCCTACAATGCTCAAGCCATTCTTTTCACACTCATCACCATTGCGGGGGGTACTGTTATGTCCCACCATTCATTGCAACTCATTAAGCCACTTCCAAAGGTACACACAAATCTGTCCAAGAACGCAACGTTTTGAAAATAATAATTTTAGTGTTTGACATTCACAGAAACATTAAATGAAAATTGGCTAAAACACCAAAGTGCCTACCCTTGTGTGTTGCTAATTGGTATGATTGCACTAGGATGAGGGTGAGTTTGAGGGGTGGCTAGTGAGATGGGGATGTGAATGTAGATAGAGTGAGATGGATGGGTGGAGGTGCAAGGTAAGCTGGCGTGAGTAAGGATGTGTAGAAGTAGGGTCGGGAAGGTAGAGTGATGGGGATGTCATGAATGGCAGAGAAAGATGACTTAAAAAAAAAATGATTAAGAAAGGGAAGATAGATTATGAAAGTAAATTAGGACAAAATATAAAATCAGTTAGCAAGAATTTCTATAGGTATATAAAAATTAAGAGAGTGGCTAAAGTAAATGTTGGTCCCTTAGAAGACGAAACTGGGGAATTAGTATTGGAGAACATGGAGATGTCAGGAACTCTGAACAAATATTTTCTATCAGTCTTTATGGTAGAGGACACTAACAATATCCCAACAGTGAATAGTCAAGGGGCTATGCGGGGGGCGGGGGGGAGGAATTTAACACAATCACAATCACTAAGGAGGTGGTACTCGGTAGGATAATGGGACTAAAGGTGGATAAATCCCCTGGACCTGATGGCTTGCATCCTAGGGTCTTAAGAGAAGTAGCGGCAGAGATAGTGGATGCATTGGTTGTAATTTACCAAAATTCCCTGGATTCTGGGGAGGTCCCAGCAGATTGGAAAACTGCAAATGTAACGCCCCTATTTAAAAAAGGAGGCAGACAAAAAGCAGAAAACTATAGGCCAGTTAGCCTAACATCTGTGGTTGGAAAAATGTTGGAGTCCATTATTAAAGAAGCAGTAGCAGGACATTTGGAAAAACATAATTCAGTCAGGCAGAGTTAGCATGGATTTATGAAAGGGAAGTCATGTTTGACAAATTTGCTGGAATTCTTTGAGGGTGTAACGAACAGAGTGGATAAAGGGGAGCCAGTGGATGTGGTGTATTTGTACTTCCAGAAGGCATTTGACAAGGTGCCACATAAAAGGTTACTGCACAAGATAAAAGTTCACGGGGTTGGGAATAATATATTAGCATGGATAGAGGATTGGCTAACTAACAGAAAACAGAGAGTCGGGATAAATGGTTCATTCTTGGGTTGGCAATCAGTAACCAGTGGAGTGCCGCAGGGATCAGAGTTTGGACCCCAACTATTTACAATCTATATTAATGACTTAGAAGAAGGGACCGAGTGTAATGTAGCCAAATTTGCTGATGATACAAAATGGGAGGAAAAACAATGTGTAAAGAAAAAATCTGCAAAAGGACATAGACAGTCTAAGTCTAAGTGGGCAAAAATTTGGCAGATGGAGTATAATGTTGGAAAGTGTGAGGTTATGCACTTTGGCAGAAAAAAAATCAAAGAGCAAGTTATTAATTTAATGGAGAAAAATTGCAAAGTGCTGCAGTATAGCGGGCCCTGGGGGTACTTGTGCATGAAACACAAAAGGTTAGTATGTAGGTGATCAGGAAGGCCAATGGAATCTTGGCCTTTATTGCAAAGGAGATGGACTATAAAAGCAGGGAAGTCTTGCTATAGTTATACAGGGTCTTGGTGAGGTCACACCTGGAATATTGTGTACAGTTTTGGTTTCCATATTTAAGAAAGGATATACTGGCTTTGGAGGCCATTCAGAGAAGGTTCACTAGGTTGATTCCAGAGATGAGGGGGTTGACTTATGAGGAAAGGTTGAATAGGTTACTCATTGGAATTCAGAAGAATGAGAGGTGATCTTATCGAAACGTATAAGATTATGAGGGGGCTTGACAAGGTGGATGCAGAGAGGATGTTTCCACTGATGGGGGAGACTAGAACTAGGGGGCATGATCTTAGAATAAGGGGCCACCCATTTAAAACCGAGATGAGGAGGAATTTCTTCTCTCAGAGGGTTGTAAATCTGTGGAAATCACTGCCTCAGAGAGCTGTGGAGGCTGGGTCATTGAATAAATTTAAGACAGAGATAGACAGTTTCTTAACCGATAAGGGAATAAGGGGTTATGGGGAGCGGGCAGGGAAGTGGAGCTGAGTCCATGATCAGATCAGCCATGATCGTATTAAATGGCGGAGCAGGCTCGAGGAGCGGTGTGGCCTATTCCTGCTCCTGTTCCTTATGTTCTTCTGAGGTTGAGTGTGGCTTTGTACTAATGTTTTGTGATCTACTGAGATCATTGACATGTTTGCAGCACTGCACCCAGGTCCTTCTGACCACATCCCTGCTTGTGCCCTCTTCTGCAATGTGGTGTCCTGGGGAGGTCTCTTCTATCCATTGGAAGGGAAAAGAACCTCCCTGCGTGCTGTGACTCCCTCCATAAGCATATGGAGAGGGACATGGGAGAGTCGTGCACCTCTGTGCAGTGCTTGCAGCACCTCGATGCTGTAGAACACTGACAGCACAAATGTGAAAAGAAAGTTGTGCACGGTCTCTTTAAGGAAACCGGCTGATGACGCATCAACAAATGACGTCACCAGACCCATTTCCTCCAATTGGCTGGGAAATGCGCCGGATGGGCTTAACAAGCCCAATCAACGGAAATTCATTTCAGATGTCGGGATGGAGACAACAGCGAGGCCAGGATCTGCAGTAGCATCATCTGCCCTGATCCCGCCAAGATTCGTAACATCGCAGCCATCTGCCCCCTAAAATTGCAATTTGGGTCCTAACTACGTCATTAGGATCCCAATCTAAATGGGAAAGAGGCCGACCGCTTATGACGGGGTGGTGCTTTGGCTGCCCAGGTGTAGGCCCCTGTGAACAGTCGGCTGATGCTTAGGGTTAACGGGGCGGTAAGGCTATCGACACCACTTATAGGTCAAGTGAAAATTGGCCCCTCTGTATCTACCCTATCGAATCCCTTCATCATTTTAAACACCCAGTTTGATCACATCTCAATCTTCTAAACTCAAAGAAATACAAACCAAGTTTATGCAACCTGTCTTCATAATTTAACCCTTTAAGCGCCTCGATGCTGTAGAACTATCATTGCGGTGAATCTGCGCTGTATCCCCTCTAAAGACAATGGTTGCAAAATTCCACTGCATAGCGCCCATTGTTTGGGTGCGAAGGGTGCCATTTTGTTTC
Source organism: Pristiophorus japonicus (assembly GCF_044704955.1). Taxonomy (NCBI): domain Eukaryota; kingdom Metazoa; phylum Chordata; class Chondrichthyes; family Pristiophoridae; genus Pristiophorus; species Pristiophorus japonicus. Next base: position 121,216,640 of record NC_091984.1, read on the forward strand.
CAAAACAGAGTCCGCGGTACGCACACGCACTTCTGGTACGGGTAGAGCGCGGTGCCGGAAGTATGCAGAATAGGCAGATCATGACGTCAATCGGCTTGTAACGTTGATTTGATGCCAGCGCTGCCATTTTGGAGCTCAACGCTCCAGCTAAGGCCCTCGCGTTCAGCAGCACGAATGACCTCTCCACCGGCGCTATTTAATTGGTTCATCTCCTACTTACAGATTAGTTGCTGGCTGATTTCTTCTGGCTATTGCTAGTTTGTACAGCTACTTAAAGTTGCTAAAGTCTACAGGGAGCGGTGTGGCAGGTGCTGAAGGACTTTGTCCTGACTTCAAGGATTCTGCACCGACCACTTGCTCTCAGACATGGGTGCACTTGCAGGCATTTCACCTGGCCTATAGCATGGCAGGGAGAATGGGCAGAGGTGACACAGAGCAGGACAAGCTGTGGGACGAAGAGGGCATGGGTGGTGGGGGGGGTGTGGTAGGGAGAAAGCTCTCAGCAGGAGGCCATATCCTTCCAGGGTGTTCAGGGAGCAATTGTCCGACCTGAGCCTCAGTGAGGAACAGTGTGTGTGGTGTCTGCGCTTCACCAAGAATGTCCTCACTGAAACCTGACACCTGCTGCAGCCACAACTGCAACCACCGAGCAGGGCGAAGACGCTTTGCCCATGGCTGTGAAGGTCACGGTGACCTTGACACTTTATGCATCAGCCACTGGGACAAGGCGATTGAGGAGGATTCTTGCGATGACTTTCCCAGTGGCAGACAGCAGGGAAACTCCTCTGTAATTACCGCAATCGGACTTTAGAAAGTAAGAGATGTGATGGCTGAAGAGCTCCTCCCAGAGTCGCAATGCGGATTCCACCCACTAAGGAGCACAATGGACATGATCTTCACTGCACGGCAAATCCAAGAGAAATGCAGGGAAGAGCACCAACCCCTGTACATAACCTTCTTTGACATCACTAAGGCCTTCGACACTGTCAACCGGGAGGGATTATGGAGCGTCCTCCTCAAATTTGGCTGCCCTCAAAGGTTTGTCACCATCCTTCACCTGCATTACGATGACATGCAAGCCGTGATCCTGACCAACGGATCCACCACAGACTCAATTCACATTCGGACCAGGGTCAAGCAAGTCTGTGTCATCGCACCAACGCTCTTCTTGATCTTCCTTGCTGCAATGCTCCATCTCACTCTCAGTAAGCTTCCCGCTGGAGTGGAGCTAATTTACCGAATCTGTTCAACCTCTGTCACCTCCAGTCCAGATCCAAGGTCGTCCCATCCTCTGTCATTGAATTACAGTATGCAGACGACGCTTGCATCAGCGCACACTCGGAGGCCGAACTCCAAGCCATCATAAACACCTTCACCGAAGCGTGCGAGAGCATGGGCCTTACATTAAACATCCATAAGACAAAGATCATCTACCAACCTGCCCCCGCCACACAGCACTGCCCCCCGGTTATCAAAATCCACAACGAGGCCTTGGACAACATGACTATTTTCCATGCCTCGGGTGCCTACTGTCAACAAGGGCAGAGGTCGATGATGAAGTCCAACATCATCTTCAGTGTGCTGGTGCAGTCTTCGGTCACCTGAGGAAGAGAGTGCTTGAATACCAAGACCTCAAACCCGACACCAAGCTCATGGTCTACAGAACAGTGATTATACCCACCCTTCTATATGGTTCAGAGACATGGACTATGTACAGAAGGCACCTCAAAAAGCACTGGAGAAGTACCACCAACGCTGCCTCCGCAAGATCTTGCAAATCCATTGGCGGGATAGGTGAACCAACGTCAATGTTCTCACTCAGGTCAACATCCCCAGCATTGAAGCATTGACCATGCTCGATCAGCTCTGATGGACGGGCCACATCGTCCGCATGCACGACACGAGACTCCCAAAAAAAGCGCCCTACTCGGAGCTTCGACATGGCAAGCGAGCCCCAGGTGGGCAGAGGAAACGCTTCAAGGACACCCTCAAAGCCTCCTTGAAAAAATGCAACATCCCCACCGTCTCCTGGAAATCCTGGCCCAAGACCGCTCAAAGTGATGGAAAAGCATCCGGGAAGGCGCCAAACACCTTGAGTCTCGTCGCCGGGAGCAAGCTGAAGCCAAGCGCAAACAGCGTCAACCCAAGCTCCGCGACTACCCGTCCCTTCAACCATCGTCTGCCCCACCTGTGACAAAGACTGTAGGTCCCGCATTGGACTCATCAGCCATCTGAGAACTCATTTTTAGTGTGGAAACAAGTCATCCTCGACTCCGAGGGACTTTATGCATCAGGCTCCTTCCAGGCTGGAGATATTTGCAACATCTTCCAGTTTGCCGTGTACTGTTGCACAAAGGAGGTAACTGAGGCTCTGTATTTCAATAGACTGAATACATTTGCTTCTCTCTGGCTGGAGACCAGCAGGCAGAGCGAGCACACAGTTCGCTTGGATTGTAGGCGCCCCATAGTACAGGGGGCCATTGACTGCACGCACGTCGTTTTGCGGGCGCCACATCTCAACTCTGAGGTGTACCGCAGAAAGTGCTTCCAGTCCCTCAATGTCCAGCTGGTGTGCGACCAGACTCAGTGAATCATGCAGGTGAATATTCATTATCCTGGCAGCAGTCATGACGCCTTCATTCTGCGGCAGTCCACTGTCCCATCTGTATTTGAGCCACCGCGACAAACCAGAGGGCAAACGCTGGGCAACAAGGGCTATTGTTTAACATTATGGTGCATGACTCTGGGACGTAATCCAGGCACGCGTGGGCAGCATTCATACAATGAAAGCCACGCTGCCACACAAAATATTATCAAGCTGACTATTCGTGCTGAAGCAACGCTTCTGCTGCCTGCACCACTGTGGAGGAGCTCTGCAGTACTCGGCAGAGCGGGTGTTGAGAGTTATGGTGGTTTGCTGCCCGCTGCACAACCTCACTATCAATGAGGGCACAGCCCTTGCCACCAGTCATACAGTGACCAGCTGTGGATCAGGAGGAGGAAGAGGAGGAACATAAAAACATAGGAACTAGGAGCAGGAGTAGATCATACTGCCCCTCGAGCCTACTCCGCCATTCACTAAGATCATGGCTGATCTTCGACCTCAACTCCACTTTCCCGCCCGCTCGCCGTATCCCTTGATTCCCTTAGAGTTCACAAATCTATTTATCTCAGCCTTGAATATACTCAACAACTGAGCAACTACAGCCCTCTGCGGTGGGGACTCACAACCCTCTGAGTGAAGAAATTCCTCTTGTGTTGTAAGAATTACCAAAGGAACCAGTACGGAGGAAAATTGGGCCGATTCCAAAAATAATCTGCAGGCATAATTATTTGAGAATAAAATTACGTTCAAAATATAACATTTTGAACTGAATGGAAAGATTTGATTTTTCAATTATTTCAGTAAAACATTTCACCCATGACAATCGTTGTCTGTTCTCGATGTCTTTGAGCAAGTGGAGGGTGTAACACCCTCGCCTGAGCTGTTTGCAGTGGGGAAGGGGCAGTAATCTAATTTATAATTAGGCAAAGGAAATTAAGAGCCCTTATAGATTGACTTCCTGTTTCTCACCATCGTCTTCCCTCTCACAGGGGAATGTAGTGTAGGTGTCTGTGGACCCTGCAGCAGGAATCTTTCATTAAATAAATTGACCTCTTGTAGTGGTGACTCAGATGATCTGTCCCCATTTACCAGATCCAAGCCAGACTCCTTATCCTGAGATGGTGCCCCCTAGTTCTAGACTCTCTAGCCAGGAGAAACAATCTTTTGGCATCTACCCTGTCAATCCTCCTCAGAATTTTAGATGTTTCAATGAGATCATCTCTTGTTCTTCTAAACTTATAGGCCCAATCTACTCAATAAAAAGTTAACTTTTGGTGATAACTATCTGTTGTTTTAATAAATGAATATTGCTGCTTTAAAAAATGCCTTTATTCTTGTTAAATGGAAGAGTATTTGTAAAAATGTCTGTGTTCTACAGGAAATTACATTAAGGGATTTGCTGAACAGAGCTATGATGATCAAAGGCAAGTTAGCCAGGTCTAGTCCCAAGAGCCACGTGAGATGGAAAAGCCAATTACTACAGATGCCGGCAATCGGTAGCAAAAACAGCAAATGCTGGAAACACCCAGCAGGTCAGTCAGCATCTGTGGAGCGAAAAGACAAGTTTACATCTCGGGTACGGACCCTTCTATTATTTGTATTTTTATTTTCAGCTCGGATAAGGGTCCTCACCTGAAACCTAAACTTACCTTTCCAGGCCAATAAAACACTTGCGACGTTCAGGAATTGCGTGTTCAGACAGACACGAGCTCTCTGCCTCCCTCGTTAGGTTGCGCAATAATTTCAGCTCCATCTGCAATGATGAGCAGACTGGAGCTGAGCCATGGGCACAAGCCTTGTCATAATGCATTGCGAAGAGCATTTACTGCACTGCATTGTAAGGTACAAAAAATGAGCAAATGATGAACTTTGCTTCTGATTCGTGAATATTCGGATGTCCTTTAGCATCAGGCATTCAAATTAGAGTAAAGTACAGACCCACACAGTGGACATACATGCTGGAGAGCTGTTCCGAACCATACCTGGTCAAATATCACAGCATTTCCTTATCTCACGGTCTGATCAGGTGTGATGTTGCCTTCCTGTGCTTCTCGTTGCTATGTGTGAAACAATTAAAACACGCACCTCTTGGCAACTTCAAAGGGTTTGATACAGTATGACTTTAGACAAAGCAAATTGTTTCATTGTAAAGTGAGACCCTCAATAACCTTTCCTCAGCTGCTCCCATCATAGAGTCACAAAGCTTGCATGTTGCACCATCACACAGTTAACCTCGCTCACTGCAGCTCTTGGCTTTGAAGAACTCGATGGTCTAAAACATTTTCAGCCCCCGAAAAACGTCACCCATAGCACCAAAAACCGGGCACTACGGAGCCGAAATTCTAGCCCAAGTCTCTCTGTTAGGCAGTCCCTCGGAGTCGAGGATGACTTGCTTTCACACTAAAAGTGAGTTCTCAGGTGACTGAGGAGTCCAATGCAGGACCTACAGTCTCTGTCACAGCTGAGGCAGATGGTGGTTGAAGGAACGGGTGGGTGGGGTGCTTGGGTTGTTGTGTGCTTCTTCCGCTGTCTACGCTTGGCTTCCGCTTGCTCCTGGTGAAGAGACTCGAGGTGTTCGGTGCCTTCCCGGATGCTTTTCCTCCACTTTGAGCGGTCTTGGGCCAGGGATTCCCAGGTGTCGGGGATGTCGCACTTTTTCAAGGAGGCTTTGAGGATGTCCTTGAAGCGCTTCCTCTGCCCACCTGGGGCTCGTTTGCCATGTCGGAGCTCTAAATAGAGAGCCTGTTTTGGGAGTCTCGTATCATCTCGTATCTAGCCCAGTAACTTTATGTTGAAAGATTTTGCGAATATAACATTTTGAACTGAATGGAAAGATTTGATTTTTCAATCATTTCAGTAAAACATTTGTGTCAAAAAAGACCTATTTCACCCATGAGCAAGTGGAGGGTGTAACACCCTCACCTGAGCTCTTTGCAGTGGGGAAGGGGCAGTAATCTAATTTATAATTAGGCAAAGGAAAGTAAGAGTCCTTATAGATTGACTTCCTGTTTCTCACCATCATCTTTCCTCTCACAGGGGAATGTAGTGTAGGTGTCTAGCCCCTGCAGCAGGAATCTTCCATTAAAAAATTGACCTCTTGTCGTGGTGACTCAGATAATCTGTCCACATTTACCAGATGCAAATTTTGTTGGATCCGTAATGCTGCTGCATCGATTAATTTCCCATGGAAGCTGGTAGAATCACACGGGGTTATTAGAAAGATCTAGAATAATGGCTCTTGTCAGCTGTGGCTCAGTGGGTAGCACCCTCGGTTGTATGTTCAAGCCCCACTTCAGGCACTGGAGGATACATCACTCCAGTGCAGTACTGAGGCAGCGTTGGATTATTGGAGGCTCTGCCTTTCAGACCAGACGTTAAAACAGGTCTGTCCTCCCATGTGCACGGCAAAGATCCTGTAGCACCATTTTTTGAAGGAGAGCAGGGGAGTTCTCCGCTGGCCAAAATTTATCCCCCAACCAACATCACTAAAACAGGTGATCTGATCATTATCACATTGCTGTTTGTGGGAGCTTGCTGTGCGCAAATTGCCTGCCACGTTTCCTACATTACAACAGTAACTACACTCCAAAAGTACTTAGAACATAAGAACATAAGAAATAGGAGCAAGGGTAGGCCATTTAGCCCCTCGAGCCTACTCCGCCATTCAATAAGATCATGGCTGATCTTCTACCTCAACAACACTTGTCTGCAATGTCCCCAAATCCCTTGATTCCCTTAATATTCAAACATCTATCGATCTCTGACTTGAATATACTCAAAGACTGAGCCTCCACAGCCCTCTGGGGTAGAGAATTCCAAAGATTCACCACCCTCTGAGTGAAGAAGTTTCTACTCATCTCTGTCCTAAATGGCCGACCCCTTATTCTGAGACTGTGACCCCTGGTTCTAGACTCCTCAGCCAGAAGAAACATCCTCCCTGCATCTACCCTGTCAAGCCCTGCAAGAATTTTGTATGTTTCAATGAGATCACCTCTCATTCTTCTAAACTCTGGAGAAGATAGGCCTAGTCTATTCAATCTCTCCTGATAGGACAATCCCCCCCATCCCAGGACTCAGTCTGGTGAACCTCTGGATCCTGCCACTTTGGTTGTGCAACCAAAACTGCTTGAGATCAACGCCGGCAGTGTAAGTGAAGGCTGCGTCGTTCAACCCCCATCGGCCTCAGCTGGGGTACCTCAGCCCTCAGCCTGGCTGTCAGATGATGGAAGAGAGGCTATTGGTCTTGTCGGGATAGGGATGCTGACCTGATTCATCTCGCTGTGGAAAATGACATTGCTGATCACGGAGGTAGCACTGATGATGGAACTAGAAGCAATTTATGGCACAGGCTGTTCCTGCTGGAGGAGAGAGTATCAGAAGGCATGCCAAGAAAGAGAGAAGGATTTACATTTATATAGCGCCTTTCACGACCTTAAGATGCATCAAAGCCCTTTACTACACAATGAAGTACATTTGGAGTGTAGTCACTGTTATAATGTGGGAAACACGGCAGCCAATTTGCGCACAGCAAGATCCCACCAACAGCTATGTGATAATAACCAGACCATCTGTTTTAGTGATGTTGGTTGAGGGATGACGGTTGACCAGGACACCGGGGAGAACGCCCGCTGCGCTTCTTCGCGATAGTGCCATGGGATCTTTTACGTCCACCTGAGATAGTTAGATGTCTCATCCGAAGGATGGCATGGGCATGGCCAGCAGTGCTCCCTCAGCAACTGCCAATCAGGAACAAAAGTTGGCAAGCCTGAGTGTTACCCTCCCGTGCCAGTTAGAATGGACGGGTGCTGCACAGCTTGCAAGGGGAGCAAATGAGAACATTCAAGATTTAAATAAATACAAATATCAACAGTCCGGTGCAAATACCTTTGTGGAAGATTTATCTTTTTATTGTGAAATGTAATTTTACTCTTTGCTCCATCTCTTCTATGCGTAAGAATAAATGTCACTTTATTAAGCTGATGGAGGAATGTGCAGTGCACGGCGACGGAGAGAGAGAGAATGGCTCAGCAACCCCCGACATCAAGCAAACTCCATGACCTCACTGACGGGAGTATCGCTTCCCATTATTCTCTGGCACAGGTTATCCTTCCTCTGAGCTTTCTCCTAATGCAGATGGTGACCATATTTTTGTTAGCAGTAAATGGGTATGGTTATGTATTGGGCAGAGCAGTATTTGCAGTAAAAAAAGACACATTTCAGCTTTCCTGAGCACAGGGTGTGAGCTTCACCATTGTTTTCCTGATCCATTGGCTAGTAGTGGAGGCATGTGATAAATAACAGAATGATCCATTCTTTGCACACCCTACTGGAGGGCACACCTGGCAGGAAAGAGGGTCAGAGGTGCCAAAAGAGCAGCTGTTTTCCCTGTAACCTGCCTGAATGATGCCACGGTGGAGTGACATTGACTACTGCCAAATGATTGCAGTCATATTAATCGTGCTTCAGTCTACTCCCTGAGCTCCCACTCCCACTCCCTCTCCCTCACCCTCACGCTCTTCCTGTCCTCACAGAACTCCTCTCCCTCTCCCTCTCTCCCTCTCCCTGTGCTCACGGAGCTCTCACTGCCTCTCCCTCTCCTCACGGATCTCTCTCTCTCTCTCTCCCTCTAACTCTCTGTGTTCATTGTACAACTCACTGCCGTCTGTTCCCCAACTCACTGTCGTCTCCCCTCCCCAACTCACTGCTGTCTCCTGTCCAACTCGCCTAATTTATTGCTGATTCCCACCTGACTCAATTGCTGCTACTTTTGAAATCGGAATCTGGTACAAGATGTTCAGGAGACAGAACAGTAAGAGACATTTGGCGCCTTGAGTAAGCTGCTTTTGTGAAGCCAAAAATTCTCCAGGCCCTGTGTTGGGCCTGGATTCTCTCCAAGTAGGCTATGCCATGATACTTGAAAGAAATTGGATTCCATGTTTCCCCAGACCCTTGTAGATTGAAATATAAATCTAGTATGATTTGAGAGATAATGAGAAGTCTTTTTAGTTGGGCCAACCACAAAGCTGTCTGAGAACGACTGGTTTAATAGAATAAGGAAGTTATTAAGTTACAAGCAGTCTTGGATCTCCTTCTGAGGGCCTTTCCCAGTAAGTTCTCATAGTATTGCTTTCACTTCCCTGGGTACTGGAGACGATGATGTCTCAGAAAGTGCCTATTAACTACAGGCTGTCTTCCTTACTCATTGAAAGTTACATGTGGAGATCGCAAGCCTGATAACGAAGTTGTAGTCATAGTGTGGTAGTAAAGTCATTGTGCTACTATTTTAGTGATCTCGACTGGGGGTGTGGAAACACTACGTGATGCGAAGGTGCAGAAGCATATTTTTGTTCCTGTGAAGTGGTGGTGGAGGAAGATTATTACAAAGTGAGTTTAAGTGCATCCCCCTTCTACATGCTGTAATCCTCCACCCCCAAACACTAACCTGTGGGTGAAAGACCTATATCAGTCAGAGACAGTAATATATAACACGTGCCTTGAGCTGAAGAAATACAAAGCTTTTCGGGTGTATAATCAGGACAGTTAAATACAAAACTAGAAACACAATACTGTACTGGGTTCGAAGATTCAAGTAGTTTTTATTTTGCACCGGTGGGGAGACCGCCTGCTTTCTATCTGTAGCCAGGTTTCTCCAATGATACAAAGTTCCAAGCAATCTTTTATACACTTAATAATGCATGTCAGCCTTGTGCACGACCCACCCCCCCCATGCCATTTAATTGGCCCAAAGCCCACATGCACAATTGTTGCTGGACGAATTCCCTTTCACATCACACAATCAGTCACCTATGTCTCATACCAAATGGAGTTCTTCCAACGTGCCATTTTTGACCCCTTGCCCTGTTTAGCTGCCCCTCTGGGCCTCCTGTGGTTCAACAGTTTGGCTATTTGTGATTCAACAGTTTGGTCTCCTGTAATTGTCCTCAGGTTACACAGCTTGTAAAGTTGACCACCACAAAAGCCTTTTTTAGTTACGAGATCCATTCTTAACCCTTTAGTTATAACAGAACTCGAAAGCCCCATTTCAAATACCTACCTTTGTACAAGACCATGGTACATGCAGAATACAGTTCGAAAGCCCCATTTCAAATACCTACCTTTGTACAAGACCATGGTACATACAGAATACAGTTTTGGTCCCCTCATACAGTTGGACAGATTGAGGCCCTGGATTAGGTCCAGAGGAAGGCACCAGAACAATATCTAGTCTTGGGGCTCCTAGTTATCAGGATGAGCTGGGCTTTATTTAAAAGTGAAGCGTGGAGTTTGGGTGGATGTAATTGAGTTTTTTTAAATAAATAATGAAGGGAATAGACTCCATTCAGAGGGATAAGTTATTTGAGCTAGATAATGAGTGGCAGACCAAGAGCCATCTGTACAAAATATGAAAACATAGTGTTAGTTTAGATGGTTGGGAGTACTTTTCATAGGGAGTGATCAACCTCTGCAATAGACTGCCCATACATGCAGTGAACATGGATTCACTACAGGCCTTCAAAGGGGAGCTGGATAAGGTCCTGCAAATGGAAGACATATGTGTGAAAGAAGTTAGGTGCATTAGCTATGTTGAGTAATATTGGCTACCGCAGTCTCTTTGAGCCTGCTTGATCACCTTCAAAGGTTCATAGAATCATAGAAATTTACAGCACGGAAGAAGGCCCATTGTGTCCATGCCAGCCGACAAAGAGCTATCCAGCCTAATCCCACTTTCCAGCTCTTGGTCTATAGCCTTGTAGGTTACAGCACTTCAAGTGCATAATCAGAGAGGAATTTCTGAGAGTTCTTTTAACTTGGGCGGACTTGAACAGTAATTGGGAGTGGGGTCAAAAGTGGGCAATGGGGTGCCCAGGCCGCCCCTCCCCCCACCCCCCCCCAAACTAGAGAGCGTGAGGCCCGGGAGATTCTAACTCAGACCTCATTAGCATTTTCTGATACCAACGGGTTTGATGTAATCACCGGCGGGTAGAAATGAGAATTCTTTTGGGGGTGGGGAGGGGGGGTGGCGGTGGGGTGTGTGGCCAGGCTGCCGCTGGGGACCCACAGAAATGGTCCGTGGCAAGGTAAGTGAAGAATAAAGGGCAGGCAGGAGTGGGGATTATCGGGAAAGTCTGCAATCGGTAAGGGGAGGAATCCCGATCCAAGGAAGGCCCAAGGTATCGACAAGGAATGTTTGAAAATTTAAAAAACTTACTTGGCACTCCTAAAGCCAGGCGTTTGCTGCTATTAGCTTCCGCTGGCGAGTTTGAGATTTTGTCGCCGTTAGTCTGACCTGCAGGTAAAATGGTGTGTGCAAGCTAAAGACATAATCGGGACATCGCTTCACCATTTAAATTGACTGCCTGCTCTGCTGGGGCAGCCCATGGCTGATTTCAGGTTAGTTAAAATGGCGGGAGTGGGAAGGTAACCTGCATAAAACTCAATCTGTCTTTCAAACGCAGTAAGCAGCAACTTCGGAGCTTGGAAAGTGAACAGCTGTGAGATGGGAGCTTTTATCACACATTTGCAGCTGTCAAGTAATGAGATGCTTCCATGGCCATTCAACTCCCGCTCTGCTTATCTGACATGATCCCCGAGCAGTATGGACCCTGTGGGCGACCTTGTAAACTCTGAAAATGAGCTCAAAATACTTCTTAATAGGCTATTAACAAGGCCGTAATGACCTGAATTGCCTCCCCCGCCGCTGACAGACCCGACACCTGGGAAAGACGCGTGGCCACCGAACACGCCCACTGACCTCCTTAAATATTCCCCCTTATATTTTCCAATCCTCTCTGGTTTTAGGTATGGTGTCAGAGGATTGGAGGACTGCTAATGTGGTACCTTTGTTTAAGAAGGGAGAAAGGGATAGACCAAGTAATTACAGGCCAGTGAGCCTAACCTCAGTAGTGGGAAAATTATTGAAAAAATCCTGAAGGACAGGATAAATTTATATTTAGAAAGACATGAATTAATCAGGTATACTCAGCATGGATTTGTTAAGGGAAGGTCGTGTCTGACTAACTTGACTGAATTTTTCGAGGAGGTAACCAGGAGGGTCGATGAGGGCAGTGTATATGATGTAGTATATCGAGATTTTAGCAAAGCTTCTGATAAGGTCCCACATGGCAGACTAGTCACGAAAGTAAAAGCCCATGGGATCCAGGGCAAAGTGGTAAGTTGGTTCCAAAATTGGCTCAGAGGCAGGAAGCAAAGGGTAATGATTGATGGGTGTTTTTGTGACTGGAAGGATGTCTCCACTGTGGTTCCACAGGGCTCAGTACTAGGTCCCTTGCTTTTTGTGGTATATATCAGTGATTAAGAAGTTTGCAGATTATACTAAAATCGGCTGTGTGGTTGATAATGAAGAAAAAAGCTGCGGACTTCAGGAAGGTATCAATGTACTGGTCAGGTGGGCAGAACAGTGGCAAATGGAATTCAATCTGGAGAAGCATGAGATAATGCATTTTGGGAGGGCTAACAATGAAAGAGAATACACATTAAATGGTAGGATACTGAGAAGTGTAGAGGAATAAAGAGACCTTGGAGTGCATGTCCACAGATCCCTGAAGGTAGCGCGTTAGATAGATAAGATGGTTAAGAAGGCCAACGGAATGCTTGCCTTTATTGGTCGAGGCAGGGAATACAAGAGAAGGGGGATTATGTTTAAACTGTATAAAACACTGGTTAGGCCACAGCTGGAGTACTGCGTGCAATTCTGGTCACTGCTTTACAGGAAGGATGTGATTACACTGGAGAGAGTACAGAGGAGATTTACGAGGATATTGCCGGGAGTGGAGAATCTGAGCTATGAGGAAAGATTGGATAGGCTGGGTTTGTTTTCCTTGGAACAGAGGAAGCTGAGGGGAGACCTCATTGAGGTGTATAAAATTATGAGGGGCCTAGATATAGTGGATAGAAAGGGCCCATTTCCCTTGGCAGAGGGTTCAACAACTATGGGGCATAAATTTAAAGTAATTGGTAGAAGGTTTAGAGGGGAGATTTCTTCACACAGAGGATGGTGGGGGTCTGGAACTCACTGCCTGAAAGGGTAGTAGAGGCAGAAACCCTCGCCACATTTAAAAAGTACTTGGATGTGAACTTGAAGTGTCGTAACCTGCAGGGCTACCGACCTAGAGCTGGAAAGTGGGATTAGGCTGAATAGCCTCTTGTTGGCCGGCACGGACACGATGGACCGAAATGGCCTCCTTCCGTGCTGTAAACTTCTATGGGCTAGAATTTCCAGTGGTTCACCGCCCGGTTTCTCGGCGGTATTGGCCATTTTGGGCGATAACCGGGTTGACGAGAAATTTTCCAGCTGAGTTACGCCGGCGGTTTCGAGATACTGCTGGGGAGTGGACCGCCGGCAAGCACCGTCCACAGATCGCCATGGCACAATTTTTGGCTCAGCGGTGACCCGTAGGCAAGTATTTATAAAGCGCCCACGAGAATCAGCAGAGCTGGGCGGTCGCTGAGTAGCTCTACAAGAAAAAGGTTAGTAATTGGTTTTGTACTCATTATTTTAAAATTTTGTTGTAGCAATTTAAGTTAAAAGGGTCCTGAGAATGTTTTTATGATATTTTATGTTCTGTTTTTTGAAAAAATATTTTTAGTGTTTTTCTCCTCCTAGGCCCAACCCGCAGCCTCGGGGTAAATTTTTAGTAAATTTATTAATTATCGCCCATTTTCTTTAAGAACTGCCCAATTGACGCAAAATTCACCTTTTTCGCTGAGAATCGGGGTGCAACGCCCATTTTTTTTCGCTGGGCAGATTTAAAAATGTTTTGAGGGCAAGTTTTCACTGGTGTAGTGGAATATTTAAAATAAACACTCAACACCAGATCTGGATTCGAAGATTCAAGTAGTTTTTATTTTTCACGGTGTGGAGCCTGCCTGCTGGTTGTCTGTAGCCAGGCCTCTCCAATGATACAAAGTTCCAAGCAACTTTTATATAGACTTTCGGCACATCATCGCCCATTTATCATCCATTTAATGCTTGTAAAGGAGCTGAAATGTAGGCTATTGCCCATATTTGCTAAAAAGTGGAAACTAGTGCCCGGTTATAGCCCATTTATCGCCGGTCCAACTTTCGGCACACATGAATGTGCCGCATCGCCCGTTCTAAGTTTTTTAAAAAAATGATGTAATCCACATGCAAGGCCGAGAATAGTGCTGAAAATGGAAACTTGCGCCCGATTATCGCCCAGATTATCTCCGACCGCAACTTTCGGCATTTCGCTCACAATATGCTGAAATGATCGCTGGCCGAAAAAGTCACTGAAAAAAAGCTGCACTTACCTGACCGTAACTTGGCACTACTCGGCACTACTCGGCAGTACTCGGCACTACGGATGCCATTTTGAAACTCGGAGGATCTGTACTGAAAGACTGCTTCAAGTGCTTGTGAGGACAATCAATTTGTGAGTGATTTTAATGGTCTTTTTGACTCTTGCCAATCATCTAATCACATTTGTATCGGTTGAGGACAAATTAAGGGCACTTATAGTGATTGATAGTGATGGGGCCTGTAATTTCTCAACCAGTATTGGTCACTAATTACATGCTGCAGAATAGAGATGGGAGAAGGTTTATTGAAGAGCATTATGTGTCCAATCAAAGAGTTGGCAGACTGCTGTGGAGGAGGAGACATTACACCCAATGCATTAACAGGGATAAGCGATCATACCTGGACTTGTCCGATAACATGTGCAGAAGGAGGCTGCGCCTCTGAAAGGAGGTCATCAGTGAGATATGCCAGCGAATTAAGGGAGATCTGCAGCCTACCAGCACCATCAGGACCGCACTGCCCGTTGAGGTTAAGGTTACCATGGCACTTTTCTTCTACGCATCGGGCTCCTTTCAGGCCTCAGCTGGCGACATTTGCGGTATATCTTAGTACGCCACACATTGCTGCATTCGACAGATGACTGAAGTCCTTTACGCTCGAAGGATGGACTTTATAAACTTCCCTATGACCAGGGAGGCACAGACTGAGAGGACTTTGGGTTTCTCGCGAATAGCAAGCTTCCCCAAGGTGCAGGGAGCAACAGACTGTATGCACATCGCCCTGCGAGCACCTTTACAGGATGCGGAAGTGTTTCAAAACTAAAAGGGATTCCACTCCCTGAATGTGCAGCTCATTGTCGACCACAAGCAAATAATCATGACAGTAAATGCCAATTTTCCAGCCAGCATCTTGCATGAGAGCACTGTCTCTGGCCTGTTTAACTGTCAGCCACAAGGCCACAGTTGGATGCTGGGGGATAAAGGATATGGCCTTGCCAGCTGGCTCATGAGCCCCCATGCGTAAGTCCCAGACAGAAGCTGAGAAGCGCTACAATGAAAGCCATATAGCTACACGCAATGTCGTCGAAAAGACAATTGGAATTCTGAAGCAGCGCTTCAGATGCCTGGACCACTCAAGAGGCAACCTACAATACCACCCTGAGCAGGTTACTGAGTTCATTGTGGTGTGCTGCATGTTGCATAACCTAGCAAAGATGGATGGGAAAGCAAATTATGAGGAGGACACAAAAAAATCTGCAAAGGGATATAGACAGGTTAAGTGATTGGGCAAAGATTTGGCAGATGGAGTATAATGTGGGAAAATGTGAGGTTATCCACTTGGGCAGAAATAGTAGAAAAGCAAATTATAATTTAAATGGAGAAAAATTGCAGAGTGCTTGCAAGGGTTAAAATCATTAGAATTTTCTAAAGGTTTGTAGCTGAATTTATGACCTTAAAGCATAACTCTCACGAAGGCAATATCTGGCAGATGTGCTAGCATAAACAAGCTTATCGTACGCACAGGCATCTTCCACCCTTCAAGATGTAGTTTTGGATCCGGAATATTAGGTCCTTCATTGAAACACCTGTGAACTCATCCCTTTTCGGCGTGGAAGCAAGTCATCCTCGTTTTGAGGGATTGCCTATGATTGATTGATAACCTAGTTATAAGGAGAGGACAACAATTGCCAGATAGGACTGTCGGTCCACCTCAGGAGAGACGGGAAGTGGAAGAGCAGGACGAGGAGGAGGATGAGGAGGACCTTGGGGAGGACAAGCAGCCTGGCGATGAACCCATGCCCCCACGCCCCCCCGCAAGACTGGAAAAGCCCCATGGTAGTTACGCAACTGCAAAACTCTTGCCTCAGCAGCTCATAACTGAATGCTTTGCGTGAGTTTACATTGGTGACAGTTACAGTTGCATTACTTTTCATCTTTGCCTGGCCTGGCCTGGCCATGGCCATTGTTTCCAACCATTGTATTGATGTTTTACCTTATGATATTAGAAGACACTTGAGGAGAATTGTAAAGTTTAATAAAAATGTTTAATAATGAAACACAAATTTGAAAATTTTTACAACAAACATATATAACACCCACCCCCCCAACCCCGAACATTCAACAATATTTTTAACACACAATAACATTACAACACCCTCCCACCATCCTCAACAGTGAACATTTAACACAAAATTATTTTAACAAGAATAATTTTAACAAGAATAATTTATATACAGCAGCTCCCCCCTCCCTACCTGTAGCCATGCTTCCCTCCTGAACCTTGACCCCCCCCCCTTGTAGTCAGCCCCCATTTAAATCCCCGAGTAATGGGACCAGGATGTCTTGCAGCAGGGGACTGTTGTGTATGTATAATACAAGTATACTCCCTGTACACTCAATGTACAGTTACATAAGACTACTGAATGTACCTTCACACTGTATACACTATGCTTCTCCCACCAGAGGGTGCAACTGGTGGAGACTGAGGGGGTCACCTGTACATGACAGGTATAAAAGGGAGCTCACCATGCTGTACCCTCACTCAGGAGCTGTACTAAATGGACTAAGGTCACCACAGTTCAAGTACAATACCTCGCCTCATTACTAGAGTGCTTATAGACACAATAACTGGCAACGAGATTATGAATTTCCATGCAATAAATGGCTAACCTTGGCACGTTTCAACAATTCACCGATGGGGAAGATTGGGAGGCCTTTGTGGAAAGGCTCGAACACTTTGTCATTGCAAGCGACCTGGCGGGAGACACACCGACCTTGCTGGCTGATAAGCGCAGAGCCATCCTGCTCAGCAATTGTGGGTCCACCGTATATGGCCTCGTCAGGGACTTGCTAGTCCCAGAGAAGACAACAACCAAAACATATGCGGAGCTCATAACGATGATACAGGAACAGCTCAAACCTGAAGAGAGCATCTGTTAAGTTCTGACTCTAATGTACTGACTTACATGAGACACATGCTGAAGTCAAGGTCACTCAGAACCTGCACCTTTAATTCCAGTTCTCCAGTGCTGCACTTGCCTGAGACCTCCCTTTATATCCCTCAGTGGGACAGGTATGGAGTGTCTCCTGCAAGTGCACCCCTGGTGGTAAGGTATGCTTATTGTTATAAGTCATATCCAGTTACAGTCATGTATAGCATGGTAAGATACAGTTATATACAGTAATGTGAGATACATGACATCACCCTCCCCCAAGATCTTATTGCCTTTATAGATTCAGTCTCTCAGGTGGTCTGCACTCTCGCGTGGAGCGTCTTAGTTGTGGTTCAGTTGTTTGCCTTGGTACCTGTTTTTCGTTCGGTGTGATTGCTGGTATCTCGCCTGGGCTGTCTGTTGAGGCTGCCCTTTCCTCAGGTTGTTCCACCTGTCTGTCCACCAGGTGTGGTGTGAGTTCCACATTGTAGTCTGCCTCTGGTTCTTCAGTGTTATCAGTGAATCTACTTTTTACTTGGTCTACATGCCTCCGGCAGATTTGGCCATTGTCCATTTGTACAACCAGTAGCCTGTTTTCCTCTTTGTCTGTTACTGTCCCTGCAAGCCATTTGGGACCCCGGCCATAGTTTAGCACAAACACTTTGTCCCCTATCTCATTCCACCTCCCCCTCGAATTTCGGTCGTGGTACTCAGTTAGCTTTTGACGCTTAGCCTCAACAATTTCATGCATGTCTGAGAGGATTAACGAGAGCCTGGTCTTTAAGGTTTGTTTCATCAATGGTTGCACGGGGGGAACCCCAGTCAACGAACGCGGGCGAGATCTGTATGCCAGCAGCAGTCGCGACAGGTGGCTCTGCAGCGTGGGACCTTGGATTCTGAGAATGCCTTGTTTAATGATCTGCAGTGCTCGCTCCACCTGGTCATTGGAGGTCAGCTTGAAAGGTGCCGCCTTAACGTGATTTATACCGTGGTCAACTATAAAATCGTGAAATTCTGCGCTGGTGAAGCACGGACCATTATCACTGACCAATATGTCAGGAATGCCGTGCGTTGCAAACATGGTTCTAAGGCTCTCTACAGTGGTGGAGGTGGTGCTCGAGTTTAAAATGGTGCACTTGATCCATTTTGAAAATGCACCAACGACTACGAGGAACATTTTGCCCATGAATGGGCCCGCATAGTCTACATGCACCCGCAACCACGGTTTGGTGGGCCAGGGCCAGGGGCTTAGGGAGGGCCTCCCTGGGGGCATTACTGAGTTGGGCACAAATGGTGCACCGACGGACGCAGAGCTCCAAGTCCGCGTCAATGCCAGGCCACCAGACATGAGATCTGGCTATGGCCTTCATGAGGACGATCCCCGGGTGCTCGCGATGGAGCTCCCGGACAAACGCCTCCCTGCCTCGTAAGGGCATAATTACTCGGCTGCCCCACATCAGGCAGTCTGCCTGTAGTGAGAGTTCATGCATGCGCCTATGGAAGGGTTTGACTTCCTCGGGTCAGGCATCGCGAGCCTCTGCCCAGTCACCGGTTAAAACGCATCTTTTAACTAGAGATAACGTGGGGTCGCTGGTCGTCCAGGCTCTGATTTGGCGAGCCATCATGGCCGAACCTGTGGATTCAAAGGCATTGACTAGCCATGACCATCTCACAGTCCTGTTCGTCGGACAACTTCTGTGGTCGCCAGGGGTAGCCTGCTAAGCGCGTCGGCACCGTTGTCTGTGCCTGGTTTGTGCCTTATTGTGTAGTCGTAAGCCGCCAGCATGAGTGCCCACTGCTGAATGCGCGTCGAGGCGTTGGCGTTGATTGCCTTGCACTCGGATAGTAGGGACGTGAGGGGTTTGTGGTCGGTTTCTAACGCAAACTTGGCCCCGAAAAGGTAGTGGTGCATCTTTTTGACACCGTACACGCACGCGAGCGCCTCCTTCTCAACCATAACGTACCCGCGCTCCGCCCACAAAAGTGACCTGGAGGCATAAGCAACGGGCTGCAATTTACCCGCATCATTGACGTGCTGTAAAACGCACCCGATCCCATACGCTGACGCATCACACGTAAGGACTAACTTTTTACCTGGGTCAAAAAAAGCTAAAACACTCTTGGAACATAGAAGGTTGCGTGCCTTATTGAAGGCGCGTTCTTGGGCGTTCCCCCAAAACCAATCGCACCCCTTTCTGAGTAGCATGTGGAGAGGCTCCAGCAGCATGCTCAAGTTCTGCATAAAGTTCCCAAAGTAATTGAGTAGCCCGAGAAAGGCGCGCAGTTCCGAGACATTCCGGGGCCTGGGTGCCTGGCGAATCGCTTCGGTTTTGGATTCGGTTGGGCTGATTCCATCAGCGGCAATCCTTCTGCCTAAAAATTCAACCTCAGGCGCGAGAAACAGAACTTGGATTTCTTAACTCTTAGGCCTACCCAATCCAATCGACTTAGTACTTCCTCAAGATTGCGGAGATGAGAGTCGGTGTCCCTGCCCGTGATGAGTATGTCATCTTGAAACACAACCGTCCCCGGGATGGACTTGAGCAGACTCTCCATGTTGCGCTGGAAAATAGCAGCTGCCGACCTGATGCCGAATGGGCATCGATTGTACACAAAAAGGCCTCGATGTGTGTTGATGGTGGTGAGTAGCTTAGACACTTCGGTCAGTTCTTGCGTCATATCCGCAGATGTGAGGTCAAGTTTCGAGAAAAGTTTTCCTCCAGCCAACGTGGCAAATAGGTCCTCCGCTCTGGGCAGCAGGTATTGGTCCTGTAGGGAGACTCTGTTTATGGTAGACTTGTAATCCCCACAGATTTGCATGGATCCATCAGGCTTCTTAACGGGGACGATGGGGTTTGCCCAGTCGCTGAATTCCACGGGAGAAATTATGCCTTCCCGCAGAAGCCGGTCCAGTTCATTTTCAATCTTTTCCCTCATCACATAAGGCACAGCTCTAGCCTTGTGATGGACCGGTCTGACATTCTGTGTGATGTAGATTCTAACTTTAGCCCCTTTGAAGGTGCCCACACCTGGCTGAAAGATCTGTTCAAAACGGCTTAGAACTGTTGAGCAGGAGGTCCGTTCCTCTGACGACATGGCGTGAACATCATCCCATTTCCAATTAAGTTCTGCTAGCCAGCTTCTCCCCAACAGGGCTGGGAGATCCCCGGGAACAATCCACAGGGAAAGTCGGTTCACCATCCCTTTGTGTGTGACTGAGAGCATGGCGCTGCCAAGGACTAGGACGATTTCTTTAGTATAGGTCCTTAGTTTGGTGTCGACCTTTGTGAGTTTTGGTCTGTTGCTTTTGTGCGGCCACAGCTGTTCAAATTGTTGAACGCTCATGAGGAATTGACTGGCCCCCGTGTCCAGTTCCATGTTGACAGGTATCCCGTTGAGTAGAACCCTCATCATAATTGGAGGCATCTTGGTGTAAGAACAGTGGACATTGATCGTGTTAACCCGCTGTACCTCGGCGTCCCGTGCACTGTTCCAACCATCTTCTGGTCCGCTTTCCGACCTTTCCGATTCGTATACCAGCCCAGCTGCTGTTTTTCTGCATATGCGAGCCAGATGCCCTGTATAGTTGCAGTTTCTGCAAACAGCATGCTGAAATCGACATACTCTGGTTGAGTGCCTTCCCCCACATCTCCAACACAGACCGTTTCCATTGTTTCCGAAGGATGAGCTACGTCTGGCTGATCTCCTTTGAGCTTCTCTCAATCTTTTGATGATTGCTCGCATTGTGGGTTGATGAGGTGTGATTGGCCGTTCATATGGCCTTTGATTTTGATGGCTTCTGGCACCACTGTCTGCTGTTGAAGGCCTGCTCTCCTGCCTTTGTCTGTGTGTGGGGGTAGCGGTTTGTTTCACAATGTGAACCCCTTGTTCCGATGCCTCGTTGGTTGTCGTACCCGAAGTATAGATCAGTCTCGTTTCTTCTTCGCCTGCCAAGAACGTCTGTGCGACCAGTGCTGCTGCCTCTAGAGTCAAGTTCTTAGTCTCTATAAGCTTTCAGAATATGCCTGCGTGGCCATTCCTTCAATAAAAAAGTCTCTCAGTACTTCTCTCCTTAGTTCATCGGGGAACTCACATGAACTAGCCAGCCTCTGAAGTTCCGCCATGAAGTCGGGTATGCTTTGGCCCACATAGCGCCTGCAGTTGTAGAACCTGTGTCTGGCCATGTGTCGGCTACTCGCTGGCTTCAGGTGGTCTCTCACCAGTGTGCTCAACTCCCCAAACGACTTGCTTGCTGGTTTCTCGGGTGCCAGCAGGTCTTTCATTAAAGCGTATGTTTTCGAGCCATAGCTGGTCAAGAGATGGGCTCTTCTCTTGTCTGCCTTATCGTCACCCAGCCAGTCTTTGGTCACAAAGCTTTGCTGGAGCCTTTCTATAAAGACATCCCTATTGTCTCCAGCATTATATTTCTCATCTGAGCTGTTGGTAGTCATTCTGTGGATTCTGTGATCCCGTAACTCGTCGCCACTGTTAAGTCCTGACTCTAATGTACTGACTTACACAAGACACATGCTGAAGTCAAGGTCACTCAGGACCTGCACCTTTAATTCCAGCTCTCCCCTGCTGCACTTGCCTGAGACCTCGCTTTATATACCACAGTGGGACAGGTATGGAGTGTCTCCTGCAAGTGGTGGTAAGGTATGCTTATTGTTACAGGTCATATCCAGTTACCATGGTAAGATACAGTTATATACAGTAATGTGAGATACATGACAGCATCCTCACAGCCAGACACCGGTTCTACACCCACTGGCGGCCCGAAGGCTAAGAAATCGCAAAATATGCTGCAGACCTCAGACGATTGGCTGCACCGTGTGATTTTGGCGACCACCTCACCAAAGCGCTGCGGGACATTTTCGTTATTGGAATCGGCCACGTGGGTCTTCTGCATAAGCTGCTCTCTGTGGATACCACGGTCACCCTGAAGAAGGCAATTAATGTGAGCCAGGCGTTCATGGTCTCGGCCTGTGATTCCAAGCGGATGACTCACCCCCCAGGACTCTAACCCGGCAAGTTACGTGAACCGACTGGTGCCTTTCAGAGGCAAGGCTGCTTCTAGCAGTCTCTCTCAAGGTAGAGTGAACAGAACCTCGAGTCCCGCAACCCTGAGTCCACCACATGGGGCCAACCGTCCAACCCCATGCTGGCGCTTAGGAGGAAATCACAGGGCCCACCAGTGCCGCTACAAAGACTATACATACAAAGGCTGTAACACGAAGGCCCACCTCCAGCGAATGTGCAAGAGAAATTGTACTCACTGAGTCGATGAAGAGTTGGTCAATCATCTGGACTCCAGCGACGATGAAGAGAGAGTCCCCGAGGCAGCTCAGCCCCACGATGAGGTGTACGGAGTGTTTACCTGCACCACCGAGAGCTCTCCATTGAAAATGGAAGTCGAAATCAATGATGTTCCAGTCACTATGGAGGTGGGCACAGGGGTGAGCCAATCGCTGATGAATCAGGCGGCCTTTGAGAAACTCTGGGACAATCCAATCGAACAACCTAAAATGATCCTGATCCTCGTGAAGCTGCTCACCTACACAAAAGACACCATCCCAGTCATTGGCAGCGTGGATGTCCAGGTATCCCACGGTAGCGTGATGCACAAGTTACCTTTGTGGATCGTTGCTGGTGATGGTCCAATGCTGCTAGGAAGAAGATGGATGAAACAAATCCATTAGAGCTGGGAGAACCTCCAGCCTCCGGCGATCGACGTCCTACGTGGCCCCAAATTTGGATCCAGCACAACACCTGAGAAACCACCCGCTCAACTCGACTGCATGGAGACAACACAGACCGCTCAACTCAACGGCGAGATGATCCAGCTGAAATGACCCAACCTCACCTCCCAGGCTCCAGTGGCAGGACTCCGGAGGAAGAGAATCGGTGCAGAAGGCAAGCTCCTTGCTTCCATGGCAGAATCTGGGGAAAAAAGGATCACCGCAACCTACCCCTTGGAGAGAAAGAAGATGGTGCCCGCACCACGAGGTGAAGCGCCTGAAATAAAGATGGCGGCGGCCAGACCACGAGAGGCAGCGTTGAGGGAGCCGCACTTGATGCCGAGCAGCGAACCGGATTGGGGTAAAGATTGCAAGGCTCTCTTAAAGGAGACCGGCAACCCATCACAATTAAAGGAACAGTTCCACTCTTTATACAGTGATGCCGATGATACACATGTAAATGATGTAATTGACAAATGCAAGTATGAAATTGTAACTAACCATGTTAAGTCGGGCGATTGCGATCGGAATCAATGTAATATGACTGTAAATGAAGTAATGATGTATGATGTCGGGTTCTACATGTACACCGACAAAAACAAGGGCAACCTCCCGTTGGAAGCACCGGGTCCAGCGGGCGACCCGATAATGTAGCCTGCGCCTCCAGGACCAATGTGATGCTCCAGGGAGTGTGGCCACACACAGAGGGAGCATACCAGTTGCAGGGCCATCAATCAGCAGACGGCAAAGACACCACTATTGGTACCCTGCCCCAGATCGGTCTACCTCTCTGGCCACCAGGGCCAGTACTGGGAGCAAGAGACTAGCACCCTCCAGCTATCCCAAAATGACCTGGGACGACCAGGCCCCCACCATCGCTGAAGGGTAGCAGGGAGACACCGCAGCCTTCAAAGGAGGACAGGGAGGCCACACACCCCTGTGGCTCTGCCCACCACTAGGCAATGTCAAAGGCTCTGAAACTCAGCCAGGTGAGCGATCCGAGCCCACATAGCTGGCAGGGGGCACAGCGCTGCCATCAGACAGCCTGGACACATTCCGAGCACTCTTGAACTAGCGTCCTCACCCACCTGCATCTACACAACCCAGGGGCAAAACTGTGATATCACGTATGTACCTTACCTGTGAAATCTACTTCTTCCACTACTGCAAAACCCAAACTGTGATGTAATTAATTTGTTCTTTTTTTCTGTACGTGTATGCACATGCAGGTGTTGAGCCACACACATGGTCTATGTATGGGGGGGGGTGGGGGCGAATGGATGGATGTAGCCATGGACACACATGGATCACACCCAGAACCCACTCAACTCCACTGCAACCTCTAACCGTCCACTGCTGACCATTTCCCAATGTTGTGGCAATAAGGACTTGGGGGGGTCAACAGGGGGAGAGCCAAGCCAAAGCATAGACAAGGTGCAAGAGCTTGGGCACTCGTCTAGGGCCAGAGCACACAATGCAAAGGCCAGTGGCACAAGACTTAGGGGAGAGTGATGTTGTGTATGTATAATACAAGTATATTCACTGTACACTCAATGTACAGTTACATAAGACTACTGAATGTACCTTAACACTGTATACACTATGTTTGTACCACCAGAGGGTGCAACTGATGGAGACCGGGGGATCACCTGTATACGATAGGTAACCAGGTATAAAGGGGAGTTCACCATACTGTACCCTCACTCAGAAGCTGTAATAAATGGACTAAGGTCACCACAGTTCAAGTACAATACCTCACCTCGTAGAGTCATTACTAGAGTGCTTACAGACACTATAACTAACAAGAACTATATACAGCAACCCCCTCCCTACCTGTAGCCATGCTTCCCTCCTGAACCTTGACCCCCCCTTCTAGTCAGCCCCCATTTAAATCCCCGAGTAATGGGACCAGGATGTCTTGCAGCAGGGAGCCTCAAGGCCTGCTGCTGTGGGGGGACAGGGTGACGTTGGCAGAATCTCCTCAGTGGCTGGAGGAAGTTCCTCCTCCTGACTCGCATCTGTCGTGGTGCTTGGTGGGACGGCACCTTAGGGTGCAGTGCCGTCTCCCGACACTATCGCAAGCCGCAAGGCATGGACAGCGTCGGTCGTTTGCCCCATTACCGCAACTATCCGCTCCATACCCTCCGTTATTCATGCAGACCTTGTGGCAATGTTTCCGGTCAACCCACCAATCGCCTGGAGGAGCTCTCGACCTATAGCAATGCTCGCCCTTGATAGTGGGACTATCCCGTCACAGCACATGCCTACCTCGCCGACTCAACCTCCGTGGGGTCGGCGTGGGCACTGGAGTCGCCTGCTGCAAGCCGCTTGGCCCCGCTACTTCATCCATCGATGACGACATGGCCGCAGGTACAACAGATGACAAGTGGTCATCTTGTCCTCAGTAGTTTCCTCCTCTGGACCCGTGGTGATGACCACCTGCAGCGGCAAACGGGTTGTTGCATGGGCCTCCCTTTGTGCCTTAGGGGTCTTGGTAGCTGCAAAACATAATTGAGGTTATTAGAAGAGAAGGGGAGACATGAGAATGCTTGCACTGCGTTGGCATATGTATGAGGAGCAACACTACTGCAATAAATGTGAACGAGAGACATTACATATGATGAAATCATATGGTTGCACATCTACGGAATTCTGTGCCCTAGAGACCTGTGGAGGCCGGGTCATTGAATATATTTAAGGCAGAGATAGACAGATTTTTGAGCGATAAGGGAGTAAAGGGTTATGGGGCTCGGGTAGGGAAGTGGAGCTGAGTCCATGATCAGATCAGCCATGATCTTATTGAATGGCGGAGCAGGCTCGAGGGGCCAAATGGCATACTCCTGCTCCTATATCTTATGTTCTTATGTTGTTAACCTAAAAGTAGTACAGAAGCTGCATGCATGACATGACATTATTCATATACTGTATTATAATGAAATGCTGTTACATTACTTTAAATTACCATTGGTTTACCACTACCTTACACATTACTCACATGGTGCAACAACGGGATCTGCACCACCATAGGTGGCAGAACGATTATGGCTGCCCACTAGTGCTGCAGCATGTTCCTCTAAATCAGTCTGCAGCTGTATTTCAGCAGGGCCTCTTCCAGTGCGCCTCTGCTCCACCTGATTCTTAGATATCTTCCTCTGCAAATGTGACAAGAGCATGGCATAAGCTAATGGACTAGGTACTATTACGGAAAGACAACAGATTCTAAAGTTTTATGCTAACACGGTTTGTATCCAATGGATGCATGGTTATAACATCTACGTTCAGAGAAAATATTTAATAACATTGTGTTTAGGAACTAATGTTTGACACCAAACATCTCACATACAAACTCCAGGAAGGGCCCCATCCCTGGCGCCTGAGGGGAGGTCGGCAGTTTATTTGAATCGATGGAGGTCCCCGGGGGCGGGGGGTTGGGGGGGAATCAGGACTGCTGGTGAGCTTGGCAATGACAGGAGTGTAATGGGAGGGGCACCATGTCCCTAGGTTGTGCTCGCAATCCTCCGTGTGGCTGGAGCTAATGTTCCAAAGTGTCCCAGGGCAGACAGTGAGTCAGGGCAGCTCTTCCCCAGTCCAGGCTGGGTCACTGTGTGAGTGACAGCAGCCGGAGGGGTGCACACAGTCTGGGTAAAGGTGACCGGACCCCTCAATGCTCAGTCGTGCTCCATCAACCAACGTAACCCAAAAGGAGACAGTGCTCAAATTAGACTTAAAGGGCGCAGGTTCCGACCCCAGTCCAAATCTTAGCAGGGAACCTATGCAAGATTACCCAGCTTCATTACAATCTGGCAGATTTACATATTCAGTGGATCATTACAAATCTATTTAATACTTACTCTTGTGGAAACAACCAAACTGTTACACCTCTTGCGGCACTGGTTCGACTCATGCCTATTGTGGGACACTGAGGAAACAATATCGGTGATCTCATCCCATATTCTTTGATAAATCCGGGGTGGAGGTTTCCCACGCCCACTCCGGGTTAATTGACCCCACCCAGTCGCGACCTCATGGATTAATGCCTCATTCGTGTTGTCAGAGAAGGTCTTTGCCCTTCCCTGCAACCTCCTGGAGACTCTCTCCCAAGCCCTCATGGGACATCTCCATCATAATTTTTAACTTTCTCACTTGATTTACAACAATCTTTAACTTTTAACTCCTTCACAACAATAGCACTCTTTCAAAAATCTTAGCAATCCATCACTCCTTAAAGCTCTTCACTCTCTCCACTACAAACACTCTCTTTCCCTCCTTTTGTCCTCTGAGCATGCGCAGATGACCCCTGACCTCCCGAATCACGGGAAAAGTTCTTTGGTAAAAAAATGTGCATGCGCAGAACGGCCGTTGCTATGGATGCCAGCCTTGCATGACTGAATACATTGCTAAGGCCCATTTCACATCGCTAAGGTTATCGCCCAAAATAAAAAGCCAAAAGTAGTGGTCAAAAAAATGGATGATAGTCCAGCGATCCTGAAAAATAAAAAATCACTAAGGCTGAAAATATCGTTCATTTTTGGGTGATAGCGATCATAGTGGAAAGTCTAGCCCTTAATGATGCTTGTCAGCCTAGTGCATGGCCCCCCCATGCCATGCACAATTGCTGATTGACTAATTCCTTTTCACGTCATACAATCATTCGCCTATGTCTCATACCAGATGGAGTTTCTCCAACATGGGGGTTACATTTGATCCCTTGCCCTGTTTAACTGCCTCTCTGGGCCTCCTGTGTTTCAACAGTTTGGCCTCCTGTAATTGTCCTCAGGTTACACAGCTTGTAAAGTTGACCACTACGAAAGCCTATTTTAGTTCCGAGATCCATCCTTAACCCTTTAATTATAGCAGAGCTTGAAAGCCCCACTATAGTGGTGATAATCTTGGGAATCTTAGCAGTCTTCTGGGCGGCAATCAGGCGCTGGTGGATTGTTAGGAAAATCTAGCCTTATGATTCTAAGATTCTATGGGCTAGATTTTCCATTATTTTTGCATGCATACCACCCACAACGTCCATTTTAATGCTGAAATGAGGTGTAACACTCATATATCGGCCATTTAGACACAAAATGGAAAGTAACGCCCATTTCTCAGTCACTTATTGCCGAGCGTTACTTTCGGTATGTACGTAACGCTGATACCGCCGCCCACTTTTTTTGGGCTGACAGATCAGAATGGGCGAAACCAACGGCCATAATATCGCCCAGCGTTACTTTCGTAATTAACGCCGAGATTTAATAATACCGCCTGGCCACTGTTTTTTGCCGTAAGGATCACTTTTTCCCAAAACTAACGCCCCAAAAATCGCCCATCCTTACTTTCAGCACCTCGCACACATCTCACCGACTATATCGCTCACAGAAAAAACCACTGTGAAAAAGTTGAACTAACCTGAACTAATCACAGCGGTATGGACACCATTTTCTAGATCGCAGGTCGCATCATTTAAAAGGCTGCTCTGCTTCAACTTCGGGAGAGTTTGGATATACTCTGGAGCTCTTTTAAGGTGATGTGAACATCTGAACAAACATCATCATACTGTGGATGATTGGAATTTACTTTAGGTGTCTTAATAGGAACATTTATTGCTTGTGAACAATCAGTATTATGCTGATAGTTATTGGAATGGGGCTAGCCATTTCTCAGCCTGTCTTGATGACAATGCAGATGCTGCAGAGTACAGATGGCAGAAGATATATTCAACAGCATTATGTGCCCAATCTAAGATGTGCCAGACTGATGAAGAGGACCAAACCATACACCCCCCGCACTTACAGGGAGAAGTGGTCTTACCTCAGCTTATCCGAGCACACCTGGCTTCGGAGATTGCGCTTCCACAAAGAGATTATCAGTGAGATAAGCCAGCTCATCAGGGGAGCTCTGCAGCCTGCTAGCACCATCAAGATTGCACTCTCCGTCGAGTTCAAGGGGACCGCAGCACTTTCGTTCCACGCGCCCGGTTCCTTTCAGGCCTCCACTGACAACGTTTGTGCTATATCTCAGCATGCCACACATTGCTGCATTAGACAGGTCACTGAAGCCCTGTATGCATGTCGGATGGAATTTATCAGCTTCCCTGTGACCATGGAGGCTCAAACTGAGAGGGCTCTTGGATTCTACCGAATTGCTAACTTCCCCAAGGTGCAGGGAGCAATAGATTGTATGCACATCGCCATGCGGGCACCTTTTCAAGATGCAGAGGTTTTTTGGAACCGAAAAGGATTTCACTCCCTGAAGGTACAAATTGTTGTCGACCACAACCAGATAATTATGGCAGTGAATGCCAAATTTCCGGGCAGCATCCATGATGCTCACATCCTGCGATAGAGCACTGTATCTGAGATGTTTACCAGTCAGCCATAAGGTCAATGCTGGATGATTGGTGACAAAGGATATGTTCTCGCCACCTGTCTGATGACCCCCTATGTCATGTATTCAACTATCATTGTAACCCATGTATAAGCTGACCTAAGTTGTACACCTTGAGAACATTGACCACAAGGGGGTGAACTTGTAGGAGACACTCCTAACCTGGACTTTCAGGTATAAAAGGGGAAGCTCCACCCACCTTCATCACTTGAGGTCTTGGTAATAAAGGTAACTGGTCACAGAGTGACCTTCTCTCAAGTATGGGCCTTGTGTGCATTTATACTGTATAGTAAGGACATATCACCCTGCATGACACCCACACCGAGGCCGAGAAGCGATACAACGAGAGCCACAGAGCCACATGCAATGTGGTCCAGAAAACAATTAGTGTGCTTAAGCAGCGCTTTAGATTTTTTTTTTTTTGAAATTCGTAGCCAATCGTTCCAATTCTTTGTCAAATCACAAACGCCAGAGGTCACCTTGCACACGCCAAGGATCACTCTGCGCCAATGCTCTTAGCCAAAAGGCCTAGAGCCACTGCACCGTTCCTGGAAGTACTGCAATACCAGGTTCGTGCCATGGAGGTGGATGGGTCAGGTCCCCCACACACCTCCGTGGAGGTGGATGGGTCAAGCCACCCCACCCACCTCGCTTTAGATGCCTGGAGCACTCAGGAGGGGAGCTACAATACCACCCTGAGCAAGTAGCTCAATTCGTGGTTGTGTGCTCCATGCTGCACAACCTGGTTATCAGGAGGGGACAAGAATTGCCAGAAGGGACTGATGGTCCGCCTCAGGAGAGAGAGGAAGAGGAGGACGAAGGGCTGGACACTGACCTTGGGCCAGATAATCAGGCGGACTATGCAACCATGCCCATACCCCCCTCCAGACCATAGGAAAGGGCCCGTGGTGGCTACATAGCTGCAAGACTCTTAAGTCAAGATCTCAAAAATAAGCGATTTGCATGAAAGAACATTACTGTTATTGACAAAGCTGTCACACCGCTGTGTGTGCAGCTCAGACATCAGTGGTGGGCATCACCTTGATGCCAGTTAAAGTTTAAGTTAATTCAAGTTAAGTTTAATTATACCCTTTCATGTTAAGGAATCACCAGTGTTTAACAGTCCAGCTATCTAAGACAATGCGCAACAAGGTTATGTTGAATAAAAAACATTTAATACGACCATTAGTCTGAAATCATAAGTATCACGGGCAGAAACACCACACCCCCACCCCACTTTTTTGACCAGTGATATCAATCAAATGGTCAAATGTCCAGAACCATAGAATACAAATGCAAACCAACAGGGTGACTCCCTCCCCTCATACATTACAACAAATTACATACACCCAGATGGAGATATAACACAGCCATCACCTGTGGACATGCACCTCACTTTCCTTCCCCCTCCCTTTCTTCTGCCCATCTCTACCCCTTCCCCTTCTCGCTCCATGCCGCCTGGCCGAGGAGCTCCTTAGGCGGTGCCCCATTGAGGGGTTGAAGGCAGAGCCGGTGGTTACACGGGTACGGGAGCGGGGGGTACTGAGGTGGGAACATTCTCGGATCCAGAAGCAGGATCTTGCTCCTGCCTCTCATCTGTCGTTGGCACTGCAGGTGCGGAATCTAGGGGTGGAGTGCCGCACTCCGGGACCACTGGGAAGCCTGTGCCAGCTATCGCCTCCAGGACCTCCGCCATCCGTGGAACGTACTCAGTCATGGTGCCGGAGATGGTGGCCAGCTGTCGGGATATGCCCCCCAATGCATTTAGGATCTGATCACCTATGTCTACAGTCCTCCTGGACAACGTAACCATCTCTCCGCTCTCATCTGGCGCTCGTGGACCAGACCTGCCGCATCACGAAAGCTCCGCGGGGTCGGCGCTGACCTGGGGACACCCGAGGTGCCCTCTGGCAAGGTGCTTGGGCCCAGTACCTCCTGAGTGGAGGCGGGAATGACAGGAGGAGCACTAGATGGCCTTGGGATGGAATGCCCTCTGGAGCCTGGCGATGCAGATTGCTCAAATTCCGCACTCTCATCCGTAGAGAACAGACCCAGCAGATTGACGGGCGAGAATTGCACCTTCTCAGCAGCAGATGTAGAATCGTCCATCGAGTCCGGCCCCGCGCCCCCACCTTTTGTGGTCTTTCCTTGAGACATGCTGCTGGCTGAGCTGCAAAACACAAATGAGATTATTAGTGGAGAAGGGAGTGCTAGGATCACAAGGTGAGTCCAGTGCTACACACAGCATATGCATGGCAAAAGCACCACTGCTCTCAAAATCATCACAAACATCACATTTCATGACTATCAACACATTGTGCAATGCAATGATTCTCATGAGGCCAGCATTATTTATCGGACAATTTTAGAAACCATCTATCATATATTATTATTCGGATATGAGTGGGTGTGGCATCAATTGACTTTACATCACGCAATGGTGTATACTTTACTCACATGGCATCACTTCAGGGTCTGCAGCTGCCTGCGTGGCCGTCTGAGGGTGCCTCCCCATGAGTGTGAGCACCTGCTTCTCCATGTCAGTGATGTCATCAGTGAAGAGAAACTTTTTCACCCAGAGAGTTGTGAACCTGTGGAATTCTCTGCATCAGAAAGTTGTTGAATCCAGTTCATTGGACATATTCAAAAGGGAGTTAGATGTGGCCCTTACGGCTAAAGGGATCAGGGGTATGGAGAGAAGGTAGGGGTGGCATACTGAGGTTGCATAATCAGCCATGATCATATTGAATGGTGGTGCAGGCTCGAAGGGCCGAATGGCCTGCTCCTGCACCTATTTTCTATGTTTCTATGTCACTGGTGACTAGTGGCCCCCCACCCGTTCACCTCTGCTCGGACCTATTTGTCGATAGCTTCTTCTGTAAAAGGTAACAGGATGACATGGCATGAGATCATTGCGTGATATGATTGCTAGGTACTATCCCAGAGACTGATACAACACATAACTGACAGATCTAATCATGATTATCATGATAATTATCATTCTTTATCTAAAGATGTACACCGTGATCGCAGGCTTTGAGTAAAACATTCCCGTTAAAAGTGAAAGACCTCACATCTGCTGATAGTCACTCATGACTCTTACAAATCAAGTTATATAAATACATAAATACATGTAAATAAATGTAATACTTACTCTTGCGGATCCGACATAGTCATTCCATCGCTTGCGGCATTGGTTGCCCTCACACACCTCGTTGATCGCCGACGAGACTACCTCTGCTATCTCGGCTCATATCTTCTGGTAGGCCTTTGGGATGGGCTTCCCATGCCCTCCATGTGTCAAATCACCCCAGCGTGACCCGACCTCCTGCAGGAGGGAGGCATTTGCCTCGTCCGAGAACCCCCTCGCTCTTTTGCGTCCTCTAATGTGCTCCTCTCCCACCTCACTGCTTTCATCAGCATCAGTCTCCACAGCGTCCTATGTCACCTCCTTCTCTCCCTCCATTATACACACCAAATTTGGGAAAATATCTGGCTGGTAACAGCTAATTTTTTCCCCCCAATTTATTATAAACTCAAAAGTCTCCCTCCTTCCTCCCAAATCAGCCACACCACACCCACACACACCTTCACTCCCTCTCAGCTCCCTCTCTCTCTGTCTCCTCTTATGCGCATGTCATGATGACCCTTAACCTCCTGAATCACGGGAATCGAGCGTTGCCATGCCGTTGCTAAGGACAGTGACACTTTACAGCAGAAAGTCAGAGAGATTTAATGCTAACGCCCATTTCAGATCGCTCACGGTAATGCCCAATTTTAAAAATGGAGACGAGGGGCTTTGAAAATGGGTGACAAGCCAGCGATCTGAATACCCATTTTACTGCCCATGCCGGAAATAACGCCCATTTTTGGGCGATCTGCACAAAAGTGTAAAATCCAGCCTCATATCTTCACTACTCCTCCTGGTAACCACTTTAACCATTTAAAGTGGTGGTTCGTCATGCTCCTCTTCTGATTTAATTTCACACTTCTCTTTCTTACTCTACCTCTATCCTGATTCTCTTTCTGTCTTATTTGTTTCTCTTCTACTGATTGTGCCAGGTTTGGCTTTAACAACGAGAACCTGGTTCGTGGCTGTCGTTTGAGAATCAACTTTGCTGGTAGTTGTATGAAGAGTATTATGATAAGTAATTATAACATTTTCTAGTTTGTGGTCCAACGACAACTGATGTTTCTTTGGATTTGATCCAATATTTGCTTGATGAGGTCACGTTTTACAATTTGTACTGTGTGCTCTGCTGCACCATTTCAAGCAGGGTGGTATGATGTCACATCATTTCTGCTCATGAACTATGTAAATTCTTCTGAACAAAATTGTGGCCCATTATCAGACGCAATTTCTTCTGGGAGGCCATATGAAGAAAACAATCTTCGCAAATTGTCTAGTGTTACTTGTTATTTTTCACATCAGAAACACTTTTACCCACTTTGAATGGCTATTAATCACAATGAACTTGTCTTTCTAGCTCAGTAAAATCTACATGCAACCTTAGCCACACCCTGGGAGGCCATTTCCATGCTGTAATGGTACTGATGGTGGTTTCTTGCTTACTGATTGATATATTGTACACTGACTAATGATCTTTATTGAAACCTGGCCACCATCAGAATTGCACCTGAATGTCAAACACATTCAGGTGCTGGTCATGAGGATCTCCTAATAATTTGGACCTGAACTTATTTGGAATAACTACTTTTACCCCTCTCACAAGATACAATCTTTATCCACTGATAATTTATTCCTACGAACAAAGTATGGATGAATATCTTTCTCTGATACTTGGTTTGGTCAGCCATTTGCTATGTAATCACACACCTTTGACATAACCGAGTCACGTTTGGTTGCTCTACTAATCTCTTCAGCTGTGACTGGTAACTCATCAGTGTATGAAAAATAGAATATTTCTTCCCTATCGGGTGTAACTTATGATGTGGAAGGCAATCTAGACATAGCATCAGCACTACTGTGATCAGCTGATCGTCAGTATTCAATATCATATGTATATGCTGACAAAATCAAAGCCCATCTCTGCATTCGGGCTGCATCTAAGGTTGGAACTGGGGACTTTGGATGGAGGATTGCTGTCAGGGGTTTATGGTCATTAATGTTAGTAAACTTACGACCATACAAATATTTGTGGAACTATTTGAACCCAAAAATCAATGCCAAAGCTTCCCTTTCGATCTGCACATAATTACACTCACTGAGAGTGCGTGAAGCAAAAGCAATTGGTCTCTCCTCCCCATTATGTAGTACATGAGAGATCTTTGCCCAACTCCATATGGAGAGGCATCACATGCTAGCTTGATCTCCTTAGATATGTCATAGTGAATTAACATGGTACTCTCTATCAACTGGCTTTTACACTCTTTGAATGCTGTGTCACATTCTTCTGTCCACTTCCAATGGACCTGTTTTTTCAATAGCTCATTCAGTGGATGTAACACTGTTGCCAAATTGGGTAGGATTCCCATAATAGTTCAAAAGACCCCAAAAGGATCAAAATTCAATGACATTCTTGGGAGTGGGTGCATTTCTGATTGCATCCAGCTTTCCCTTGGTTGTATGTTAACCATATTAAGAACATAAGAAATAGGAGCAGGAGTAGGCCATTTGGCCAATCAAGTCTGCTCTGTCATTCAATAAAATCATGGCTGATCTGATCATGGACTCAGCTCCATTTCCCCGCCCACTCCCCATAACCCTTTACTCCCTTATCGCTCAAAAATCTGTTTATCTCCGCCTTAAATATATTCAATGACCCAGCCTCCACAGATCTCTGGGGCAGAGAATTCTATAGATTTACAACACTCTGAGAGAATAAATTTCTCTTCATGTGTGTTTTAAATGGGCGGTTCGAAGACTATGTCCCCTAGTTTTAGTTTCTCCTGTGAGTGGAAATGTCCTCTTTGCATACACCTTGTCGAGTCCCCTCATTATCTTATAAGTTTCAATAAGATCACCTCTCATTCTTCTGAACTCTAATGTGTATAGGCTCAACCTACTCAACCTATCCTCATAAGTCAACCACCTCATCTCTGGAATCAACCTAGTGAACCTTCTCTGAACAGTTTCCAATGCAAGTACAGAGACCAATACTGTACGCAGTACTCCAGGTGTGGCCTCACCAATACCCTGTACAGTTGTAGCAGGACATCTCTGCTTTTATAATCTATCCCCCTTGCAATAAAGGCCAACATTCAATTTGCCTTCCTGATTACTTGCTGTACCTGCATAGTAACTTTTTGTGTTTCATGCACAAGGATCCCAGGTCCCTCTGTACTGTAGCACTTTGCAATTTTTCTCCATTTAAATTATAATTTGCTTTTCTATTATTTCTGCCAAAGTGGATAACTCACATTGTCCCACTTTATACTCCATCTGCCACATTTTTGCCCACTCACTTAGCCTGTCAATATCCCTTTGCAGATTTTTGTGTCCTCCTCACAATTTGCTTTCCCACCCATTTTTGTATCATCAGCAAACTTGGCTACATTACAATCGGTCCCTTCATCCAAGTCATTAATATAGTTGAGGACCCAGCACCGATCCCTGCGGCACCCCACAAGTCACTGTTTGCCAATTGGAAAATTACCGTTTATCCCGACTCTCTGTCTTCCGTTAGTTAGCCAATCCTCTATCCATGTTAATATATTACCTCCAACCCCGTGAGCTTTTATCTTGTGCAGTAACCTCTTGTGTGGCGATTATCAAATGCCTTCTAGACATCCAAATACACCACATCCACTCTGCTCGTTACATCCTCAAAGAACTCCAGAAAATTTGTCAAACGTGATTTTCCTTTCATTAAACCATGCTGACTCTGCTTGATTGAATCACGCTTTTCCAAATGTCCCGCTATTGCTTCCTTAATAATGGGCGCCAGCATTTTCCAAACAACTGGTCTATAGTTTCCTGCTTTTTCCACTCTGTGCCATAATTACTCCATTGAGTTTTGAAATAACTCACACTTGTGAGCAGTCACTTGTACTCTGTGCTTCTCTAGCTGTTTGAGCACATCATTCAATATGTTATTATGGATTTTCCGGATTGGTGCTGAAATGAGTATGTCATCTAAATAACATACTATCTATTTAAGGCCTTGCAAAATCTGCTTCATCACCCCTTGGAATATGGCGGGGGCGGAAGACACTGCAAATGATAGCCTATTGAATTAATATAGGTTTAGATGAGTATTTATAGTCAAGCATGACTTGGGCTCCTCATCTAATTCAAGTTTTAAGTAGGCATTTGTGAGATCAAATTTTGAGAATATCTGACCACCTGTCAGCATTGTGAACAAATCTTCTACATTTGGCAATGATGATGGGTAGATTACCCTATAGAACCTGGTTTACGGGTACTTTATAATCACCACACAACCTTACCTTACCATCTGACTTAGATACAACAACAATGGGTGTAGCCCAATTACTTAGATCTATCTTAGAGATAATGTTCTCAGTTTCTAGTCTTTTGAGTTCTTGCTCAACTTTCTTCTTGAGTCCATATGGTACGAGACGTGGCTTGCAGTAAACTGGTCTAGCATCCTCTGCACTCTGACACTCACCTTGAAGCCTTGGATCGGACTGCCTGTTTCGCAGAACACCTTCGGATACTTCTTGATGACATCATCTTTCAATGCAAATCTCGTTTCAATATGAAAAATCTCATTCCAATCCAGCTTCCATGATCCCAACCAATTTCTACCTTTTAAGGCAGGTTTGTCTCCTGCCACTACAAAGAGAGGCAAGCTCTGAAACTGATCCTTGTATTTCACCGGAACGGTGATACGTCCTACCACAGGAATTTGTTCTCCTGAGTAGCATCGCAGCTCTATCTTCAACTTTTCCAGTGGAAAATCACTCAACTTGTTGAGATATAGCGATTCCGGTACGATGCTCATGGATGCACCAGTGTCGACTTCCATGTGTATCCTGGTTCCTGCAATGTCTACTTGGATGACGATACTTTGCGAATTGTTGTTTGGTACCCTTGTGCTCTTATGTATCTACAAAGCCTCCTCATCCTGTTGCTTCTCTTCAATGCTATGTAGTCTCTTTCTACTTCTAGCATCGAAAGTTGGTTTATTCTTCAGTCAGAATGCCTTCACACGATGTCCTGCTTTCTTGCAGAAGAAACACTCTGCCTTCACATATGGACAACTTTGAGTGAGGTGTTGTCCCAGACAGCGATAGCATGACTTCAATGTACTGTTACCATGGCCAGTTGCTGAGGCCTTGGGGCCCAACTATCTTTTACTTTACCCTGCAGGCGATTCACCTTGTTTGGCTGATGACTGGAAATGGCACGAAATTCTCGGGAGTATTGGTCGACCATATCCATCGACATAGCAGTCTGACAAGCAAAATCAAAAGTCAAGTTAGGGGTTGGCAACAACTTTCTTCTTCCCACAAACATTTTTCATCCCACAAACAAAGTGGTTACGCAATGCTCGGTCCTGAAAGTTTCCGAAATGACAGTGAATAGATTGCTTTTTTAAAGCTACAATGTACTCACTGATACTCTTGTCAGTTAATTGACTTTGTATTCCAAAACGATAACTTTCAGCAATTTCCAGGGGCTCAGGACTGTAGTGCTGTTCTAACTCTGTCAGTGGTGTGTCCTTCGGCTTGATGGCAACAAGCAAATTTTTCAAGGTTTCATACACCTCAGGACCTGCTTTAGTCAAGAAAATAACCTGTTTTCTTTCTAACACCATCCGGTTACGGTTTTCATCATTGGGGACTTTGACGATACTATTTGCCATGAAAAACATTTCTAGCCACTCCACATACGCTCCGAAAGTCTCTCGGTCATGATGGAACTCACCCAAGCACCCTATTATTCCCATAGGCGCGGCTATCTAGACTCTTCAGTTTAGCCAAGTGTGCTTGTAAATTACCTTGGATTTTTAGCTATGCCTACAAAAGAAAGAACTTCTCAAAGACTCTCTGTTGTTTGGCAGGTATCATCCACTAACAAAAATTTCAGCTGGGGAATCCAATTATCCTATCGCCAATATGATATCTTCTTGGGACATCACAAAGCACACTGCACACAAGATGACTCCACAGGAACTTGTCATGTGACCTTGCTTTTATTATTTGCACCAGCAGTTGCATTACTACAGAAATCCACTAGATGGAGCAGTAGTTTACTAGGTGGAGCTCTATATTACACTCCTGAAGTCTGCTATTACTACTACAGGTTGAACCTCCCTTATCCAGAACTCCCATATCCGGGACCACCCCTCGTCTGGCACCATTGGGTGACGCATGCACAGAACTCCGACATGGACAATGTGAAAAAATTATCAATAAACAAGGAAGTTATCAGCTTAAATATGCTTAAAGGGGGCTATTCAAAAACATCTTAAAAATAAAGAGCACAATCAGATTTTCTTTGGAGTTAATTGAATGAGTAGGAGCAGGAAGTAGGCAAGTAATTACAGAGCTTGTAATTAGGGTATATATTAGAAACATAGAAACATAGAAACATAGAAAATAGGTGCAGGAGTAGGCCATTCGGCCCTTCGAGCCTGCACCGCCATTCAATGAGTTCATGGCTGAACATGCAACTTCAGTACCCCATTCCTGCTTTCTCGCCATACCCCTTGATCCCCTTAGTAGTAAGGACTACATCTAACTCCCTTTTGAATATATTTAGTGAATTGGCCTCAACAACTTTCTGTGGTAGAGAATTCCACAGTTTCTTCTCATCTCGGTCCTAAATGGCTTACCCCTTATCCTTAGACTGTGACACCTGGTTCTGGACTTCCCCAACATTGGGAACATTCTTCCTGCATCTAACCTGTCTAAATCCGTCAACATTTTAAACGTTTCTATGAGATCCCCTCTCATTCTTCTGAACTCCAGTGAATACAAGCCCAGTTGATCCAATCTTTCTTGATATATCAGTCCCGCCATCCCGGGAATCAGTCTGGTGAACCTTCGCTGCACTCCCTCAATAGCAAGAATGTCCTTCCTCAAGTTAGGAGACCAAAACTGTACACAATACTCCAGGTGTGGCCTCACCAAGGCCCTGTACAACTGTAGTAACACCTCCCTGCCCCTGTACTCAAATCCCCTCACTATGAAGGCCAACATGCCATTTGCTTTCTTAACCGCCTGCTGTACCTGCATGCCAACTTTCAATGACTGATGTACCATGACACCCAGATCTCGTTGCACCTCCCCTTTTCCTAATCTGTCACCATTCAGATAATAGTCTGTCTCTCTGTTTTTACCACCAAAGTGGATAACCTCACATTTATCCACATTATACTTCATCTGCCATGCATTTGCCCACTCACCTAACCTATCCAAGTCACTCTGCAGCCTCATAGCATCTTCCTTGCAGCTCACACTGCCACCCAACTTATTGTCATCCGCAAATTTGGAGATACTACATTTAATCCCCTCGTCTAAATCATTAATGTACAGTATAAACAGCTGGGGCCCCAGCACAGAACCTTGTGGTACGCAACTAGTCACTGCCTGCCATTCTGAAAAGTACCCATTTACTCCTACTCTTTGCTTCCTGTCTGCCAACCAGTTCTCAATCCATGTCAGCACACTACCCCCATTCCCATGTGCATTAACTTTGCACATTAATTTCTTGTGTGGGACCTTGTCGAAAGCCTTCTGAAAGTCCAAATACACCACATCAACTGGTTCTCCCTTGTCCACTCTACTGGAAACATCCTCAAAAAATTCCAGAAGATTTGTCAAGCATGATTTCCCTTTCACAAATCCATGCTGACTTGGACCTATCATGTCACCTCTTTCCAAATGCGCTACTATGACATCCTTAATAATTGATTCCATCATTTTACCCACTACCGATGTCAGGCTGACCGGTCTATAATTCCCTGTTTTCTCTCTCCCTCCTTTTTTAAAAAGTGGGGTTACATTGGCTACCCTCCACTCCATAGGAACTGATCCAGAGTCTATGGAATG
Organism: Pristiophorus japonicus; assembly: GCF_044704955.1. NCBI lineage: Eukaryota > Metazoa > Chordata > Chondrichthyes > Pristiophoridae > Pristiophorus > Pristiophorus japonicus. The sequence continues at coordinate 121,256,554 of NC_091984.1, forward strand.
TTGGAAAATGACTGTCAATGCATCCGCTATTTCCAAGGCCACCTCCTTAAGTACTCTGGGATGCAGTCCATCAGGCCCTGGGGATTTATCGGCCTTCAATCCCATCAATTTCCTCAACACAATTTCCCAACTAATAAGGATTTCCCTCAGTTCCTCCTTCTTACTAGACCCTCTGACCCCTTTTATATCTGGAAGGTTCTTTGTGTCCTCCTTAGTGAATACCGAACCAAAGTACTTGTTCAAGTGGTCTGCCATTTCTTTGTTCCTCGTTATGACTTCCCCTGATTCTGACTGCAGGGGACCTACGTTTGTCTTTACTAACCTTTTTCTCTTTACATATCTATAGAAGCTTTTGCCGTCCGTTTTAATGTTCCCTGCAAGCTTCCTCTCGTACTCTAATTTCCCTGCCCTAATCAAACCCTTTGTCCTCCTCTGCTGAGTTCTAAATTTCTCCCAGTCCCTGGATTCGCTGCTATTTCTGGCCAATTTGTATGCCACTTCCTTGGCTTTAATACTATCCCTGATTTCCCTTGATAGCCACGGTTGAGCCACCTTCCCTTTTTTATTTTTACGCCAGACAGGGATGTACAATTGTTGTAGTTCATCCATGTGGTCTCTAAATGTCTGCCATTGCCCATCCACTGTCAACCCCTGAAGTATAATTCGCCAATCTATCCTAGCTAATTCACGCCTCATACCTTCAAAGTTACCCTTCTTTAAGTTCTGGACCATGGTCTCTGAATTAACTGTTTCATTCTACATTCTAATGTAGATTTCCACCATATTATGGTCACTCTTCCCCAAGGGGCCTCGCACAACGAGATTGCTAATTAATCCCCTCTCATTACACAACACCCAGTCTAAGATGGCCTCCCCCCTAGTTGGTTCCTCGACATATTGGTCTCGAAAACCATCCCTTATGCACTCTAGGAAATCCTCCCCCACCATCTTGTTTCCAGTTTGGTTAGCCCAATCTATATGCATATTAAAGTCACCCATGATAACTGCTGCAGCTTTATTGCATGCACCCCTAATTTCCTGTTTGATGCTCTCCCCAACATCACCAGTACTGTTTGGAGGTCTGTATACAACTCCCACTAAAGTTTTTTGCCCTTTGGTATTCTGCAGTTCTACCCATATAGATTCCACATCATCCAAGATAATGTCCTTCCTAACTATTGCGTTAATCTCCTCTTTAACCAGCAATGCTACCCCACCTCCTTTTCTTTTTATTCTATCCTTCCTGAATGTTGAATACCCTTGGATGTTGAGTTCACAGTCCTGATCATCCTGGAGCCACGTCTCTGTAATCCCAATCACATCATATCTGTTAACATCTCTTTGCACAGTCAATTCATCCACATTATTATAGATACTCCTTGCTTTAAGACACAAGGCTTTCAGGCTTGTTTTTTTAACACGCTTTGTCCTTTTAGAATTATGATGTAGTGTGGCCCTTTTTGTTTCTTGCCTTTGTTTACTCGGCCTTCCACTATTGCTTTTTACCTTTCTACCATCTGTTTCTGACTCCATATTGGTTCGCCCTGTCTCACTGCATAGGTTCCCATCCCCCTGCCATATTAGTTTAAACACTCCCGAACTGCATTAGCAAATGTTACCTCTAGGACATCAGTTCCAGTCCTACCCAAGTGCAAACCGTCCCTTTTGTACCAGTCCCACTTCCCCCAGAACTGGTTCCAATGTCCCAGGAATTTGAATCCCTCCCTCTATTATGATGTATGGTTGGGTGTATCCCTTATCAAGTAAAGCTGAATCTCATGCAAAAATGTCATGTGTACTAAAACTAAGGATCAATTACAGTTGCATCTTTCCCTTTGAAAGTCTTTGTTCTGCCTGGGACTTGAGAAGGTTGTGGCGCAACAAATTGAACAAGGGAATGACTGGCATTCAAAGATCTCTGTGCCGCATTGCCTGCCAGCCCCAGCCAGCCAGGCCCGACAAAGACATCCCCGACCCTGCGATCCACCGCACGCCTCTCCATGATCTCTGCGCCGCACTGCCAGCCAGCCCCAGCCCCAGACAGGCCCCATATCCCGACCCCGCGATCCACCACGCCCCCCATGATCTCCGCGCCGCACTGCCAGCCAGCCCCAGCCCCAGACAGGCCCCATATCCCCGACCCCGCGATCCACCACGCCCCCCATGATCTCCGCGCCGCACTGCCAGCCCCAGCCCCAGGCTCAGGCCCAATATCCCCGCGCCCCCCTGTCCCCACCCTCCCCCATGATCTCCGCACCTCACTGCCAATCAGCCCCAGCCCCAACCAGGCCCGATATCCCCGACCCCACGATCCACCACGCCCCCCCCAAGATCTCTCCACCGCACTGTCCGCCAGTCCCCAGTCCACATTCCCCCCATCCCCCAACAGAGAACCGATAAAAACACATTTCAGATAACTTCAGAATTGCAAGGATGAAACTAGGAGCTGCTGAGCTGGGGGCTGGCAGGCAGCACAGCACAGAGATCGCAGGTGGGGCGGCGGTGGATCGCGGGGTCGGCGACATCAGTATCGGGGCCGGCTGGCTGGCGCTGGAGCTGGGGCTGGCTGTATAGTTTCCCTTAATAGCTAGTGGAGCAAAGCTTCTGTGAGATCCAAAAGTGTTTATTTTCCCTTTTTTATCAAGTATTTATAATAAATAAACTGCATATTCAATTGAGACAGATACAGCTACCTGAATACTTTTGTGAGGATAAAATATTTAAAATGCCACGTTATTAAATGGTTGGTCCCGGCTTCAGTCAGACAACAAATCAAAGATACAGTACAGGTATTTCTCTTTTTATTGAAGGTTTTATGGTGGGTTTGAAATTAAAGTAAAGTGGCTGGGGGCTGGCTGGCAGCTGGAAAAACGGTTTGTGTAACGTTGCTCCCCTTAGAACATGTGACCTCCCCTCGCCCGGCAAAATCCCTTACCCGGCACAGGTCCGGTCCCGAGGGAGCTGGATAAGGGAGGTTCAGCCTGTATTTATTATGTTGTCAGGTTTTGTATCATCCTCAAACTTGAACATTGTACTCCCTATACTCAAGGCCAGGTTATTTGTACGTAACAAGAAAAGCAATGGTCCTAATACTGACCCCTGGTGGTCACTGCATACTTCTCTCTCCAGTTCGAAAAACATCCATTTACCACTACTCACTGCCTCCTATCCCTTAGCCAATTGTTGTCCCCACATTACCACCATTCCTTTAGCTCTACCATTGGTTTTCCAGTGGCATTTCAGTGCTATTTAAAAATCGAGGTTTTTTTTTACCACCGAAATACCACTCCCAGTCAAAAGAAGCTATTTTCATCAAATAAAACCGGTGGTAGGGCTAACTGTATTTCATTCTTATTTTTCAACGTGCAACACTGAAAGTAAAATGGATGGTATTTTTGTGCATGCGACATCAGCACCTGCCTGCTCTTCTTCTCCCCGACATGGCCTTACTTTGGGCCGCCCGCTCCGCCTCTCCCCGCCGCCTCCAGTGCTCGCTCCGAGGCCGGGGTGGCGTGTTCTACCCCAACTTTCCCCAATCTCACCCTCCCCACCACCTACACCAGGTGCTTATGAAGCCCACCCTTGCTGACTCGGTCCCTTTGGCCAGCTGGCAGAGCCCAGAGGCGCCAACGGCATCCCTTGGGGGATGGGAACATGGGAACTTGGGGTCATTGGGAAACTGCGGGGACATGGGGACATGGGGACATGGGACATGGGGACATGGGACATTGGGACATTGGGACATGGGTAATGGGACATGAGAAATGGGACATAGGGACATGGGACATGGGGCCAGGGGACATGGGGACATTGGGACATGGGACATTGGGACATTGGGACATGGGACATGGGTAATGGGACATGGGGACATGGGGACATTGGGACGTGGGACATGGGTAATGGGGACATTGGGACATGGGGACATTGGGACATGGGACATTGGGACAGGGGACATGGGGACATGGGGACATGGGACATGGGGGCATGGGGACATGGGGATATGGGACATGGGGACATGGGACATGGGGTCCACCATGGGACATTGGGACATGGGACATGGGGACATGGAACATAGGGACATAGGGACATGGGGAAATGGAGACATGGGGACATGGGACATTGGGACATGGGGACATGGGACATGGGGACATTGGGACATTGGGACATGCGGACTTGGGACATTGGGATATGAGAACATGGGGACATGGGACATGGGGACATTTGGGACATTGGGACATGGGGACTTGGGACATTGGGACATGGGGACATGGGACATTGGCACATGGGACATGGGGACATGGGACATGGGAACATGGGACATTTGGACATTGGGACATGGGGTCATGGTTCATGGGACATGGGGACATGGGACATGGGGTCATGGGTCATGAGACACGGGGACATGGGACATGGGGTCATGGGTCATGGGGACATGGGACATGGGACATGGGGACATGGGACTGGGTCATGGGGACATGGAGTCATGGCGACATGGGACATGGGACATTGGGACATGGGGACATGGGACATGGGACATTGGGACAGGGGACAAGGTGATATGTGACTTGGGGACATGGGACATGGGACATGGGGACATGGGGGCATGGGGACATGGGGATATGGGACATGGGGACATGGGACATGAGGACATGGGACATGCGACATGGGGACATGGGGACATGGGACATGGGGACATGGGACATTGGGACATGGGGGCATGGGGACATGGAGACATGGGGACATGGGACATTGGGACATGGGGACATTGGGACGTGGGACATTGGGACAGGGGACAGGGGACATGGGGATATGGGACATGGGGGCATGGGGATATGGGACATGGGGACATGGGACATGAGGACATGGGACATGCGACATGGGGACATGGGGACATGGGGACATTGGGACATGGGACATAGGGACATGGGGGCATGGGGACATGGAGACATGGGGACATGGGACATTGGGACATGGGGACATTGGGACGTGGGACATTGGGACAGGGGACAGGGGACATGGGGATATGGGACATGGGGGCATGGGGATATGGGACATGGGGACATGGGGATATGGGACATGGGGACATGGGGTCATGGGTCATGAAACACGGGGACATGGGACATGGGGTCATGGGTCATGGGGACATGGGACATGGGACATGGGGACATGGGACTGGGTCATGGGGACATGGAGACATGGCGACATGGGACATGGGACATTGGGACATGGGGACATGGGACATGGGACATTGGGACAGGGGACAAGGTGATATGTGACATGGGGACATGGGACATGGGACATGGGGACATGGGACATGAGGGCATGGGGACATGGGGATATGGGACATGGGGACATGGGAAATGGGGACCACCATGGGACATTGGGACATGGGACATGAGGACATGGGACATGCGACATGGGGACATGGGGACATGGGGACATGGGACATGGGGACATGGGACATTGGGACATGGGACATTGGGAAATGGGACATGGGGACATGGGGCATTGGGACATGGGACATTGGGACATGGGACATGGGGACATTGGGACATGGGACATAGGGACATGGGGGCATGGGGACATGGAGACATGGGGACATGGGACATTGGGACATGGGGACATTGGGACGTGGGACATTGGGACAGGGGACAGGGGACATGGGGATATGGGACATGGGGGCATGGGACATGGGGACCACCATGGGACATTGGGACATGGGACATGAGGACATGGGACATGCGACATGGGGACATGGGGACATGGGGACATGGGACATGGGGACATGGGACATTGGGACATGGGACATTGGGAAATGGGACATGGGGACATGG